>NC_080048.1:40053874-40413874 GCF_026212465.1 Amaranthus tricolor | reverse complement strand
TTATTTTTATTTTTATTATCATTATTATTATTATTATTGTTATTTTAAGTTCACGGACATTTTCGTCATTTTATTAAAATAGAGATGGCGATAAAAAAAAAAAAAAAAAAAAAAAGGTGTAATGTGAATCGGGTAACAATCTAATTTTGAGTCCGGTTAAAATTTGACTATAGCAAATAGCCTCTAACCTGGGAAAGATTATACCTTTTGACACAGAAAACCCTCCAAATCTAGTTTTCCTCAACAGCTAAGAGAAAAATGCAAGTCTTTCTCACATCTTCAACACCTAATAACCCACCTTATCTTCACACTTTTAATGACCCAATTCTGCATTCATGTCCATCATTTCCACCCCCCAATCTCTCGTTCAATAGCAATGTAAAATCGAGTCGTTTAGAAGCCATTAAAGGGTCTGGCATATTCTCTGCAATTGGAAAAGCAATTGAAGAAGAAGAGTACAGAAAAGCAAGAGCTGAAGTTCAAAGAAAAGGGTTTGAAATTGATGGGTATTCAATTGAGGGTATTTCTGTTGGTGGGCATGAAACTTGTGTTATTGTTCCTGAATTGAAGTGTGTTTTTGATATTGGGAGGTGCCCTTTGCGTGCTGTTCATCAAAATTTTGTCTTTATTACTCATGCTCATCTTGATCATATTGTAAGTTTTTGCTCCTTTAACCCACTTTCATTTTTGTAAATTCTAAAGAAAAAATTGTCTTTTTTAGTTTGGCTTATTTGGTTTCCCTTGTTGAGTACTTTAATTTGGTTGATGTTCTCAAACTAATGTTTTTTTTTTTTTTGCTATTTATGTTGTTTTAATGATTTGTTCTTGAAAATTGTGTCATGTTTACTTCAAATGCTTAGAAGTCACTAAATTTGAATGCCCAATAAGGATTATTTAGTACTTGTAAATCATAGTTTTTCTATGAGCGGTATATACCGAGTATGATGATGATCAGTTTTTAAGCTAATTGAAGTGCCCTTGTAATATATTGACCAATGTTTCTTTTTAATCTTAAGGAGTTGTGGGATTTTGAAGATACAAACTTTTAGAGAAACTTCATTAGCCAAATTTTCCCTTGATGCATTGGTTAAAGTTGTAAATTGCCTGAAATTGAGATGCATTTGAGAACTTTCATGGGCATGAAAGAAGAAATGTGTTCATCAATGATGGATTAGTCTCCTCAAAATCCTAAATACACTAGGGGTGGTTAATTTTTCTATTAAAAATATAAAAATTTATTGGATGAATGTTTTAGATATTTTCGGTTGAAATGTCTAGAATATAAAGATAAAGGAAATAAGGAACAACCCTTCTTGTTTGAAACCGTCTTACCGTGAGACGAATCCATACAAAAGGCACATAATGCTAAAAGTTTCAATTATTGGACTATTTAAACCAAGTATGGGACACGTCTCACGGTGAGACCGTCTCATACAAGAATTTGTGAATAAGGAAAGATTCGGCGAAAGATAAAATTCAAGTAAAAGTTTAGAAGTTGGAACTTGGATGTTTGCCCCTATCACTAATTAGCAGACAATAGTTAACACTTCTTTGTCCATTCCACTGGAGCTTATGCTGACCTTGTGCTAGTATTAATAAGGAGCTCATGTTATAGTTTCTGTTGTTAGAAGTGAGTAGAAGCAAGTGTGTTGTAAGTCCTCACTTGTGAGTTGAAGCCAAGGAAAACAGAAGCAAGAATGTGCTTGGAATGCTCTTCACAATAAGACGAGTATGTGTGAGTGATAGCAAATAAGGTAGAGAGGTCTGTGTGACTAAGACTCATCTGTCAGGGAAGTATAATTGTCTCTTGAATGTCGTAAATAAAGTTTTATCAGTTGTGAGTGCTCTGCAATTGAGTTAGTGAGTTCTTGTAAGTTTGTGAGCCTAGTGAGTAAGTTCTTAATTCTCAGCATAGTAGTGTGTAAGTACCACAAATTAGTCAAGCGTATGTCCTCATTAGGGGTGTTCAATGGGTCGGACACGGGCCGGCCCAGACCTAAGTACATATGGGCCGAATAAGGGCCTTTAAAAATTAATATGGGCTTTGTTTGGGCCAGGCTTGAAAAGACCGGCCCGACCTGTTTTCATAAATAGAAATTATTATTATCCTTATTAATCAATCTATAATAATTAATTATTGTTTATAATAATTAAATTGTAAAAATGTTAATAATCCAATTGGCATTGTCATTTATAATAATTGTAGTAGAGCTCGCTTATTCTGTTTAGAAAGGCCCATTTCCGACCAGGCCCTTTTATAGTCCACTCCATTTTAATTGTAGTATAGCCCTTTTTCGGCCCAGCCCATTTTCAACCCGAGAATGTTTATCCGAGAGAGACTACATAATAACTTTGAATAGCAAGCTGAACTTGCAAGAACAGTATCCAAACTGTGCTTGTTTCACTAGTGGTGCACTTAAATTTCGGAGATTTCTTTTTCAACCCATCTGATACTAATCGAAAAGAAACACAAATTTATATAGATGGTGATGGCGTCATTTGTCTAGCCGAGATCAATTTCTTATAGCAACATTTTTTGTCAAAGATTTTATTTATGCTGGCCATGTTCTAGTCTACAGTTCTGGAGAACTTGTGCAGAATTTCTGCACTTTTGGGACTTCTTTCTTGTGAATATGCAAGGATGTAATCTCTAATTTATCCTTACTAACAATTCCTTCTTAGAGGAGAACCCTAAGGTGATTATATGTATGACTTGTTGTCCTCTACTTGTCTATAGGAACACGAATATTAGTTTATTGTAGGATATCATTTATATTTAACTTTTTGTGATTTATTTGGATTTTGGATAGTAGAGTCCTCTATACACAACATAGTGTTAAACTGCAATAACGGTCGCAATCGCGGTAAAGGAACAGGATGCGGTAACGGGAGTGATGTGGTTATCGACATCATAACGCCTAAATATCGGTCAAATCATAAAAAACCCCTTGATACGACCCAAAATGCAATTTTTTTTACACATTTACAACGCGGAAAATATTGGTTCGCTTGTCTTGAAAATCTTAGCGTCTGATGCGATGCAGCCTTGTTTTTACACTATAATATAGAAGCTTGCAAGCACATTAAAATCTTGCTAGTTAGATGATTTTAGTGTTTTCTCATATGCAACTAAAATGCTTTTAATGTTTTTGCGAGCCTGAATTAATATTGCTAGTATGCGGTAATCGTTGTTTTGTTGAGCTGATTGTTAATCATTTAACTTGCTCGTTTTACTCTTTATTGAAATTGATATCGTGAACACTTAGTTCACAACCCTTCATCTGTTTATTTTTATGTGTGTTTTACTCTTATGTTGACTGTGTTTCTAGGGAGGATTACCAATGTATGTAGCAACTCGTGCTCTATATAGCCTGAAACCACCAACTATCGTCGTGCCACCCTGCATTAAAGAGGATGTAGAGAAGTTATTCGACATTCATAGATCCATGGGTCAAGTGGAACTTGATTTTGATTTGGTAGCACTTGATATTGGTAAGTCGGTTTACTGATTTTGTTTGTTATTTTTCTTAATTTCGGTGGAGTTTTTCATCTAATTAAACATAATAATTTGTAATTTGTTCCACTGAAGGGGAAACTTATGAACTAAGGAACAACCTTGTTGTGAGACCATTCAAGACTTATCATGTTATACCCAGTCAGGTGAGTTTTGTTTAAATTGTGCTATGCACTGTTACATGATGAGACTTATATTCATCCATTAAGTACATAAGGCCTTATCTTAAATGATCAATAGATTTAATGATTAACGGTTTGTAATATTTCGTGTATGTAAGTACGTTACTGAACTATACAGCATCGGGTGGAGTTCTATTGAAAGATAATCCCCGAGTCCTTGACTAAACAGAAATTTGCTCGTATGCAATATTTTTGGCTGCATCTAACCTTTAGTTTTAGTTGTCTTCATGTCTTGGCTCTTGTGTACATATATATTCTGTCACCAGGCTCGTTCAGTGTCACACGATTCGCTAATATCCTCGCGAATTGAAAAGGCAAATGTCCGTTTTGGCCTATTCTTAAGCAAATTTGAGCGCAACACAAATTCAAAAAGCGAATTAGTTAGTGAATTATGTTACACTGGGCTCGTTGCAGTAGTGAACCAACATATTGCATAGCTTGTGTGCCATTCTAAGCGAGCTTCATTGATAGGGTCAAAAAGATGAGCAAAATTGCTTATGCTTTTTAGATGATTAAGCACGCGCTTTATTCAAGTAATACATTTGTTCTTATTGATAGCTGTGGCAAAGCCACACCGGGATCCGGGGGCCCTGGTCCAAATTGACACCCTATTGTATTGTTAACTCGGCCCCCTTTACTAATTTAAAACATTATGATAATAAAGGCCGATTAAACATAACAAAATCAAATAATATGCAGTGCTTAAAGTAGTTGAAATATAAATATTGAGGTTTTTGTTTTGAATTTTTATACAAGCTACAAAAGTAATAATTTTTTGTTATATTTTAATACACTTTTTGTCTTAAAGTAGTAGAATTTTTTCATTTAAAAACATTGGACTTTTAATTTGTTTTTGTATTATTTTGTTAGTGTATCGGTCATTTGAGTAGTACTAATACACCGGATCCCATAAGAACTCCGCAGTTAAGTGTGTTTAGGAGAGAGTAGTATTAGGATGGGTGACCTCTTGGAAAGTCCTCATGTTGCACTCTTTTTTTTCCTAGATCCTAATCATATTTCCTATGAGCGGGATACACTAGGTAAGAAGATGATGATGATCGGTCATTTGAGTATAATCCCCCCAACCCTAATTTGGTTTTGCTTGATAAGAAACTCTAATCTCAAATGGTACAGTGTCGGCCAATGTCAATTGTATTGTGCTATATTGAGCTACGCGGCTACGTCTACAGCTGTAATACTGCCTGACGAAAGATTTATAATCTATAGTTTGTCTTTATATTTCCAGGGATATGTTATATATTCTA
This sequence comes from Amaranthus tricolor, assembly GCF_026212465.1. NCBI lineage: Eukaryota > Viridiplantae > Streptophyta > Magnoliopsida > Caryophyllales > Amaranthaceae > Amaranthus > Amaranthus tricolor. The sequence goes on along the minus strand of NC_080048.1, from coordinate 40,408,913 downwards.
TTAGAAATAAGTTGAAGAAGCAATACATTCATTTGAAAGGAAAACAAATCGAGAAACTAAAAAATTCTGGTGTCGAGGTGAGTATCCGTAATGATCATTTTATCCCCCCTGTTTCCGTTAGTATATTGACCCTCGATTTTTTAGATCACAGACATGATATTATCTCCCGAGGTTGCATTCACGGGAGACACAACGTCAGATTTTTTGCTAGAACCACGTAATGCCGATGCACTGCGGGCAAAACTTCTTATAACCGAGGTATCCTTTCTACTTCCTAGTGTCGCTGATGTGAGTTAATTGTTTATACCTTTAGCGTATCCACTATCTTATCAGTGTCGCCCTTTGACAGGCAACTTTTCTCGATGATAGATTTAGCATTGAAGATGCTCGCGAGCGCGGTCATACTCACTTATTTGAGGTACAATTTGCTTACAAAATAAATCGTTTTGATCATTAATCTCTTGGATGCAGAAATGTGTAGAAAACTAAAATACAAATACGTAGTATTATGTGCCCCTAGAAACGAGCTAAAGTACCTGTGAGAAAGAAATATCGGGAATGTAGCAAAGGGCTTAGTCTTTTTCGGTGCAGCCTCATTTTACGAAGTAGCAAGCGTAGAGAAAGGCTTACTTTGAGGTCTCAAGCCCATAACAACCGCGTGTTGTTGGAAACGTTTTTAAGACTCAACTAGAAGGGAAGGATATGTATAGTTACTATTACCGTAAAAATTATGTTTTCGTTGGCACATCAGCGTGATTGGTATTGAAATCTGATCCCGGACACGCTTTTAACCGCAGCTCATTGAACTTGCTCAGTGGATACGAAACAAAACTGTTTTGCTTACGCATTTCTCTTCCCGCTACCATCTTGAGGTAATTGTTTTTTGCTCGTTTCCGCTAAGTGCATTCTTCGTTTTGTTGCGTGTCATAACTTCGGTAAATTGAGACAAGCGAGTCATTGTACATAAATACACTATACTTACTTGATCCGTTTTCTTTTATTTCCCTAATAATCTTTGAGAACCTTTTCCCCGATTCCAGGACATCCGTCAAGCGGTATCGAAGTTACAGGCAAAGGTATCTGCAAAAGTAGTCCCCCTTACAGAAGGCTTCAAGTCCATGTACTCATAGACTTAGACTGAGATTTTGTTAAACTTTTAGGCTAATGTAATTATTCTTGTTGTACTCTTAGATTCAAAGATAAAATCCAATATCCATGTTCAACCTAACTTTTAAACATTACTTAAAATGATATTAATTCGAGAATTTATCATGAAGCTACACCTTATATGTATGTTATATTTTATATTTATATTTTAAATTTCTAATATGAATTTCCAACCTTTTAAGGCTCAAATATCATATAAAATAATAGATTGAAACCCTAAGAAGAGCCTTTAAAAACGCGAGATTAATTTGTGTAAAAGATACTTATCTCGCCCAAAATTTCGAATAATGAAACTCTTAACAATGGTGTGAAAAACAAGCAGTGATCGACAACCGATAACTCATTGACTACCGAGCAACTAGCAACACTGACCTTTCCTTTCATTGTATGAGCACATTGAGGCGCTATGAGCATTGTTTATATTCGATTTAGTTCTGTTAGTAGTCATATGAAGTATATGATATTCCTTTGAAGCCAAAAGAATTTGACAATCACGCAAACGAGAGTAAAGGCGAAGTCAAAATTTTAGCAAGTTTTTTCCTAAAAATTCAAGAGCTTTTAGTAAACAACAACGATGTGTTTGTTCCCCCAAAACCAAAAGAATTCGACATAGCTGTCCTAATACTCATTTGTTTAGATGCAGTTAATGGCATGAAACCGTCGGAAAATACAGAATCTGGCTGGGAAAGATTGAGAGTTAATGGTGCAATTCCCTGCAATAACACAACTAGATCATCAACCATATGCAGTTTTTACAGTTCACGTGATTTTACATATTTCATGTTTAGGTTCTCAAAGTATCAAGTATTTATTGTTTCTTTTATTCTAAGCTAACATCTCAAGTACCCATCAGTGATCAAACTCAATGCCAAACTAGTTGGTGAAAATACCACTACATGTCTAACAGAAATAACAATTAAGCCCTTTTCTGAGTTACCAGATCCACTCAAGACAAACTAAAAGCGGTACATGTGATATACCAAGTTGATATGATCAATGAGATAGAAAGGGAAAGGATTTAAGGATACACATACAAACAAGTCGCTCTTTATGGAAGCTCATAGTCATATGTCAAGAAATATATAGTTAAGCGTGCTTACTGTAGAGTAATCTTTGATGAGTGGCCACCTAAGAAGCTCTCATGGTGAGTCGGGACAAGGTGTTCAACAAAAAACTTGTGTTGATTTGAAGGCTAGTCTACAATCTACATAGGTAGTCACCGCCAACCCGCATGGGTTGGAGTAATAAATGTGCTATATTCCATCGTTTATTGACTATAATAAATCTATGTGTAAAGTTAAGCTTGAACAACTAAACAAACTACCTAAGGTACTAAACAATATGTCATGCAAACATATTGTAGGTGTATAATGTTTTAAAATGAGTTGTCAACATTAAGCACTACAGCAGCAAGAAAGAGTAATATGCTTACATTATGAATAGCTAAGACAGTGAAAATGGCTTCTACAGATCCCGCTGCCCCTAAAAGATGTCCAATGGCACCCTGACAGAACACATACAATCATCAACACATTGGTAGGATAAAACAAAGAGTATTTTAAAATAACAAAAAATAATGAAAGGCATTTAGGAACGACGTTTACTTTAGCTTTACAGTTATTTTGGTTTGAAGGAAAGCATTTGAGCTGAATTTATTTTCTTTGGGAAGTATACAATGACACATAACATTCAAAGTTTATTTTTTCTTGTTGGGTTCAACTGAATTACAGCGTATAGGAGGCGGATTAACAAAAAACAAACAGAAGTGTCTGAAATTATTCAGATTCCACTAGAAGCTCAATGGTGCACTGAACATATCTCCAAACTCATCAGAGAAATGGAAAAAATATTTCATTATAGCTAATTCAAAATTTACCTTTGTCGAAGATAATGCCAAAGCACCAGATTTGGCATGCTCACCAAATGCTACTTTGATGGCAGCGGCTTCTATGGCATCACCTAAGCAAAAAAGATCAAATTAGCTATGGGCGGATCAACCAGCATGAGAGCATAATAAATTCTCAAATCAGAAGCTAACAAAAAGCAATCACAATGAATTTTAAAGTTTGGGTAAGCTATGTCGTCATCCGAAAAAGGGAGAAGTAAAAGGGAAATCCCTTACCTAAAGGTGTTGATGTAGCGTGAGCATTTACATAATCCACTTGTTTAGGGTGAATACCTGACTGCAAGTCCAGGATGAACAAGCATTATTTATAATTCTACCGCTCATCGAATTCATTGAAGTAAAAAACCTTTAAAATTTTCTATTGAATTATTTTTCTACACAAATCTGACTAAGAGATTCAACTGTTGCCAAGTTTTGGAGATGAAAGTTCATAAACCTTTGATTTGCCAAAACTAAGCTCACAGACTTAGTTGCATGGGGGAAAAGCTTCAAGCAAGGGACACGAAGTACGATAAATAAAACTAAGGACAAATTTCAGATACTCATTTATTATAGTATGTTAGGCAGACAGATAATAAGCACCGAAGCAAAAAGTAGCTTTCAGCAAGCATTTTCTTGCTATACCACTACTGCAAACTTTCCACTCGTCGGCATCTTTTTACTCTTCATTTCCAAACGAGAAAGATAAATCTAACAAATATCAAAATTTATGTGATAAACAAACAGACAAGAAGCAGTGTCTGGGCTACATTAAAATAGAAGAAAGCTTTATTTCAAAAATCTCAACAAACAAAAACTAAGCTACTAAGGCCTGCAATTATACCTGCTTCAAAGCACTAGTCATAGCCAGAATGGCGCCTCTTCCATCATTATGAGGTTGAGTTATATGATGTGCATCACCTACGTGCTATTAAATGTCAAGAAACCTCACAACAGAGATTCCAAATTTCGACGTATATGTAATTTGAGAAACAACCTGACATCCCATAGCCACAAAGCTCCGCATAAATTTTTGCCCCACGCTCCTTCGCATGTCGAAGTTCCTTCAACACAAAGACATATGCTAAGAAAGAAAACAGAAATGGAAATAATGGAAATTGCACCAACACCTATGTTACTAAGAGTCAGGTGTGACGTGTGACTCGTGCCAGACATCAATATGAACAAAGGTTCCAACATGCAATAATACAACCAAATAACATGGATCTCAGGCTTATTTTAGAGTGGCTTAATGTAGTATCTTGATCGAGGATCAGACACTCTGACATCAACACATCATGTAGTAGTGTTGGAATAACACAGACCCACACCTTGTCTACTACATATTAAAAGATAGGGAAACTACAGGGCAAATGAACATAAAACTGTCATTGGATAGCAAAACATATATATTCAATAGCATTTTTAGATTGTATTCATAACAAAATATGGTCTTTAAGATGAGAACTGAGAAGTGAGAACTATAGACAGAGTGTCAGGAAGTGTCAGTTCATATGAGTATCGGTGTAACATAATTAATAGACTGCGGTGAAAAACAAAGATGGTGAAGAAATGCAAACAAAATAACACTGATCAACTTACCTCCAGTACCATAACACCGCAGCCTTCACCAATTCTGCATGTTAGAAAACACGTCAGCCAGCTACAGGAGCCACAAAAAGATATGATAGGAGAAATTTCTACACATTTATACTTATAGATATGCATACTGCCTCAAAAGCTTCAGATATTTTCTTACAGACTTACACAAACCCATCACGTCCACAATCAAAAGGTCGAGAGGCTTCCCATGGGGCAGAGTTGTACTTTGTGGACAAAGCTTTCAGCCTGCGTGTTAAAAAGAATTATGTCATCAAGTGAATACTGCAAAAGGTACATTTGATTTAATAAACAGACGTATCACAAGTGGATGGATTCAAGGGTAAGAATGTCAAGTTGAGGAAAAGCAAAGGCATTTTTGGTACCTTTTGAGACAAAAGGCCACTAGAAGCAAGAACTGAAAATGGTTCATTGAAATGGAAAGCAATCAAAAATCTTTGATCCAAGAAGGCCTACCAATCACAATTTATAATCATTCCAAAGGGAAAGCATCTAGCCTATGTAAAATAAAAGCAAAGCCAGTACATGAGGTGTCCAAGATGAACATCAGCATTACCCCTGATGACTCTAAAGAGACTCCTGCCTTAATTGAGATAGAAGGTGAAAGTGTCAAAGATCATTAAAACAACACCCCATTCTTAAAACTATCATAAGAAACTATCACCTCTTTCTGCATATTAGCATATTTTTCCTCGTACTAACATGTTAATTATGACATCTCCATTATATATGAGGTGCTTAAGCAAGTTTGCATAGACTCTCAAAAAACATCAATTTTCTAAAGCTTGCGACATTTTGCTCGTGATGAATAATTGCGAAGAAAAGTAAAGCTACAGAGATAGAACTTTGTAGTCTGACAGTTTACCAAGCTAAAAATGAGCTCAGAGTTCAGACAAGCCAAATGGTTTGTTCTTCACTTAGTTTTCAAAATATTGCTTTCCCATTATAGACCCTTATAACTATCCATCGCGCACTAGACTTTGATACCTGCAAAATCCTGCAATGGATAAGGCATCAGTACTGGCCTCTGTTCCTCCAGCCACCATGACGTCTGCATCTCCAAATAGAATCATGCGAGCAGCGTCTCCAATGGAATGTGCTCCAGTCGCACAAGCTGTCACAGCAGCATGATTTGGTCCCTAGATTCAAAAACAAGACTATGCATGCATACACCCCTTTCCACAAAAAAAATGAGAAAGAAGTTTTTTGAAAAAAATCAACTGCAACAACTATGCCTAAGTTTTAATATTAAACAGATGAAATCTGGCTGCATAAACAAAAATTCAACATTTTGGGTAATATCAAACATGATTTAAAAGGAGGGAAAAGAAAAAGAAAGATACTTAACATCACTAATCACATTAAGCCATCAAAAATACATTAGAATTATAAACCCAAACAACCAGTCTCAAAGCTATTTTTTAACTTTCAGTCCTTATGACGGCTTTTGGAAGTGATGCTTCATAGTTTGATGTCATTATAACAGTAGTGCTGTTGCAGTTTAAAGTATTGAATTTGCTATAAGTACAATATTCTGCCCTCCATTCACAGATATTCCACAAGTACAAGGCTCCTACTAAGCCGTGATTTTTACCCGGACAGAGATAACAGGCAGGTGCTTACTAAAGACAGTAAAAATTGTCCAGAGAAGATTTTAATCTCAGGCTCAGCAGATTGGTGCCACCTCTATAAGCAAGAGGAGAAACCAGTAAACCACCTCGTACTTAGATCCCGCAAGTGCTCTTACTACGAATTTGAATGTTGTTTACTGGGACTTCTTCTTTGATGGGTTAAATAAAAATTGGTTCAGATGGCAATATAGCATTGAGAAGGTGGTTAAAAGATGGATTACTGCATGTCAAGGGATTAACTGAGATTCCAGGCACATATCCACATATCATTCTTAAAGTCAAAGCTTCAAGTAACTAATTTTGCCGAATTCGCAGATTATAACCTGCATAATCTTTGCTAAGTTTGTAAAAAGCTAACCTTGTCAAAATTACATGGGCAAGTTTGACCACAAACTCCTTCACATCTCAGATAATAATGAGAGTAATATTTGCAAAGTTTATTTGTTAAGCTAATTCTCAAACTAATCATTTCTTTTACATGTAAATGTAAGGACTAAGGATACCTGAAATCCATACTTCATGCTTACATGACCAGAAGCCATATTGATCAATATCCTAGGAACAAAGAAAGGACTCAGCCGCCGAAGGCGCTGCAACATAGCAAAAACTCAGTGACAAATATTGTTATGAGAAAGGTAATATCTTTTCTTTAGAACAAAAACCTATAAAATTTTTGACAGACTAAGTTACATTTACAATAGCAACTCAACAATCCTTACTAAGACTGCAGAATACTGAAGCTAATTACAGCAGATAGAAAACTATAATTTGAACTGAAAAACTGAACATTTTTGCTTAAACAAATTAGCTTCGACACAAAAACCTTGACACTAAATACTAATTGGTGGAAGGACGCTGGATTGATACAGATTGCAGAGACAACTTACCTTTTCACATATCAACTGTGCAGCATCTACAATGTCAGACATGCTCCCCATACCACCACCAATGGATACCCCCTGTTGTCTTCTAATCAGGAAATACTATATAGCCAAAATCATGACAGAGAATGCCCAAAGAAGCATGAAAAATAATGCTTACAGTTCTTTCTTTATCAATCTGTTCTGTTGGAAGCCAATTTGAGTCTCTAAGTGCTTCATCAGTAGCACATAGTGCATACCCTATAAACCTTGAAACTGACCTATGCTCCTGGTTATAAAGATAATCAGACCAGACATCACGAAACTCTGGGGGAGGGGTTGTTGCGAACACACCATAGAATACAATCTTGTATCAGAACTATCAGTTTGTTGATAAGTATTCATCATCCACTAACTCAAAAGAAATACTACTTTTGCAATACAGCCTCATCAAAGCATAAGTAACCACTACGTAAGTACCACAAAAGAAAAAAAAAAAAAAAAAAAAAAAAAGGAACTTTTGATTCATCAAAAAACCTCCAACTTTGATTAAAAAAGAAAAGAGTATGACGTAGATATCAGATGCAAGTTTTCATGTATTTGTAAATCTATCCTTATATGTTCTTCCTCAGGAATGTGAATAATACAACAGTTCAAAGGATTTCGATTAAGTTTCACTCAATATAAGTACCAAAAAAGAAACATGCCAATCATTAAGAAATACTAAGATTATCAAAATATAGAATTGTGATATGTTATAGAGCTTTATAATTTTTATTAAAGCCCATATATTACACCACAAAAACTAAAGACGGCTATGTTAAAAGGCATGAAATTATACTATAAGACAAAGAAAATTACGATTGAAATATAATTGTTGACTAATCTTGTTTGATTGTTGTAGTTTCAATGTATTAATTTTATATCATTTTTACTTGGAGATATGAGCGGTTGAGAATATGCATTGACATTTGACAGCGTAATTTGAGAAGTATTGCAAGCAAAGAGATACGGAAGATAATAATAATCAGGAACATGAACCTTAATCCACAAATCTTCATTGTATTGACCATGCTGATTACCAGAAGGTACAATAGCAGCAACTTTAGAAGTTAATTGATCATAAACATGAGCTCGAGTATCAGCATCAAATCCATCCAACTTAAGATCATCAATAACTAATTTTCTGATTCCGCATTCACCTTCATTTAGTTTCTTCCAAGTTGTCTCAACTCCACAGCCAAGAGGCGTTACCATTCCTAAACCTACAAACATTTCACCATTGAAATTAATGAATTATTCAATAGATGAAGCTCAAAAAGGGGAAAGAAGAAAGAGACGTTACCGGTGACAACAACACGGCGACGATGATGCGAAGAAGGAATGTAACTAGATTGTGAGATTGATGAATATGATACAAAACGATAGAAATGGAAGTGAGAACGTAGGAAGCCAAACCGACGCCATTGATGAGTCGCCATTAAAGGTGATGGTGGTGGAGCTTCGTGGATTTGTTAAACCCCAGCATTAGTTAGATCTTCGCCGCCTTAGATATTGGGCCAAAAACCCGACCCGAAGTTACACTATCCGGGTAAACATATTAGAATTGTTTTCCTAAATAAATAATCTAATAAAAGCAACTCCTAAAATAATGTCATAAATATTAATATAATGGTCCACATAGGATCGATATATTTTTCTAAGTTTATTTTAGACTTAAAACATTTATTTATCAACTACATTAATCTCAATCGCTAAAAAAATAATTTTATTAGATGGTCAACAAGACAATTAACAACAACCAAGATCAATAGTCAAATACCTGATTAATAGTATATTTTTTTCTTATTTGAAATAAATAAATATATGAATTAATTGTATATTTGACAATTAATTGTTAGTTATTATTAATTGTCTTGTTTAACTATTTATCAGATTTTTTTTTTATTGCGAATATTTTGCTAAATGCATAAGTTTAAATGGACTTACTTTACTATTTTTATTGCATACGTTTTGTTAATATTTTAATTGACAAATTTTTTATTAACACTATCTTATCGTGAGACGATTTAATATGGGCTGACTTAATTCTAAATTTCTTAAATTTTTATGAAAAAAGAACCTGATTTTATTTAACTAACTGTTATATATTAGTTTAATTTTAGACTGTTTTTATAGGCTCATCTTACAATGTGACATCTCATACAAAACTTGATGTTAATAATTTACATATCAAGGATCCCTATAGATTATTTGTCATTTTCCAAGAGTTTAATTATTAGATAGGATAGAAATTATGAATAGCTTGTTTTTCGTGTCTTGTATGAGACCGTCTCACCATGAGACGGATTCATATAATAGCCCATTTCTTTAATTATTTACTTTAAGATCATAAGTAATCGTTTTAAAGTTATGAGTAATCACTCTAAGACTATAAAAAGTGATTATATTAAAATTATAAATGATTAATTTAACGTTATAAGTGATTATTTTAAGTCAAAAAATGTATATTGGACCAGCCCAATAAAGGTGATATCACCATGAGACCGTTTCATTTAAGAATTAGTATTTTTTTTCTCCCTACCCAATGAGAATGAAGTCGTTTTTAGGCTAAATTAAATTGGCTAAATTTATAAGGGAAATTATCAATGGTATCCCTATGTTTTGGCACTTTATTAATGGTACCCCTAAGTTTTTTTATTATTAATGGTACCTTCTATTATTAAACGTTTTACAAATCTTTTTTTAACTTTTCTGTCCAAAATCCTTCAAAACCATTAACTTTCTCTAATGTTTTGAATTGAAAAATAAAAGAAAAGGAAAATAACTTAACGGTTTTGGACGAATTTGAAAGAAAATAGTTTAAAAAGATTACAATTGTAAAACGCTGAATAATACGAGGATTCGATTGATAATAAAAAAATAAAAAACTTAGGCGTAATATTGATAAGTGCCAAAAACTAAGGAGTACCGTAGATAATTTCAGAATTTATAAATACCCAAATTTTAACTGATTAGGGTTTAAATGAGATTTTGCTCCTTGCTCTTCCTCTCCTGTTCTTGTTACTCCTGTCCTGCCACTTGACACTTGCCACCGCCTTACACGCCACCGTTCGGCTTCCCTTCCCTGCAGACAGAAACCGGTGCCACCTCCCCCTCCTCCCTTGTCGCGTAACAACAGCAGCGGGGCTGCACCCTTCTTCTCCTCTCTACGAGTTACAGCGACAACGACAAAGGGAGGGCATCGCCTCTTTCACATCCGTCCTGGTTTCTCCTGACCACAGCAGGGCTGCCGCCTGTTCTGTGCGACGGAGCCACCACGAAACGTTCCCTTCTCCATTGTTATGTGAGTTATCTTCTTTCCAATTTAAATTCATATTCTTCGATATATTTCTTTGTTAATTTTATGTTTAGTACTTTGACATTTTGTTTTGGGCTGAATAAATTTGTGTTTTGTATATACATATGGTATTAGGGTTTGAAATAAATTAATTGGGGTTTTGAGTTTTGTTCTTTGAGTTTTTGTTGCTTTTAGTAATATTGTTAGTATTGATGATGCGGTGGTACTTATAACTTCTGACATATTCTTAATGATGTTATTGTTGTGGATTCGTTGTGTTGTGAGATTATTTCATATCTTCTATATTAATTTGAGTATAATACATATTTTGTTGTGGGAAGACTTAATGTGTTAATTTCAAGCATATAAGGATTAAGGTTTATAATTGAATGGATGGTTGTATGCGCTATATAGTGTCTTTTAGTGATATATTAATATTGGGATAACTTTTTTACATGCTCTACTTACTATTATGTCGTAAATTAATTATGTTAATAATCTTTCTAAATGACCAATAATTATTTAGGAACATTATTAGTAGTACAATATGATTATTCATGATTGTTGGAATTGAGTAGATTTGGTTATGGGTAATGTTGGTTTGATTTTTGTCGCTTGAAAATTGAAATTACGATAATTGTTATGATTCTTAGAAAAATAATAATTACTACTCCTATTATATTAATAGCCTTGATATAATTGATAGCGCTTAAGTGATGTGAATCATATTAATATTTCAATTTGAATGATTACATATATAATACAATTTTATTCATAAAATAATTCTCCTTGTAATAATACTTTATCATTGAATTTAATTGGAGAGTTGGTTGGTCCAAATAGGCCTTTTAAGTCACGAACTATTTAATTGGAGAGTTGGTTGGTCTAAATAGGCCTTTTAAGTCACGAACTAGCATAGCATTTAGCACACTGTTTTATAAGTGAGCTTTAGTATGCATTGATGAGGGGTGTGATTGTGTTAAATATGTTAAGACTTGTAAATGGTAAAGGTTACTCTTCGCAATGTTAAGTAGCTCTTAATGAGATTAAGTAAACTTATAAGCCCTACTTTAAACTTGGTAGGCACCCACTTCGTTAGAGAATTATAAAACCCCGTATTGGCGATTGTTTTAACTTTTGCAGAGCGTTAGCAGTTGCAGCTACGTACACATTGTAACCAATTTGTGAATGCATCTTGTTTTTCCATATATTATTAATAATGGTGAATGTATGTTTTATACTCGAATTATGGATCCTATTGCGTGAAATTTATAAGAGTTATTGATTATGTTGATGTTACCCTCGAACTTAGAACAATATAGAAATTCACGAGGCATCAATTTGTTTGAACTTAGATTTATTGCATATGATCAATGACATCTTTGTCTTGTTGGTTTAATTATATTTATAGGAAGAATTAATCTTCTTACTTTTTGATCATATTTTGCAGTGAACAACTTGCAATTGTTGTGGATAGCGATTTTTTTCTTATGGATGAGATCAAATTTATTGGACATAATAATCCCGAAGATGTTAGATGGCTTTTCTCATTGTCCGAGACAGAACTTGTAAGTAAAAAGACATACTCATACAATACTTGTGAAAACTTTAGATTAGACTTTTCTTATTAGATAACGAAACTTTTTCTAAACATTTGCTAATAAGAATAAAGTGTGTAACAGAAATTCTAGTGGGAATCATTTGTGCTCCGTAAGCCACTCTTCCATATCTTGTAATCTTAACCATATACCATGGTGCTTTTCTTATGGATATTGATCATGTATGATTGTTACCAGCTCTAGAAGTGTAATAAGTTTGTCAAGCTGAAAGAGCATCTCTATCACTAGCCACAAGATGGTTATGCATACTTGTCAAAAAATTGTTGATCTTGAAAAATTTGATAATGATTGTTGTATGGGTTGCATGTTATAGAATAAACAAAAGAACTCATCCAAAAGACTAGCTTAGTAGGCGAGAGAGCTCATTTACTCAATAAACCCCACATTAGTTGCCCATACAACCGATGTGGGACGAACTTCCATAACCTTGTAATGGCCTTAAATCCATTCCATTGCATTTGAACCCCCATAAGTTCCAAAGTTCTGTTGGTCACTGCTGGCTTAACCCAGGCTATCGCCGCTCCGATTTGGATCCTTTTTGGTCACAACTGGCTTAACCCAGGTCACCGCTCTGTAGGCCACCACTCTGGGTCGGCTCTGATACCATTGTTATAGAATAAACAAAAGTACTCACCCAAAAGATTAGCCTAATAGGTGAGAGAGCATATTTGCCTTTTAAACACCACATTAGTTACCCATACAAGTGATGTGGCACAAAGTCTCATAACCTTGTAATGGCCTTTAATCCATTTCATTACATATGGGTTTTATGATTGTATACTTCAATTATTGCCCCCTTCCTAGGGTGTTGATTGTTATTTGTCCCAAAAAAGGATATTGATTAAGTGTAGTTTTTTTACTCGGTTTTTATGTTGTATGTTCATTTCCTTTCCTTGTCGTGGAGATTATGTGGTACTTGTAGTATGGTACTTGAAGTTGTACAACTTGTATATGCATTCTACTGGAACTACATTGTTCTTGCCTCAGGAATGGGTTAAGAACTTACGAGGTTCATGAGATATCACTCTAAAACCACTTAATTATACAAGTTTTGTTTTATAATTTTGTCCTTGGTGTGGAGGATTTCTTTACAGTAAAAAGTTGTATTTCTAAATCTTTAGTGCTCGAGAGATACGAATAGGAAATGCTTCATAACAAATGCCTCTTGTGTTTAATGTTTCTCTTCCTATAAATTTGAAGTCTTGAGCTGTCAGCTTGTCACCACGCATGTGCATAATACTGCTGTCACTGCTAATAAGCTAACATCTTTGCCTCAAAAGTTGCTTTTAGTTTAATGTTGAGATGGTTGGATAAGGATTTGTGCCAAATTTAAATTCACAAATTCTTACTTGAGACTGTCTTTTGACGTCTCAAGTTTGGGTCAGCCCAATTTTCAATTTTTTTATAAAAAATTAATTAAACTTTCTAAACACGCGCGTGTAGTTGGGTTTATAATGATCTGTGTTTGGGATTCTAACGTTACATAATTGGGTATGTAATGGTTCATTGGTTTGTGTTTGGGGTTATAATATTATGTGTTTGGGGTTATATATTTGGGTATATAATGATCTGTGTTTAGGGTTATAACATTATATAGTGGGTAGATAATGGTTTGTGTTTGAAATTATAACATTTTATACTTGGATATATAATGGTCTGTGTTCGGGGTTATAGTATTATGTATTTGGAGGTTTTAAAATTATATAGTTGGGTATATAATGGTTTGTGTTAAAGTTATAGTATTTTTATAGCACCAAATATATTATGTTATAACCCCAAATTTATGTTGTTATAACCCCATATATATTATATTATAACCTCAAATATATATTGTTACAACTCTAAATATATTATGTTATAACTCCAAATATATTATGTTATAACCACAAATATATGTTGTTATAACCCCATATATATTATGTTATAACCTCAAATATATATATATTGTTATAACTTTAAATATATTAATGTTATAACCCTAACTAAATTATGTTATAACCCTCAAATATATGCTGGTATAACACCAAAACTATTATGTTATAACCCCAAATAAATGTTATTATAACCCCAAATATAATATGAGACTTTTCATATTCCAATTCACACGCGCGCGTCAGTTTGTTTTTTAAATTAACATAAATTAGATTTGGGCTGGGCTTTTGAGAGCCGTCTTTACAAAAGACGGTCTCTCAAGAGAGCACGTGATTTAAATTAGTGAAAAATGCTTATACAAAAATTGGGTTTTGGCACTGGTAGCAATTGGCAAAACATAGGTTTCTAGTGTAAATCAGGTGTCTAAAATACAATGTTATTACATTTCTGTAATTTTTTTTTTTTGAAACTGAAAAACATTCTGGAATGCATGTCATTTCTCAACACGTACAATTTGTTGAGTCGCACTTTCAGTATGTGAAGGATAGATCAGAATCAGAATTCACTAAAAAGGATTGAGCTTTATCGTAATATTTTTTTTTCCGTTGTGCTAAATAGCACTTTCTGTGAATTGTCTACCTCCAAATGCTTACATATATCATTTGATATGATATTATTGTAAGGGAATTGTTTCCTGAATGACTAATGCTTGCAGTATCTTTTTTCCAATGTGTATTACGGAATTAATGGCTATATGATGTTGACAGGATTTGCTGATTAGCCTGAAGAAACTTGCCCATAAACGAGCGCAATGTGTAGGCCATGAAAGTCTTGCCCAAAGATTTGATCTCAAAACACTTCGAGCGCTTGGTATGTGCCTTCTATTACCTTACATGTTACATCAATTGCAATCGGCCTTTTCTGATACTGAAATGTTATTAGTTTATCTTTCCTCTTATGTTATCTTTTCATTGGTGCTATAATTTCATACGATTTGTGTTTTCTAGTTTACTTTACCTATGCTTTTTAATGAACAGTTCAACTTTTCTTTTGTAATTGTAATCTTCATATACAATTTTTTGGCCCTGATATTCTTTCTCCAAGTTAAAATGAGTTGTGTGTTCCAATCAAGAAATCTCACCTACATGATTATACGCCTATTAGGTGACTGCTTGTAAAAAAATTTGGAAGGTTGATTCGTGTTGTTTTGTCTTTCATCTGCTATCTTTGCTTTAAGACTGGAGAACTCAAATGCACTGAACTATAGGATTTTGCAGCTTTAAATGAACATTAACGGGGATCGGAAAATTAATTTTGCTGTCTCATAGCTGATTTTTTTTGGTCTTTTATCTGTTCTTTTATAGGGTTTATTGTGATGCGGCACATCAAAGAACAAGTAGAAGGCTTGCAATTGACTGGATTAACTGGGTCCAATAATTTGTTTGATGGATGTAATCTATTGAAATTGGACTTGGAGAACAGAGTTGAGACACGAGAGCAAGCAACGACAGGAGAAGTAGAGAAAGCAACAGAGGAAGTGAAGACAAGGTAATTGTTTACAAGCTTTTCAAATGTTGATGTCTAATGAATAGGAGAATTAGTTGGCAAAATGGTTTTTAAACCTTTTTTTTGGAATGATTCTTAAAAGCTTATTGTTGTGCCTGCAATGTAAAAAATGTGTAACATAGATGTCTTACACTCTTATCTGACTTAGATTCTATCAAGTATTCTATCCTTTGGTGTTATTACAAGCAATTGGTATCCTTTTTCCGAGCACATTTTACTCATTTGCTTATTGGCTTTCTTGCAGATCAAGTACGAAGGCACCAAAGTTAAAGAGAAAAAGAAATGGTAAGTGAACAGGCAAAGACTGACATTAAAGACAAGCTAGACCTGTGTAACATAACTTGCCAGTTAATTTGCTTTTGAATTCACAATTCGCTTAAAATAGCCCAAAACCAACCGTAAATCGTTTTTTTCAATTTGCGATTTGCGAGAAGATTTGGGAATCATGTTACACTGAGCTAGACACTTATATTTTTTGATTTTGATGTTCTGATATGCGAAACTTGTGTACTCAGTTATGGTAGTAGAGGCTTTACAGGGTAAAGATCACAGATAAAGAAGACGCAACGCAAGTTGTTGTGTGGCTATGGTGGCTTGGGTCTGTTTTCTGATTTTGACGGAAAATGATTGCACGAAGAGCTCCATTCGTGGTAGAAAGCTTTTCAAAGGCCTTAATTTTGCAGTTGAGATGGTTTTGAGTCCTGCATCACAAAGAGAAGATGATCAAGGTCTTTAATTTTCGTGGATTATATAAGTGCTCTGAAAGAGGGATCGTTTATTCAAAAAATTGTTGAAAGAAATTATACAAAATCGAAGCAAGTTTTTTTTCCTTGACTCGCATTGGACATACAATCTCTCTTTGTATCAATTTTTCGGTAGAATAAAATTGAAGTCAAAATCCTTTTATCACACGGTCAATACTAGTTCATTTTTTTATTGACTACCGACAAGGAAACAATCTTTTTTGTTGATGGTAAGAATCAAGTTCTTGTTATAAGGTTGAAACAGTCTTCAAACCATTAAACCTATACGTTTTTTAAGAGAATGAAACTAAACTAACATAGTTCTCTTACAATTGTCTTTTTTAAAAATTTCCAACACTAAACATAGCTACAAAATCCACTTCTTGTCTTGTGATTTTGCCACAAACATATTACGGCTCGTTTGGTAGGTGGTAATAAATGGTGGTAATGGGCATGAAAAACTAGTGTAATTTTAGTTGAAAAATCTAATGGCTACCTTAATGGCCATGTTAGTCCAACTTTAATCATCTTATTTTCTTCATAAAATTCATTCCAATACCATTAGAAGAGGTGATATTAGATGTTAAAGGAAATATGTAAACAAAATTTTTTTTTTTGATCAAAGTTTCATCAACATCGAAATGATATGGAACTTTTAGTGAAATTTTACACTAAAAATCATTTTCATTACCGTCATTTAATAACACTAACCAAACGGGTCATTTGGAATAATTTACTTAATTAAAATTTGATTAAACATGAAAATTAAATCTTATTTTAGTTAGAAGCATCAATATGTTGACCCTCAAATTAGCAAGTTCTACGGTGAGGATTGCAAAACCCTTGTGAAATTTAATGACTTATTTGAGAACAACGACGGAAATATGATTGATTTACACATTACACATAGTAATTACACTTGTGGAATTCAGTCATACCCAAATATACAAATGTACAAAGTGCGAAAGCTGCCTCTACTTTTTAAGCAATCACTATTAGATTAATCGGTCATTGATGCTCCCGAATGCTGGCTGGCGTATGATTTATAAAGTATCTAACTGCACGGGAGTCTTGCCCCGTGAAACTGCAGCAAGAACGGAAGTGGTTATGATATATGTGTCAAGCCTTGGGCGTGGTAATCTGAATCCGAATATGATACATCGCTGCAAACTATGATGCCGGAATCTAAGTAGCTTGTTTTAGCGTTTTGAAGGGTGAAACCGTGGATCATAGGTAATCTGAACCCTCTCCAAAGTCGTGCATTGACATACGGCACAAAAACCGTTTCGACCACTGTCCATATAACAGGCTACAAAAAAAATCAAAAACAGGTCCAGTATCATATAGTCAGTGAAAAGCATTTTTACTGAAAAAGCTTACAATTTACTACCCTACTCATTTAATTCTTCATCATCATCATCTTAATGAGTCCCGCCTAAGGCAGGGTCTGGAAAAGTTGGAATGAAGGCATACCAATACCCTCATCACGAGGAGGTCGCGATCAAAGGGAGCCCCTCAACTTGAGTATTGCCTAACACATGAGGTCTTTGCAAAGAACAAACCTACAAAATATACGAATCACAACAGCATCCAGGAAGACAAAACTAACTAGACTATATAAGTAGACAAAAAAAGCTAAAACACTTAAAAAAACAACTAACTAGACTATAAGCAGACAAAAACGACTAAGATAACACTAAAAAAAACTAAAAGAGACTCATGTACACGGATCTGGCGTCTCCATCTACTTATGTAATTGCAAATAAAAAAGGAAGGTTTGAATTGAAACAATGAAATGGAAGGCATAGGAGCAGGTTCACAAGTTAATGAAAGAAAAAGAGAAGAGTAAGGCTGCATAAATCCGACCCCCAAACCCCGCTTAGGTGGGAGCCACTTAATGACATTACGTAATTAAAATGTACAACTTACAGAAATCATGAATTCACTAATTAAGCATTGCACCATAAGTGGGACTACAAATAAGATATATATGGCCTAATTTGCAACACTTATGTACTTAGTACTTGCTACTCGGTAATAAAGAAATTCAGATTAAAATTTACAAAGGGAAAACCCAACTATATTTGCTTTATCATTTCTTTATCTTGAACTAGAAATAAAAGCACATGCCCTGGTGAGATTGCTACATTTTATACACCACAAAAATTTTATTTTATAGTTTGGATTTGGGTCTGAAAAAAATGAGCGATTTCGGTGGAGCGGATAAAGTAAATGCTAGCAAGCATGCAATTAAGGTTGTAATAAAACAACTTTACAATGGTCTACAGAAAAATAGAAAAGCTAAAATCATAGAATACTGCTTCAAGAAGTAAAAGAGAATTAACCTGGATCAAGAACATCTTCAAGTTACCTATCTTGCTCCATTTTAACGTCATTTTGAAATCACCCAATTTTACCTTGCCACCAAGGTTATTACCTCTTAATTCCACGGAACCAGAGGCTTGAATTTCCTGAGATAAATACCAGCCAACACCATCAGTCAACTGAAAAAAAGGCGAAACAGTCCAAGCCATAGTGAAAAAAATGTGGTAATGGTCACAAATGCGGTCACGACACGTTGATGAGGTAATGGGAGTGATGCAATTTTCCAACAGCCGAAATAATGAGATATCCCTTGAATCGACCTATAGCGCGGGTTTTTACACCTTGACGGTGCGGGTAATATCGGTTCGGTAAATTGAAAATCTTCACAATATGGCCAATACAACACAACCTCGTATTATGTAAACCTATATGCCACAAAGGAAAGAAACAAAAAGAGAATCCAGACAGTGTACTAGCAAAAAGAAAAACTAACCAGGAAAATGCAAGCAACAGGTATTACTTGCCCACCGTCTAAGACGTCAATTATCAAGTCTACATTGGCAGATACATCAATGATTTTTTGAGAAATCCTAATGACCGGAGGAGAAGCTAGAGATACGTTCAAATTCATATCATCATTCGGGTATTTCTTATATAGCTGAGGAATGATAAATCTCCAACCAGCAGTGTTTAGGAGAGCCTGATCTGGTATCTGATCCACAATCCATTGCAAGTAATCTGCCTGACCACACAGATATAACCAATGAGGTGACTAGTGGTGTTCAACGGGCTGGGCCCCATTTTTGAGCCGTTATCCGGCCTGTTTTTAGAGGGCTTTGTAAGGGCCAGGTCGAAAACAGGCTCTACTATAATTAAAATGAAGCGGGCTATAAAAGGGCTCAATAAAGGTCGGAAAAAGGACATTTGTAAATAGCATAATTGATAGATAACTTAAATATTATAAATGACAATGCCAATGAGGATTATTAATACTTTTTCAATTTAATTATTATAAAAGATAATTTAATTTTTATAAATTGATGAATGGGGATTAAAATAATTTTTAATGATAAAAACGGGCCGGTTCGGACCGGACTGGGCTTTCTAAGACCGATCCATTTAAAGCCCATATTAAGTTCAAAGGGGCCTTATCCAACCCGACCCATATTTATTTAAGTCCGGCCCGGCCCGGCCTTTATCCGGCCCATTAAACACCCCTAGAGGTGACAATAAAATAAGACAAAGTTTCATTTAAGGTAGCAGTAGGCGGAGGAGAGGTGATATAACAACAATGCCAAAACCATGATTAATAATTCGACTCTTTAACTCTTGTTTAACTAGGGTACTCATCAATCGGTGTGTAAGGTGGTAAGAGTTTCCAACCGGCTGCTTTTTGCACGTCTGTTTTTATCATATGAAGAATCATAAATTCCACAAAGAACTTATATATAGCTAAATGACTGCTATTACCTACTCAACAACATCTTCAATGGAGTTCGGTTGACATGCTTATGAAAATTAGTACCAGAGCTCACCAATACCATCATGGAATGCTACAAGGTTTGATGCTTCATGATCTAACCTAGATTTCTGATTAAAAAACGCAGCTCACTAGATACATAATCACAATTTATATTGAATTTTACCTCATAGTACAAGGTGGATGCTGAGTGAAAAACAGCTTCATCGATTGAAATTCCCATCATTTTTGATGTACCCTGACCCGATGGAACCAGCAAATGCTCCTCGAAGAACTTCATCGTCCTCTTCTGATCTCTTTGAGTGGACAAAATTTTATTATTGAATAAAGGGTCCATCAAAAATTTATAGTTCGATGTTTGATCGTTTCGAGTGAATAGACCATTAATCTCGAACCCAATTGATGAATTACTCAGGACGATGTCATTTACAAAGGTGACGTTTAAGGATGCAATATCATCAACCGGTATTTGCTTGGGTAAGCTCTCAAGAGACGTATCAAGCTTTAAAATTGCTTCTTTAAGATTTTTCGTGATAGCTTCCTCCACTGCAGACTCAATTTGTCCAGCAAAGATATCTACAATCCTAGGGACAACAAAAAACACGAGAAGTTATTTTTTGCAGTGAAGCATCAACAACCAGCATTGGAGTATTAGATTTGATCCAATTTTATGTTAGACAAATTTAAGCGCACAACCCAAAAGACAAAATCATATGATCTTTTCCTGGTGCAAAAGGATACTGATAAGAGTGTAGCACTTTACTACAATTCACTAGTATAGACTACTCATCTGCCCCATTAGATTTGCATCAAAGAAAAAAAGGTAATTTTTAAGAAAGTGGTGATAAATAAAAATAGAAAATGAATTGTGTTGATGAAATTAAAAGAAGTTAAAATGTATGCATGAGATTAAAAGAAAATGTTGGGCCATTGTCCAAAGATAGAATAGAGAATGCTGCAAATTCAATGAGTCAGAGGGAGTATTTTAGATAGACAAATGAACATATTGAAAGAAGTCAAGGGAGACCATAGATGACCTGGATGGAGGAAGCGCAAAAAAGACATAAGATGAATCATAATGGAAGAGATAGGGGCCATAGGGACAAGTGAAGGGAGAAGGATCTATCTGAGCAACCCATGGGGTGAAATCTTCGTCCAAGTAATGTTGTCGTTGTTAGCCACATAGAACTATCAAATGGCTAAGTAAACGCATGATGAACGGTCAATAGAGCTAAAAAGTTCCTTAGATATGTATGTCACACAAAAAAAAAGTTAAATAGAATGAATCAGTGAATACCCTTGATAAAGCCAAGATGCTCCTCCTTCCAATTTGATTGAGAGATCTTCAACAAAGCAACCACATTCGACAAGAGTCGGCATCAATCTTCCATCTTTTATTTCCAAATATAGCGTGAGACCCACTTGCAACCCTTCAACCTTTTAAATAACAAGTTCACAAATTCTTGTTATATATAAGCACAAATCATAGAATTTTACCGATTATCGATCCACTATTATTATGATTTCTGATGAAGTTCTAAAATGCACCAGCATTGTGTATGTGCAAGCTTAATTGCACAAATTGGAACGGGTAAAGGAGCATTGTGTATATGCAACTTGCAAGCATACGTGCATGCGTGTGGAGCAAACGTAGCCCTAGCCGTTGATTAGTGTTTTCTATGCAATGAAAACAACCTCAATGACCCAAAATTGAAATAAAAAAACAATAATCTCATTCCCTCATTACTTCATTAATTCATCAATCATCCAAATTGGTTACAATTTCCATAAACCTCAACGACTCAACCTCCCCAAGACACAATCCAATTCCATTTGTCAATGGCATAACAATATTCCATATAACAAACGTCTTCGAACGACATTTCACTAAACGGTAATCAAGCCACTCTTCTACTTCTCTATCTTGATACAGTTTCCACTTGTGTCCATCCCACTAATTTGCTACAAATACTTTTTTTTGGAAATAACCATACACCCTCCTACAAGTTCTTATTCTTACATTTAGTTCGCCTTTAATTTCATCCATGTGTTCTAACAATTTGTCATTCTCTCAAAAACCTAACAACAATCTAAAAAAAGTACTACATCAATACCTTTGAATTTGACACATTTTCTAGTTAGCAATAGTCATTCTACTTTTTTTAATCTCATCCACAAATTCATTCTCTATCTACGTTTCATCCACTTATTTCTTCCATCCATTTGTTTTTTGGCTTCCAAAACTTAATAAAGCAATTACAACCCATTGCTGCAAATTCAAAGGGGCCCATTTGGTAATGGTACCAAATGGTGTGAATTGTAATGAAAAATTAGTATAATTTTGATCGGAAAATCACTTACTAATGGTCACGCTTATTCTTCTTCAACAATCTAATTTTATTTACAAAATTATTTTATTCACAAAATTCATTCTAAAGAATACAATTTGATGGTAATAAAAAATCGTGAATAAAAAAACTTTATAATTAAACTTTCTTTAACATGGAAACGGCATGACATATCTTAAAAAATTACACTACAAACCATTCAAATTACCACCACTTAGTCGATTACCAAAAAGAAAAACAATAAAAGCACACCTGTATAGAAGCAAGCCCATGATCAGAAATCTGCAAGGGAAAAAACCGACCAACATAATAAGAGTAATACCAATCCAAACTCATATTAGCAGTAGCACCCGAGACAATAAACGAGACCCCAGATTCTCCTGGTGTGATATAAGAATCAGAAACAGCAATTTGATGAAGGGAAAGATTGGATAATTTGACAAAAACATTACCCAGAAAGGGAATCTGAAGGGTTTGATCAATATGAGGGATTTGGAGGGGAATAAGAGTGGAAATTGCTTTGGAAATGAGCAAATCCTTGAGAAAGGTTAAGCCTTTGTTTGTAATTAGGAATGAGATTGAAGAAGGTTCATCAATGGCGGCGGTGGTGAAGGGTGGTGGTGATTGATAGAGGAGGAGGGAGAGTAGAAGAAGGAAGAAGAAGAGGGAAAATTTTGTGGGTTTCATGGAATGATTGGAATCAAGGAGATGGAAAAAAAAATGGTGTATTTTGGTGTTAGGAAGTGGAAATGGTGGGATAATCCGCCATTGATGGGAAGTCAAAGGTGAGAGGTAATGTGAGAATGAGGAGTGCACAAAATCGTACTCCACCTTATTATGGTTGTTCAAGAGTTAGATCTCTCAAAATTATTTGACTTATTTTGTAACATTTTTTATTTTTTGTATCTTGTACGTATCGGAATCGACCACAAGTCTAGTTGGTCGTGTAAGGTAACACTCTATGTCATTCCATTCTTAAATAATTATTTGTGACATTTTTTATGCGAATATATCACATATCACAACAAGAATGATTTTTTTTTATTTTGTAAGTCTGATCGTAAAATGGTGGACTTGATATACTTCACCACACTAATTTCACAAATAGTAGTTGTACCATACGCATGAGCCAATATGGTGATCAACAGACCACTTGGTGTGTGGGTTGATGGTTAATCGTTCAAACCACAAATAAATTTTACACATACTACTTCATTTTTATTTACTACATTTCTATTTATATAAATCTCATAAAGTATTCCCTTTAAATAGATATAAAAGGGATAACATACCAAAAACAAAAAAAATTAAATGTACTTCTCCACCTTCTTTTTAATGTTTAGTGGGGAGAATATAAAATCAAAAAGTTAATAAAAATACATATAAAGTACAAATGAAGTGATTATAAAATGAGTTTAGATGTGTTTGGAAATACATATGTTATCTCAAATTATAAGTGAGACTCTAATGAAAAACTTGGTTAAGTCATATATTAATTAACTCCATTTATAAATAAGACTACCCATTAGTCTAATAGAAAATATAATAAAATTTATTAAATACCTTAAATTTCATCAATTTTGACCTTTTTACCTTAAATTTGAGGTTGATATGAAACTTTAGACCCCTTCCGCCTTTCCAACTCACACTCTTCCATTTAGACACATAAATCGAAATTGAACCAAACCAAATCCGGTCTACCTAAACCACAAATTTCCTACACTTTTGTCCTGTTATTAACGTCACCCATGACATACATAGTCAATACTCGATAGAAACCTTCAAACTTCGATACTTCCACATATTTCTAGTCTCATTGAGACCTACTCAAACCAACCCAACAACATTCTATAAATACCCACAAACCATAAACCCTAAAATTAACCCCAATTCCCTATTTCATTCCCTTTACGTACCATCACCAATCACCACAAAACTTCAATTCCTCCCTGTATAAGCTCAAAAACCCATCAACAATGGCGGATGAAGTAGTACTATTAGATGTCTGGGTAAGTATGTTTGGAATGAGAGTAAGAATCGCACTCGCCGAAAAAGGTGTCAAGTATGAGTATAAAGAACAAGATTTAAGGAATAAGAGTGATCTGTTGCTCAAAATGAACCCGGTTCATAAAAAAATACCGGTTCTTATTCATAATAATAAGCCGGTTTGTGAATCTACCATCATTGTTCAGTATATAGATGAGGTTTGGAATGATAAGAATCCTTTGATGCCGTCTGATCCTTATCAGAGAGCTCAGGCTCGTTTTTGGGCTGATTTTATTGATAAAAAGGTATATTTTTCTTCTATTAATTGTTTTATTATTTAATATAGATTATAGATTTTTGTGGTTGATACACAGTAGAGAAACACACATTCATAACGAAAGTAAGTTTTAAAAATATGGTAAATAGGCATTAAGAATACGTTGAGTAGATATTAATTTTTTATAGGGTTTAAAATATATAATAAAAGATACGGTCACTTAAGACGCTAGCTGTTAGAGAAATTATTTTTTATGCTATTTTGATTTCGTTAAATTTACTATATTTATTATTAAAAACCTTATTTTATATTAGAAATGTAAATATGATATGTTAATGGGATGAGAGAGTAATTTGGTGGGCAAAAAAAAAAAATACATTCAGTGTTGTATGATCAGATCATGGTAAGATGGCCTTAAAATAAGAGATTTATAAGCTAAAAATTTTTATTAATCGAATTATTTAACTTAAGTATGAGACATGTCACGTGCAAGAATTTGCAAAAAAAATTAATTTAAAACTTAGATTAAAAATGAGCTAAGAGTTATCCTATGTCCATATCAATAACTTTAAATATGCAAAATTAAAAATTATAAAAATTTATTTACATAAAAACACTTTAATTTACAGTTTATAGATAAATATAAATTAAGAATGATTAATAAGTATTCTCGTTTTAGGCTCTAAGGATGCCCTAGCTACTAGTCTCTAATAGCAAATCTTTGTACACTCCTTATGCAGATCTATGAGAATAGTAGGAGAATTTGGACTACTAAAGGTGAAGAACAAGAGGCAGCCAAGAAGGAATTGGTAGACCATTTCAAAATATTGGAGCAACAATTAGGAAACAAGCCATATTTTGGAGGGGATTCATTTGGGTTTGTTGATGTTAGTCTGATCCCATTCTATTGTTGGTTTTATGCTTGGGAAAAATTAGGCAACTTTAGTATTGGTGAGTCATGCCCTAAGCTTATTGAATGGGCTAAAAGATGCATGGAAAGAGATAGTGTTGCTAAGTCTCTTCAAGATGAGAAGAAGGTTTATGAGTTCCTATTGGAGTTAAAGAAGGCACTTGGTTTTGAGTAAAGGAAACGCGGTACTTCTTCTGTTCTAAAGATATGTTTCATCGTTTTATTCATACGCGTTTATCGTCGTCATCCTAATGAAAACATGGTTTAAGTAGTTGGTTTGTCTCATGGTGAATAATTAGCAATGTTATGCATGGTAGATTGTAGATTGAAGTATGAGGTTTGTTGTTGTTGTAATGTGGTGTTTGTTGAAGTGTTGTAATAAGGTTAGGCCTAAAAATGTCTTATATTTAGGTCTTTTATGATGAAAAAGGGGCCTAAAAATGTTTCATTTTTAGTTGCTTTGTGAAGGAAAGTGTTGTATTCGTTTGTTTGGATGATGATCAAAGTTAGTGCACATTTGTAGCAATCAAAATTGCGCAATATTGATAACAAAATGCTAAACATGTAGTATAAATTAATATATATGACATGTTTGTCTTCATGCAATATGATTCAGTGCTAAATACAAAATACAATTAAAAAAAATGATAAATGATTTATAATAGTCATTTAGGTTTATTCTACTCAAGTTCCAAACAACTCCAACCATTTTATCATTAAGTGCTAAATTTTTATTTTTACTATTCAAAAAATTATAATTAACATCTTAACTTTAAACGGTGAAATTTAATAAGAAATCGGGCTTATTATCAATATAACAATTGAACATTAGCTCCTCGAATAAGACGAAATCTTATATTAGTTAGACTATTGGAATGAAGAAAAAAAAAATTTTTTTAAGGGTTTTGATGAAGAAAACTTAATGACCAACGTTGTTTATAGTGATAATAATTAAATTTCACATGGTAAAAGTGTTATCCTCTGAAAATAATTTTACTCATATAGATATGTTTTTTTCTTATAAATTATCGTAAGAATATAACACTAGTGCTTCAAGTGATAGAAAATTTAAATAAATTTTATGAATAATTTATCTGAGTAGGATAAATATAAATATAAATCTTTATATGTGATTTTGCTAAAAAAAAATTACTCTTAAAAATTTTGTTACCGTTACAATCTAGGAAAAATGTTAGTATGGGTTTGTTTGTATTATGACTTAAGCCATTTGATTAAAAACCTTACTAATAGTATATTTTATAACATATTTAATATAAGAAAAATGAGAACCAACTTGATTTACGCACACATATATTTTTGCTCACCCTATACTAGTATCTACATACACTTCTAATCAGAATTTTGTATTACTTTTTCCGTTCTAAAATATGGGCTATATTGTGATTATTGCCGCAATTAACTATTTAAGTTTTTTAATATACTGCTGTTAATACTAAGAAAAAATAGTAAAATGAAATATTGTTAAAATGTCTAATTACATACTTTTATAATAGAGAACATTATCAATAATAGACTAACATTGCTTGATCCGCTGAAATTAAACTCACCTATTATTTATTTTTTAAATGAACTTACCTGGCTATTAGGTATATTTACTAAAAATGGATCGAACTATTATTTATAACAATATTTAAAGCTTCTTTGTAAGTCAATAATTATGAATAAACAATAATTAATTTTATTTTCAGCAATTATACCGATGAATTCATTATAAAATGAACAATATTTAATTTTATTTTTAGTAAAGCGAGCAAAATTAATTTAATTTTTCCAATTTTTCCTTCATAATTTTATTTTTTTAATGAATAATACTTATTACTCAAAATATATTATTTGAGTGTGGACTCAATAAGAAAAAGAAAAATTACAATAATAATACAACATTTTGTTAATTTTCCTACAATAATACCAACTATTAATTAACCATGAATAATATCAATTTAAAGGGATGTTTTTCAAAAAGAATCTCTAACATATTAAAAATCAAACTATCAGTTATTATAAGATAAAAAAAAATTGGTAAATTAATTAATAAATTATTCTAGAAAAATACTTTAATTAATAAAAGCTTATTTATTCACGGTAATTTTTTTCAAAAAAAATCCAATTAAATAATCTAATTTCTACAACCATTTGCGATCTCATCGCCGCGAACCTTCTTCACGACCATAAAGATTATGCGACGGAAGCTAAACTGAGGTTGAAAATGGCGATGCAAACTGGAGTTGCTTCTTCCAAAGTTTTGATTTTGCTGGGTGCAGGTAAAGCTTCGATTTTTCTATGTGGATCTTTTGAAGTAGTTATTTGATTGAATTTAATTTGGTACTTTTCATTTTTATTTGTTCTACTTCACCCAATTTTTCAATCACTTACTTTCTTCAATTAGTTTATTAGTTTCACTTAATTGTTTGTTTTCCTTTCTGGGGTTTTCTAGAATTATTAGGTTTTGTCTATAATCGTTGAACTGTTTATGGAATGTGCAAGGTTGTCGATCGCCCGTCTAAATTAAAGGGCCACATATATTAATTTGAGGGGTCTCTTCAATCGCAACCTTCTCGTGACGGGGTTATTGGTTTGTCTTCTTTCTCCCCCTCCCTTAAACCTTGCCTTGGGCGGAACTCATTGGGTCGATGACGACTATGATATATTTATATTTAGTATTAGTTTACATTACTCTTGTTATAGTTCAATTATTGTTTTAGACTATTTTGAAAAAATGTAAAATTAATCGGACTTTCAAAATTATTGTGTATTTTTGCTTGTGTATTTTTATTTAGATTGTTATGATGCAAGGGAAATTTTATATTGATTATGTTACAAACTTAAAATATAGAAAGTAATGATTTTGCTGGTAGTATCAAGCATGGATTGAAAAATTGCTTGTTGGTTGTAAATTGCTTGATTAAATTGATTAGCTATGGAAGTTGGTTTACTACTAATTAAAATACTGTGTTGAATACTCGAATGATGGAATCCACTTCGGCATATGCCTGGTGGCTTATGCACGCGAGATGCCCTATATCAAGTTGATCATGATTCAACAACGTATTGATCCTTTGACAATAGACTACATTTGGGTTAATAATTGCATACACGAGCCATTTGATGCCCTTTGCGATTAATAATGATTACATGATGGATTTTTTCAATTCATTGGAGATAGACAGCTCAAAGTAACGTAATGTATATGGGTTAATTGATTATATCTGAGCTTCCAAGTATAGTGAAGTTTTCTTTTGATATTCTTATCTGGCTATCTTGTTGATGGGGCACTTCACACTTGTATGATGCATTGACGATTGTGATTATGAGCGGGGATGGGAATCACTTCCATACATGACTGCTTTCTCTTTGATTTAGTGCAATCATTAGTAAGGAAGCAAATATTAAAACATGTACAAAATTTATGCTATCCTTGTTGCTTGCGAAGGGACAAGGGTGTGCAACATGTTCCAGCATATGCAAGGACATCCCCTGTTGCAGCGGAGCAAAAATTGAAAAATTCTTTTAAGGCCCTGTGCAATTTAAAAAATTATGATATTTTTCTAACAATTTTGTATGCACTTAACATATACTCCCTCCAAACCATATTAATTGTCACATTTCCTTATTTGGCAAAACCATATCAATTGTCGCATTTCTATTTTTGTCAATCTTCTTTTTACCTAAATGCCCTTAGTTCACACAGGTAATTACGAATATACCCCCATATACCCTACTTACCCAAACTAATTAATTAAATAACCCTTCACTACTTATCCAACTACCACCTTTTTAATGGACCCCACACCACCCTTAATAATCGTGCCCAAGCAAATGGGACAATTAAAATGGTTTGGAGGGAGTATTACATAATTTAATATTGAGGCCTCCAATTTTTGGGGTCCCTGTGCGGTCGAACGTGCTCAGAACCTCTGCTGGGGCTTGTTGCCGTATGACAATCATGTAGGGAAGTTATGTTTACTTATTACAGTGCATACTTTGTGGATAATTGGCCTTACATTTCTATTCTATTGACATTAATAGACTTGTCTTTTTGAAATATGTATATGCTTCAATATCTAAAACTCATGCTCAGATTGATTATTTCTGTTGAATGCTTTGTTTCTTACTGGCCTTAGTTTCATTTTTGCACAATAGGTTTAACTGGTTCAGTAATTTTGAAGAGCGGACGGTTATCAGATGTCCTCCTCCAACTTCAGGAACTTTTACAAGGCATCAATGGAACAAACATTTCTTCATCTAAAATTGATCCAGCACTTCTTTCAGCACAGGTAATGTTGAGAGAAGACTAAAACGACAAGGGCGTCTCTTAGGAAATGGAATGTTGTTACTGTAATGTAGTCAAAATGCAACATTTTTCCTCTTTTGGAAATATTATTATTTGAATTTGCAATGATCTCTTTAAAAAAACTTATTACTCGATTATTTATTTTTTTCTATGTAAAAATGTTTTATTGATGTGTTGCATTTCAATTTTCAGTGTGATCACATTTTTGATGTAGTTGCTGTGAAAATTAATTTGCAAATCTGTAACAAGACACATGAACTACACTTATCATGTGTGTGGTATTTTACTACATCTTATTGATCATGTGTCTTGTTATTGACAAGCAAACTAATAATTAACCAAGAGTTTTTCGGCTAATCAATGTTACTGTTTACGTTCTCTTGTTACTTTCAGATTCGGCAATTGGCTCTGGAGATTCGGGAGCTGTCCTTATCGAATCCTATAACTATAATGAATGGGAGATCTGATTCCAACGGTATGAAGCTGGTTTTTCTCATTTACGCTTCCTTCCTTTTATCATCTGTTATCACTTATATGTTGGGTTTTGTTTCGAGATTCTTTAGCTGGAGTTAATATCTTGCTCAGTAGCCCTTGTTCATTTTATTGATGCAAAGCCACGGAGCCATCAGACATTGATCTATACAAACTTGTATCATTTTTTACAATTGTCATTCATTATATTCATCAATTTACAGCCGCTGATTGTACTAATGGTGTAAAGAAATTCAGATTGATTGTAGAGGAGGGATTATATCTCAAAACAATAATTTAAAGATTTTCTAATGATCTTTTTGAGTGGGTTAAGTGACTTCGAAGTCCAACTTGCATCTATAGATTTTGTTTTGATTTCTGCCTATCACCAATGAGTCTATATTTACATTATATAAACGGACAACTATTTACTCTGTGTAGCTATGATTTTTGTCTATGAACTCAGATGGGAATGGGGAATCTTTAGAGATTCACGCCCTATTTTACAGTTGTGACTTGTATTTTCTTTCCTATTTTTCCTTCTGTTTTGTTTTTCATAGGGGGGATATGCTGTAAAATTTTGCTAATTGCTGAACTTTTGATTCTTGTAATTTTTAGTCGTTATCTTTGCTTGAGCCTTTGAATCCAATTTTTTGGTGTATACAACAATATTCCATTACCCCATGGCTATTAAGTGGCTTCCACTTATGATGAGGTTTGAGAGGGTCAGATGTACACAACCTTACCCTTGATAAAATTCTTTCTAGCACTCTAGTTTTTGATTTTTTATGAACTGTTTGGAAAAGTTAACCGTATGAGATGCTTGCTTTATATTGGACTCCTGTGGTGTCTAAATTTTTCTTGCCGCAGGTTATGGTTCTTATTTGGTGCCGGCTGCTGCTCTTGGAGCGATGGGATACTGTTATATGTGGTGGAAGGTATCATCTTTACTCCACATCCTACACGCCAATTCTTTATTCTAGCTATGTTGTCTAACTTGTGCTCTATCTACCTTTGATATTGATGAACCTCCCGCCATGTTTCAAGCTCCTTTTGAGCTCTATATCTTTAGAGGTAATCTGCATTCTGCTGCTTAAATGTGCTTGCGTTGTGCCTTTGTTGCAGGGATTGTCATTTTCGGATGTCATGTTTGTGACAAAGAAAAACATGGCAAATGCTGTTGCTAGTGTTTCTAAGCAACTGGATAGCTTGACAGATGCGTTAGCAGTTAGTATCATCTCTTGTTGGCCTTCGTATTGATTTAGTTGTTCGTTACTCATTCTTTTAGTTTGATGTCTTATTATCTTCTTATCAACTCCTTGTTGCCAATTCATTAGACAACAAAAAGGCATTTGTCAAAAAGGCTAGAGACGTTGGACTGGAAGCTGGAAGAGCAGAAAGACATATCTGGGCGAATCCTCAATGATGTCTGTATGTCGATCTAATGATCACGAACTTTTCTGAGCTTGCTAGCTAGTCTCATTTTCTGTTTACTTTTTGTGGATTTGCAGGTTACTGATGTTAAGTCTACCATTTCCCAAATTGGTTTTGACATCGAGTCAATTCATGAGATGGTACTTGGACTGGTAAGCACTTCTCATTTCTGTAAAGTTGGAAATGATGTTTACAATTTAGTGTTAATCATGTCATATGGACGCATCTAAAAATAACGATATGGGTGTGGAATGTGGATCCGAGTAATCGGTTAAAAAATTATATGAAATTCACACTTTTTTTGCCTAAAATGAAGTGTCGAGTATCATTCATGTCCTAGCATCCACGAGTACAACTTTGTGACCCATTCTAACTACACTACGTGACTTAGGGGCTTGCGATTATGCAATGTTTCTATTGTTGTTTCTTAGTCTCATTAGTTGTAAGGGTAGTGTGCAATTAGGGACTTCAACTTAGAGGTCCTAGACTTTGGATGGGATTTAGCATGCTAATCTAATCATCTGGATGACATGATGACACATGTTCCTTTTCTTCTCGGATTATCAATACTAGTGTCACATGATTTACTGATTGTTTGGCGAATTGCAAATCAAAAAAAGCGAATTATGGCCGGTTTAAGGCTATTTTTGAACCATTTTGAGCGAATCTAACTTGCGAATTATGTTTCACTAAACAATACCTTATATTGTAATTTGGCATTGGCCAAAACTTTCCCCTCTTCTAAATTCATGTTTGTTTTTTGACAGGAAGGGAAGCTCGAACTTCTTGAAGGTAAACAGGTATGTGCTTGTCTTCTCGTTCCTTGTACTAATCAATCTATAACTTATAAATGAGCCTGATATATTTTTGTTTCTGTCATGTACGCGTTATTATGGTACAGGACTTGACAAACTCGGGTGTTTACTATCTATGCCAAGTAGCCGATGGAATGAAGGAGGGACTAAATGCTAGACTTTTACAGGTTAGATTTATCGTTCCTTGGTGGCCGTTGCCTGACATGTAAAGCTCCGTAAAAATCGAGATTTCAAAAACATAGGCTTCATTAATCAATTGTTCCTGTTAACTTCGCCTTTGATACGTTCTTGCTCTGGCCTTGGGTGCTGTACTTTTACGTCTTGTTCTTGAATCTAAGGAGTGGCTGATATGGCCAAACATGCTTATCAATCTTTGCTGTCCATAATCGACATGCAATGTTGAACCTTTTACTAACGCAAATGATTTGAAATTTGAGGCACTGGAACTCTGGAAGAGGCTCATTAAATCATGTGCACTTCTTATTTATGTGAAGTTGTGAATGATGTTTGCTACCATGGGTCAATCGGAAACAACCTCTTTCATTCTTTGTTATCACTATAAGGGTTAGGTTGCTTATATCTGCCCTCCCAATCCCATAAGTGCGAGAACTTTAACATGATTTGCCAACTAATTCGCCTTTTGAATTCGCAATCTGCTTAAAATGGTCCAAAATAGCCCAAAACTGACCATAAGTCCCTTTGTTCGTTTCGCAATTCATGCGGACGAATCATATGACTCGTTTAATAGAATTGTGTTAATTGAATGGAAGAGGATATTGAACTTATTCTTGTATGAGATCATTACGAAGTTGCTCAGATTACTTGTTTTTGTCGTTAATGTTTATTTTTATTGTGTTTGCTAGGATGCTGGATCAAAGCTCGAGCCTCCTAAAGTTACATGCGAGGACAACTCTCGAAAGGTTTTTTTTTTTCTTTTTTTTTTGAGTTTCAAAATTTCCCATTATCACCTTTTATTTCAAGGGCATTTCCTTCTTTATACCATATGCCACTTCCTTGTAGGGGTTGCAATTTCTAACGGATTCAACTGAACCAAAGGTTTTGGAGAAACCGATCTCAGGCTTCAAGGCAGAAGATCTTGACGGAATTGCCGAGAAAACCGCCGGAGTGAAGACAAGATTACACCGGTTTACTCCGGTTGGATTCTCTTTGGCACATGACATTCTTCGATCTGATTAGTGATTTATATCCATTTGTTAATTGATGTGAATAAAATAGTTTTGTTTTGGTAGATGCTTCTCACCCAACCCATATCGTTGGGCATAAGGCTTTGGCGTTATTGTAATGCTTCTCAAAGCTAGTTCCTTGTCGGAGATTCATCTATTTTTATTCTCCCTATTGTTATTATCGGTATATACGTGAATAACAGGGCACGACATCACCCGAGCTTTATTTTAGAAATTGTTTTGACCAAACCCGAGTAATTTTCATTTTAAAATGTCATTTTTTTTACATGCTCTTTTTATCTATTTATTTTTTTGTCGTTTTATTTTATTTTCTAAATATGCTACAAACTAAATGCAGCTACACTAAGAGACACATGACTTCACTTCAGTTTAGTATTGTCACACAAAATCAAGAAATCAAACTAAAAGACTATTGAGAAATTAACTAAAAGATTATTGAAAATTAAGTTATATTTTCTGGTTTCTTTTCTTGTAATATTTTTTCTTTATACATTATTTAAGATAGTATAATATTGTCATTTTGAATATCTTTAGTTAGAAATAATTAAAAATTATAATGAGCTAATTTTTTCAAAATACACATTAAAATAAATTATAAGATTTTACATAACTATGTTTTTTCTTATAGAGCATGTGATGAATGATGAGCATTTTCTACTAAGTGTTACAAAAGAAGTTTGGCATGGTTTTTTTGTAAATATTTAACATAAATTCAAATAATGTTCTAAAATGTATGTTAAGTCAAAATATAAAAACAGAAACTCTCATCAAAATATTTTATATTCAAATCAAGATATTAAGTTTTAACAATCTATTGAGGTTTT
The DNA here is from genome assembly GCF_026212465.1 of Amaranthus tricolor. Taxonomy (NCBI): domain Eukaryota; kingdom Viridiplantae; phylum Streptophyta; class Magnoliopsida; order Caryophyllales; family Amaranthaceae; genus Amaranthus; species Amaranthus tricolor. The sequence continues at coordinate 40,374,223 of NC_080048.1, read as the reverse complement.
TACTCTTTCATGCTACTAGAAAAATGCACTTATACGGTTTTTATTATTAGTGTTTACGATGTAAAAATCTAATTGTTTTAAAGTACGATTTGCACTTTTATCCTATCTTAAATTTAAACGAATCAAACCAAGTTGTATATCACAACTCTAGAATTAAAAATCTAATCATCTATATATTTTTCTGATTAAATTTAATCATATAATTATTTTGAGAGTACATGGTAGGCTAAGATAAAAGAACACGAAAGTCGAATTCAAAATCTTATTAGAAAAATATACTCCAACTGGAATAAGACTCGATTTAAAAATAAAATAGCCCTTCTTGTATGAGACCATCTCACGGTGGGACAATCTCAAAGCAAGAAGTCAATAACCTAAAAGTTTCTATTATTGGGCTATTTAACCAAGTATAAAATATGTCTTAAGATGAGATCGTTTTATACAAGAATTTGTGAAAAATGAATAAAGATTTTGATTAGCCCAGCCCAAAGCAGTTACCCAACCAAAGACAAAGCCCGATTGTTTATGGTTTATAAAGGCTAAACCAAAATCTCACTCATTTCTCAAAACCCTAATTGCTCTGCAGCTACGACTTTCTCTCTCTTCTTTCAGGTACATCTTCATCTCGCTCTCTTCAATCTAGTATTTCATTATCGATTCACTCTTTTTTGTGTTGTTTTCTAAATTTAATCTAATGATCTAATTGCTGTTTTGTCTTGATTCCAGGTGTGACGATTTGCAGCATCAATGGCGCCTCCTAAAGGTATTCTTTCATTTTGAAATGTTTTTTTTTGGATTGGATTACAAGGTAGGCTGAGGAATGTGAGGATGGTAGCGTGGTAGTTGCTGTTCAACTTAGACAAAACTTGTTTTTTTTTTCATATTTTTTTTCACTCTTTATGATTATGAATTTAAATCTGGTAATACGCTTCGTTTCGTTGCTTAGATGTGGTATTTGAGAATTGAGATACTAGAATTAATCTGAACATCTTTGATTAATGTCTGAAGTTTACAATTCTGTTGTTGTTTTTGATGATTTCCTTCTCATGCTAATATAATGCTATGGACTATGGATTGATGATTAGATGATTTATTTTTTATGAACTCTAAATTACAATTACATTTCATTGCCTAATACATTTTAGTGCCTAGCATCTAGGCAGGCTTTTAGACAGGGGATTAACATAGTTAGGGTGGGATGGGACGTCACCCCCTAAACTTTTTTCCCTAATATGATGTAATATATAGGAGTACATGATGACACCTTAAAAATTTATTCTTCATAACAATGGTTGGTTTAGTGGCAAAGTTAACCTCTTTGTAACTAAAACGTCAAGTTGTACAAAACCTAATCAACTCTCCTTATGAGATTGTGAATGCTTTATGAGATTATATTGACCGGTAACTTGCGCATTGATTTGCTTTTTGAATTCGCTATTTGCTCAAAATGACCTTAAAATAGCCAAATACCTACCATAATTCGCCTTCTCGATTTTGGATTTGTGGGGAGATTACTGAATCACTCGTCTCTTCTTGAGTTTTCTATGCCAATGATGCAATGTTTTTGTTGTTTAAATGCAAGGTGGTTGTACTTTGTAATTGGTTGCGCAAAGGCATTATTTGTTCAGTTTGATTTGAACATTCAATGCTTTATTCATAATTTTCTTTAGGATTGATAGCTTGATTGATTGTAGTATGGATAGGGGAACATTCTTTCTTTCTTGTTTTCATCTCTACCTTCCTTAGTTTGGAATACTTGGTGTATTTTTGTCTTTATGGTAAAGAGATTACTTGGGATGCTCTATAATCATTCTTTGGTCCTGCCTTTTTGGCATGTGATTGCTGTTGTATGTTCTTATAATGATTCTTTGGTCCTACCTCTTTGATATGTAGATTTGTTATGTTTGTTGTTCGATTGGAGACAAAAATTGGGATTATCGTTTTTGTAAATTTTTGAAAAATTGTGGGAAGCATTGAGCTTTGCCTGATACTTTATCTTCAATGGCAGATGGTAAGAAAAGTGATCCCAAGGCACAAGCTTTGAAAGCTGCAAAAGCTGTGAAATCCGGAGCTTCTACCTTGAAGAAGAAGGCCAAGAAGATCAGGACCAAAGTTACTTTTCATCGGCCAAAGACATTGAAGACAGACAGGAACCCCAAGTACCCTCGCATCAGTGCACCACCAAGACATAAGTTGGATCATTACCAGATACTCAAATACCCCTTGACTACTGAGTCTGCAATGAAGAAAATTGAAGACAACAACACGTTGGTTTTCATCGTTGACATTCGTGCAGACAAGAAGAAGATTAAGGACTCTGTCAAGAAGATGTACGACATCCAGGCCAAAAAAGTGAATACCTTGATCAGGTTGGGGTCTATATTTCGATCGTGCTAATGCTTTATCTCCTTAGAAAATGCTTCAGTCAATCGTGTTTTTATTCTCCTTGAGCTTTCACCTTGCACTCTTAATGAATTATAGTTTCCCATTATAAGCTTTTTTTGTTGTTTGTTTATGCAGGCCCGATGGCACCAAGAAGGCCTACGTTCGGTTGACACCCGATTATGATGCACTGGATGTGGCAAACAAGATTGGTATCATATAAGCTGTGTGCCATCTTTGTTTTTTATGCTTATGATCACTTTTGAGTTTTTTTGATAGGAAACAGCCAAAGCTAAATAGAAAAACGTCTTTTCCGTTCGGTATTTGATTGCTTTGAAGCTTGAGTTTTAGTTTTAGTATTATCATTATGTGCTCTTTTGAGTATGTTTTTAAACTTTTTAATGTTTATTGGAACTTTGGAAGCTCCTCTTGGTATCCAACCATGTGGTTTCTTCGACTCGTTAGAGATATTTATCTCTTTAGTTGATTTTGATGATAAACTCGTTCCCATAAAGTTCACCGTTTTTATTCTAGAACTTCATTTTTCCATTCTCAAGGTTACATTCATGTACTATAACTATCTAAGTACCATTTATCTTTCTAGTAATACATTAAATATTGATTTTTATTTGATCTTGCACAAAAAGGTTGGAAAAGGTTATGTGATATACTCTATTTGGGATTGTCCAAGGCTCTAAGCATATGGGAACTTCCAACAACTTTGACCAAGATGAAATGATAGAATATTTCAAATTATTTCTTGTAATATTACGTGGTAAATGAAAGAAATTGATTTAAAAGTTTTTTGCCAAGCAAAAGCGTAAAAAGTTCTAGTTGGGGATAAGGTCTAATAACTTGCTTCGAGATTTGATAAAAGTTGTTATGCAGTTCTTGGAAGCATGTTATGTTTGAAATTTACAGATTTAAGTCGTGCGACTGGTATTAATCAAATTAAGTTTTCGACAAAGCGATGCAAAGTACGCATTGGCGTGAAACAACGCAAAATAAAAGACAGTATAGTGGCATTAAAAGCTCATTGATTGTGTTCGATAATCATCAAATTAAAATGTATTCCGCTTTCCTCTAGTCTTTTCTGTAAAGAGAATATATATATGGGTTATGTATTATCTTTTTTCACCTAAATCGTACTTTTGTGCGGGATATTGAATACGATGATGATGATTAAAATTGTTGATATGTAAGATTTTAAATTGATGCTAGTATTTAGTTTCATATAAAATCACTAAGATTATCAAAACAATTGTATCAATGAATCATTCTCTGCAAATTTTTGTTTTATTTTTTGCATATATAACTAAGCATACATAAACGCTGCACATTTTAAAATAAAAATTTACATGATATCATTAATTTTGGTTTATAGGAGTATTATTTAGAGAATAAAGTAGCAATTGTTTAAACTTCTCATTTACTATTGTTTAAAAGTTTGTCGAAATAATTCAAAAAAAATATAAATAGTCCCATTAAATAATGATTGGAATTATCTTAAAAAATAAAATAAATCGATAAATACAAATCGTCCCATTAAATAATGGAGAAAATTGTCAATAATAAATCAATATTTATTCATCTTGGTGAAAATTAAATATTTGTTGTTTATTTCTAAATAAATTTATGTATAGATTACACTTATTGAAAATAGACTCATCTATTGTTTATTTATAATTTTTTTGTTTGACTTATAAAAAAAGTTCAGAAATAGTTATAAACAATTGGTGAATCAACAATTATACCCAATAAATAAATTTATTCAAACATAAATATTAGTTTCTCTGTATTATTGTATTTGTTAGTTGCTATATTTGATTTTTTTTACAATCAATTTGTTATTTTGATCATTCAAATATTGAACTATGTGAAGAAATTAATAAAGCGGAACAGTAAAGTAAAATGATGGTTTCGGGGTTTGAATACTTGATTTGTATTGAATAATGACAAGGACAATAGCCCCTTTTTATACAAGAATAGCAAAACTAATCTAGGACACTAAATAAAAGAAAATAATCACATAATAATATTATTTCCTAAATATTTACTTTCCTACACTATGAATATCTAAAAATTATAAAAAATTAATATTAAGAAAGTATGCTATTAAATGATTTAAACAAGATCTCATTTGAGTATTTAAAGTACGCTATTAAATTAATAATCACATAATAATATTATTTTTTATATATTAGCCAAAATATATAAATTAAACTTAAACAATAAATAATGTCAATAATAATAATGTAGCAAATATGTCGGAACGGAGGACGAAGATGAGTTTATGAGTTATGAAGTGAGCTTAATTGATCTTTCGCACCCAACTTCTCTTCATTCATTTTAATAAAAAAAAAAAAAAAAAACTTCTCTTCATTCCTCCTCTCTATTGTACATTTCAGAGGTCCTATATTTCAGTATCCCACATTCTTCAGAGATTTTTCTTTTGGTGTTCAATATTAGACTTATTTCTTTCTATCTTTCTCTTTTCCTCCTTTTTTTTCTGTCGTATCATATTATTTCTTAATAATCAAGCACACAAGGAAAAAAAAAAATTTTCTTTCTGTAGGATGACTGTTATAGTAGTATTTGATGTAATGAGTCCTCAATTTTGTTATATATAACATATTCTAGCACCTCAACTATTAACTTAAGTTTTTGATTGAGTTGAGTTTCTTGACATGGTATCAGAAGCCAGCGTGATAAGAGATTACGGGTTCGAATCTCAATCAGTCTTTCATTTAAAGTGGAATATTTAGTGCCAAGTATGAAGAGGGCCTGTGCTGCATCTTTACTTCTAGCCCAAAAGGCTCTCATGTGAGGGGGCGTGATAGAGTATATAACATATTCGAGAGCCTCAACCATTAGCTTAAGTTTTTGGTTGAGTTGATTCTTTGACACGGTATTGAATGTTAGCGTGACAAGAGATCACGGGTTTGAATTTCAACCACCCCTTTATTTAAAGTGGAATATTCAGTGTCAAGAACGAAGAGGGCCTGTGTTACATCCACACTTCTAGGCCAAAGGACTCTCGTATGAAGGGGGCATGATAGAGTATATAACAGATTCGGGAACTTTAACCATTAGCATTAAGCTTTTGTTGAATTGGTTCCTTGACAAAATTGAGTTTTATCTGATGGTTTTTGATTTACATGTATCCCATTACTCCAATGCCATTAGTGAAGGGTCAGATGTATATATCTTTATGTTGGAGCTGATGACTTGTCATCCGCTACGGTTTTATTTTTTTTTCTCTGTAATTGACTATATATAGCACAAGGCATTAACCCTCTTATTTTAGTAAATGACCTCATGTATATATATAGGCTATTTTTTCTCTTTTTGAATAACATTTTTTTGATAATTCCAAAAAACATTCTTCTCCCATCTTCCTTCTTCTCCTCCTTCTTTCTGATCTTCTATGTTTTTCCTTGTTTTGTTTTTGCTGATTTCATCATGGTATCAGAGCAAACCCCGATCCATTCCTTGCTTCCGCCTCACAAAATTCAGGATGTGTGCATGCCACTATGGAGTATAATTTCTTGGAAACGTCAACGAAATTGCTGGTACCTGCATGTGCATCAAAGAACACTTTTATGTTGACAAGTGTATTTGTCACTGTATTATATTTTCATTCCAAGAACTTCCATTAGTTTTCTGCATTTTTTTTTTTTTTTAATTTCCGAAACGCTAACCTCCATTTTCACGCCAATTTCAAGAAACGATGGCTGATTGAATTCGATTCCTTTCCTTGCAATGCAGATTGTTGTAAGTTGAATTGTTGAAATTTCTTGTTCATGATCTGTTTTCTTGTTCTTCATTCTTGATTCTTTCTCTTCATTTCTGATTACTGATTTCATCCTTATTCATCTAATCCAGTTCAAATTCGTTATAAGTTTTTTTTTTTTCTTTTGATCAATTCTTTTCCTGTTTTTCATCTTTCTTACATTCTTCTCAAATATGTCTTCTAATCCTCTGCTTATGGCTGAACATTCATCACAAAATTTTCCTCAAAGTCAAGATTTCACCAGTCCATACTACTTACATCCTACAGACAGCACAACATGTCAATTAGTTTCCATCAAATTCAATGGGGAAGGTTTTGGAGATTGGAAGAGGTGTATGTTAATCTCAATTTCATCCAAAAACAAGTTAGGTTTCATTGATGGTAGTATACCTGAACCAACAATAGATGATAAATTGTATTCAGCATGGAAAAGATGCAATGATCTAATGATATCCTGGATCTTGTTCAATCTTGATCCAACTATTGCCAAAAGTGTGCTATATCTGCAAACAGCCAAGGACATTTGGGACGATCTTGAAGAAAGATATGGCTATGTATCTGCTCCGCAACTCACTTCCCTCCAACAAGTTTCTGAGATTATGCAAGGCTCCAAAAATGTTGCTGAATTTTAACTGAAATCAAAGGAATATGGGATAAAATCAGTGAAGCATGTCCTTTACCTGTATGCACATGTAATCAATGTACCTGTAATCTAACTCAAAAGATCTTCAAGCAACAACAAGATCTCAAGTTGATGCAATTTCTCATGAAATTGAATGATGAATTTGGATCCGTGAGAGGAAATATCTTGATGATGAATCCCCTGCGAAATCTTACACAAGCTTATAGGTTACTAATGCAGGAAGAGAGACACAAAGCACTCACAACTGCAAACAACACTTCAGCTGTTGAGACTGTTGCCTTGGCAGGCAACAAAGGAAAATACAATGACTACAAACCATATTCACAAAATCTTGGATACTCAAGAAACTTCCTACAGAACAAAACTAGAGGAGGAAGGTTTATGCAAGGCAATGGTAACAAAAGACCACCTAGTAGCTATTTTTGTGATCACTGTAAGATACCTGGTCATAGCACAGAAAGGTGTTTTGAGCTTCATGGATATCCACCATGGTACACTGCTTACAAGGACAAAGGAAAAAAATTTGCAGCAACATGTACAGATGAAAACCAGTCTCATAAAAAACATCAGACTACAACAGACTCCTCCAAAACTGATCAAGAACAACAACTCAGAACTTACCTTCTTAACCTTCTGAATAAACCTCAAAATGATACTGAAGCTGATACAAAAACTGGTATTCAAAATGACAATGATGTTCAGGCTCTCATGGCAGGTATACCTTATTGTTTTTTAACCTGTACAAACAATACTTGGATTCTGGACAGTGGAGCATCTGATCACATGTGTTCTGACTTGAGGCTTTTCTCTACACATAATTCAATCTTGCATACTAGAACTAATATTACTATCCCTGATGGTAGACATGTCTTAGTTCATAACACTGGCACAGTCATATTGAATGAACACATCACTTTATATAATGTCCTACATGTACCTGACATTCATTACAACTTAATTTCTGTAAACAAATTATGTGTTGACAAGAAGTGTACAATAGCATTCACTGCTGATAAATGCTTTATACAGGGCCCTTCAATGAATGTGCCACAAGTTCTTGGTAAAGTAAAAGCTGGTCTCTACAATGTTCAGGCTGGTTCTTTCATACAATCAACTGCTTGCATCTCTGTTATAGAATCTGCTAAATTGTGGCATCTAAGATTAGGACATGTTCCTTTTGGTCACTTAAAGCTTGTTCATCCTGACATACACTTGAATCCTAATAAATGTGACTCCATATGTACTATATGTCCAGCAGCTAGACAAACTAGATCTTCATTTCCTATAAGTAGCATAAAAACTGTTAGAAAATTTCAAATGTTACATTTAGATGTTTGGGGTCCTTACAAACACTGCACCTATAATGGATGTAATTCTTTTCTTACTATAGTTGATGACTTTACTAGATCCACTTGGGTGTTTCTTTTAAAATCAAGAACTAATGTTACTAATGTCATTGCTCAATTCTTGAAGTTTTTAAATACTCAGTTTGATGCAAAGGTTGAATGAATAAGGTCTGATAATGCTCTGGAATTAACTGAAGGATCAATCAAACAGCTTTATCTCAATCAAGGTATTTTACACCAAACCAGTTGCAGTAACACACCTCAGCAAAATGGTGTCGTTGAAAGAAAGCATAAACACCTCTTGGAAACAGCAAGAGCCTTACTTTTTCAATCCAAGCTTCCAATTAAATACTGGGGTGAATGTATACTGTGTGCAACTTATCTCATAAACAGAATGCCCCTCAAAAGCCTCAATTTCATCACACCCTTTGAAAAATTATATGAACATAAACCCTCCTATGATCATCTAAAAACATTTGGATGCCTTTGTTTTGTTTCTTCTTCCACCACTCACAGAACTAAATTCAACCCAAGAGCTTCACCATCAGTTTTCATTGGATACTCACCTACACAAAAGGGGTACAAAATTCTAAATTTAACCACCCACAAAATTTCAGTTTCAAGAGATGTTCAGTTCCATGAACATCATTTCCCTTTTCACTATCCATGCCCAGTATCCTCTTCTATTCCATCACCTTCCACTGATTTCCCTTCTACCATATATCTTCCCACACATACACCCTTTACATCTATTTCACCAGGTGATATTCCAGATATATTCACCTCTAACCCCTCTCCCTCACATACAAACCTTGTTGATATTTCAGAAATAACACCTATACCTAATCCTCCTCTCAGACAGTCTTCCAGACCCACCAAACCACCCTCTTATCTCAGTGAATATGAATGTCCTTCCATCAAACATTGGTGTAATCTTGTATCTTTTTCTGATCTTCCACTAACTCATCTTGCTTTAGTGTCAAATGTTTGTAATATTGCAGAACCTACAAGTTATAAAGAAGCATCAGCACAGTCAGAATGGGTTGAAGCTATGAACAAGGAAATACATGCTCTAATAAAGAACAACACCTGGGACATTGTTGATTTGCCTCCTGGAAAAAAGGCTATAGGCTGCAAATGGGTATACAAGGTAAAGCTCAAACCAGATGGCACTTTAGAACGATGCAAAGCAAGACTAGTTGCTCAAGGATATACACAGAAATTTGGGGTAGATTATGAGGAAACTTTCTCTCCTGTTATCAAAATGACAACCATAAGAGCCTTAATTGCAATTGCAGCAAGCAAAGGGTGGGATATATTTCAATTAGATGTTAACAATGCTTTCCTTCATGGTGATCTTAATGAAGAAGTATACATGAGAATGCCCAAAGGAATTGAAAATCCTGGGAATAAGTTCTGCAAACTCAACAAATCCCTATATGGGTTGAAGCAAGCAAGCAGACAATGGTTTTTTAAGCTGCATACTGTACTGTTACATCAAGGATTTGTACAATCCAAACACGATTATTCTCTCTTCATCAAAAAAAGGGGTTCAGACATCACCACTGTTGCTGTTTATGTTGATGATATCCTGGTAACTGGTACAAATCACAATGATATACAAACCCTAAAAGCTCATCTTGACACAATCTTCAGCATTAAAGATTTGGGCATCTTACATTATTTCCTTGGTATAGAGGTATCTTACTCACAAGCTGGGATCATTCTCACTCAAAAAAAGTTCACAAAATCTCTCCTTGACAATTGTGGTTTTGATCTTTCCAAATCTGCTCCTGCTCCCTTATCCTTAAACACCAAACTCCTGGATAATTCAGGTGACTTGTATGCTCATCCAGACCATTATAGATCCTTGATTGGAAAGCTCAATTTTTTGACTCATACAAGACCAGATTTGTCTTTCTCTGTCCAAACATTGAGTCAATTCATGCATACCCCAAGGCAGCCATATGTTGATGCTCTGCATCATGTATTGAGATACGTCCATGGAACCACAGGACAAGGCATTTTATTACATGGTTCAGCACAACTTACCCTTCAGGCATTCTCAGATAGTGACTGGGCAGCTTGTCCAAATTCTCGAAGGTCTGTTACTGGATATGTGATGTTACTTGGACGTTCACCTATATCTTGGAAGTCTAAAAAACAAGCCACAGTCTCAAGAAGCTCCTCTGAAGCAGAATACAGAGCCATGGCTTCAGCTGCATCAGAAATCACTTGGTTGATCCAGCTTCTTCAAGACCTTGGTGTATACAATTTAGAACCTGTTCTTCTACATTGTGACAACATGTCAGCCATACACATTGCAAAAAATCCAGTCTTTCATGAAAGAACTAAACACATAGAAGTGGATTGTCACTTTACTCGAGATAAGGTTCTTGAAGGTCTTCTTCAGCTCACATATTTACCTACCCAAAATCAACTAGCTGATGTCTTCACAAAGGCTCTGCCATCACCTCAATTCTGTAAGCTTCTAACCAAGCTAGGAGTTGTTAATACCACTCCAGCTTGAGGGGGGGTGTTGGAGCTGATGACTTGTCATCCGCTACGGTTTTATTTTTTTTTCTCTGTAATTGACTATATATAGCACAAGGCATTAACCCTCTTATTTTAGTAAATGACCTCATGTATATATATAGGCTATTTTTTCTCTTTTTGAATAACATTTTTTTGATAATTCCAGAAAACATTCTTCTCCCATCTTCCTTCTTCTCCTCCTTCTTTCTGATCTTCTATGTTTTTCCTTGTTTTGTTTTTGCTGATTTCATCACTTTACCTTTGTTAGTGAGTGACTCTTGGTAGAAAACATTATATGCAACATTACGTAATAAAAACTTCACATAATTTAGTAAGTCATTATAATATAATCTTTATTATGCAAATTAAAGAACAATAAATCTTTGTCTTATTGGAGAAATGACAATGGTTTTTAATTTGATATGCTCATAATTCATATGTATAAATGATTATGTATTGCTAATACTTTTAATTTATTTTCTGATGAAATTGGAATTATTTGAGTAGTTTCTGCCTTTCTGATGGGAACAATGTGACTTGCATGTGATAAGAGGATAGGATAACAAGGATATTTCATATTTGTTGTGTTTAGGTGAAAATGTGGACTTTGTTCAATTAAGCATGGACAAATAGAACTACTTTTACAGAATGTGTGTATGCCATGTTACATTAGGTAAGATTAGTATGATAATGTACCTTCTTTTTTCTGTTTGTATTGCATTCTCACATTGCCATTAAAAGTTATTATAACACCCACAAAGCGTGAAATATAGCCTTTAAAATAGAGTATTAGAACCTATCTCAATTCTCTGCTCAAAAATCTCCAAATATTCTCCTAGACTCTTTATAGGTCCTATTAGGATATTTAGGGTGATAGATACTCCCTACTTTAGCCAAATAGCTCACATATTACGGTGTGTCTACCAAGATACTCAAAGGGTTCTTTAGCCCATTATGTGCATTTTTTGTGCTTTTTATAGCTTTTCAGGAAACGTTGTAACCCAATAAGTATATCTATATTGCATCCTCAAATTTCCATAAAATTTTTCTGAACACCCCGACAGTGTGTTAATCATAGGCTTCGAAATAGCGTATTAGAACCTATCTCGGGGTTTATGAACTCGGAATTCTCTAAAAGTTTTCCCACACAATTTATGGGTCGTATCAGGATATTCTAGGTCATACAACCTCCCTACTTTAGCCAAATTGCTCACATATATAATAACGCATGTCTATCAAAATACCCAAAGAGTTCTTTAGCTCATTATGTGCCTTCTTGTTGGTATTTATAACTTTCTGGGGCATGTGGTGACCCATAACGATATATATATTGAAATCTCATATTGCCTTAAAAAATTTTCAATACACTCAAAAAGTGCGAATTATAGCTTTTGAAATAGGGTATTTAAGACCTATCTCGGACCTCGGTTCAAAATTCTCTAAAACTTTTTCCACACTCTTTATGTATTTTATCGAGATATTTGTGGTGATAAAATTTCCTTACCTTGCTTAATTGCTCTCATAAACATTAAACTGTGGTTACGAGGAAATACAAAATGGATTGTTGAGCTTAGTATGTGTCCCATTTGGTGCCACTTAGAATGAGAGAAAAGGTGAACACTTTCTTAGAACGCTATCTTCTTAGGTGCAGATGAAAGAGGACGAGTTGCTTTTCACACAACTTGATTGATGTAATACACATTTTGCAGAAAATTACTCACCACATGTTCGACCCCGATGATCTTTTGACGGTAAGCTGAGCATCTAAACTCAATTTATTAATCACGTTATGAACCTCGAGTCACCTCTAAAAAGCCTCCGAGAGCATCAATGTTGAACGCGTTCTTCCACGTGCATTCATGTTTTTGGGGTAAAATTGACCACATTCTTCTAGTCCTCCCTTTGAAGGGAGTACACGTATATAGTGTCTGTTAGACTGTCACCTTCCCTCACCCAAAACTGACCCTGTTTTCGAGCACGATACTAGGTTGATGATGATGATGAGCTAATTGGTAGATACTATACTTATATGAAGTATACTTTGCGCATTTTGGTGCATATGCTTTGTTTAATCTGCTCGAAGTAGGGGTGAAGCTGCTTCGTTCAATCCGCATAAACTATTATCTGCGAGTATATGCAGGTGGCATTAGATCAAATCGGTTCGATGACAACGAATACTATATCAAAGCAACGGAAAAAGCAAGAGCCTGCTGTGATGAAAGAACTTGATCAGAGATTGAGAAGGCTAAATTCCCTTCCTGGTGATGAAACTTAACTTGCTTAGATCAAGGCAAGATCTGTAAATGTAACCAAAACATTTTTATTTATGTTATAATGTAGTTAATATAATTTGTAAATATAATTGTAACATTAACTAATTACATCCCTAAAGAGGGTTTTTTTTTTTTTTTTTGTACCCCTTTGGCTTTTCAATTTAAGTTTGTTTTATAGTAATTATCATTCTATTTTGTAAACTTCTGGCAAGTTCTTGGTCGTTTGTTTTCATTTGCATGTCATTTTTGAGTTGGGGGTCTCACGAACCAGAACCTTCTTATTTATTTTTTGTCGTCATCCAACCCTCCTCAGATGGACACTGAATTGGAAGATGGGATGCTTAAACTGGTTGTTTTGCTCATTTTAGCTTCACATATTTTTAATTTCTTATGGAATTTTCGACACTTTGAAACACTCCTCTGTCTTTTGAAGTGATGGTTTGTTAGATGTTTGTGTAGCAAATTCAAACGAACTAAGGAATTGAGTTTTAGCAACATAGATGTCAAAAAATTAGCAAATTTAGAGGCAAAGAACCTTGAAGAAATTTATTGTTCAATGTATGAAAGAGAAAAGTAAAAGAGATAGTACAATCAATACTTGAAGGTAAAGCTCATTTAAGAAAAATCTTGCAAAGTAATGGACCATAAAATATCACCATACATAATTGCTTAATTATGTCAAATGAAAAAAATGTATCGTGATTTATAAAAGAAATATTATATTTAGTGATTTTTTTCGCTAAAAATTATTTATTTTTTCCTCAATAATTGATACTCGTATTGTATTAGTTTTTCAACTCAAAAATCGATTTCTTCACTCTTCTAAAATGCTACTACCTTCTCTTTATTAGTGAAATATGTATTTGTTGGTGAAATATAATTCTTGATGATAAATTTATAGAAAATGCTACTACCTTCTCGATAAATTATTTATTATTTTTCCTTAATATCTTACATTCTATCATAAAATATTTTGTCTTATCCTTAAATTCTTTAGGGATTTCATTAATATTTTAATCACAAACTCTTATTGAGTTTATTTAATAATCTCACAATGATTGATGAGATTTTTTATAACCCTTTAGGAGATATTCATGAAGATAATTATACCAAATTCTCCCAAATTGTTTTAATGTATAATAAAGTGATTATACTAATCAGACTTTCAGATAGATAAGTTGTATTACAATGCATGAATTCTCAACTGACGCTATAAAGTATACAAGATTAATACTTATTTAATGAAATACACCACGTATCTTACACAAAAACTTCTTTAGCTTATAATAAATACAATATCTCTTGCAAGAATAAATATATTTATATTATCACCAAAACTGAAAGTAAATTTACATGACCAACACTATTTTTCTATATGTTTACAAACAATGTGAATCACAAGTATATTTGCATATTTCCAAAACAAATTTGTTTTTCTTTCGTTCGATTTTTTTTTCCTTTTCTGTCTTTCGTTTTGCGATTTTGTTTCGGGTTTTCCTAGGCCCGAAAAAAATATGTATATTATAAAAAAAAAAAAAAAGAAAATTCAATCTCCAAAACTTATGCTCCAATATCATCCCTCTTCTTGGGGCTCAGCTTCTTCAACAGAAGAGGAAGCCTCTTCAGTTTCTTGTAGGATAGCCAGCTGATCTGGTTTCTTCTGAAGACTCCAGTACATAATGCTTGCAATTAAGGTAAGAATCATCTTATTGTTTACCTGTAAAAAAACATGTACTTTGCAATTATGGTTCAATCATAGGTTGCAATTGAGGTAACACACACCACCTTGTGGTGTTACGACTCGTTATGCAGACATCGAAATGTGAATTGTTGACTTAAAAATATCTATTTTACAAGGACAAATATATTAGAATAACAACTTATAATGACTAATATAATCACAGGTTACGTAATGGGGTTTTGCATAATGGTAAGCTTTAAATCTGTTACAAAGTGGCCGTTATGTAATGTAACAACCCCATTTTAATTCCATGGGTTGAATTAGAGGTGTTCATTCGAGTCATTGGGTTGATTTTGGGTCAGGTGTTTCTTGATGGTTCAAAATCGGGTATTGTGTCCGCATTGGTTTTACTAATTGTAAGACTATATTTAAGTCGGGTTAAATCGGGTTCGGTTACAAGGTCGGGTGAAAATCGGGTCATCGCGTCTGTTTTGAACACCTTTTGGTTGAATTGCGGCAAGGAGAAGAGTTACAGGATTATGGATGCCAGCATTTACCTCAACGATATCCTCAGGCAACAAGAATATAGAACATCCGAGCTTTCTCGCGACACTGATTATGTAAGATGCATTCAGCTTCTTATCCTCATCTGCAGTCATAGAAGATTATTCAATAGCATAACAGTTCTACTTGCATGGGATCAGATGCAAACGGAACAAATATTTTCAAACGATCCAAATATTTCGAGACGATCATGAAAGTAAAGAATTTAGTTGCGTAATTGGAATCAAGTGACGATACCATTTTCTCCTTTGGTCACAACTGACCAATCAACGACTCTTGGCTGCACTGCACTAAGAAGTTCCAGGAAGAATATACCGGTGGATAAGCTTTTATCCTGAAAAAAAATTCAAACTTAGGCGAAAAGATCGATTGTGCAGCTATATTCAAGCAACTCACTGGTTAATTTGGTTCAGTGTAACATAATTCGCTAACTGATTCACTTTTTGAATTTGTGATTTGATCAAAATATCCCAATATAAACCAAAACTGATCAGTATTCGTCTTGATCGATTCGGAATTTGCAAGGAGTTAGCAAATCATGTGACACTGATATGGTTTCAAAAGTGGAAAAATGTCATTTGATCAAGTCTACGTAAAAAAGAGTAGCGATGTACCTTGAAGCTATCGATTTGAGAAGATTTGCCCGAACTCTTGACCTTTTTGTTTGCCCAATCAAGAATATCTGCATCTGTTATCTCCCTTACTTGTGAGAACGATCTCAAATTTTTTAGCAGTTGGATTATTGTAAACCTCATCAACTGCCAGAGGAATGCTGAGGAACACCATATTTGTATTGGGTTAGTTGGGTTTCAATTGTTCTAAGGAAAATGAGAATCGCGTCTTGTCTCAGTTGGAGCATGTATCACTTTTCCAGGCAAGGTCTTGGGTTCAATTCTCACTTCCCCTCCTCCCTAACTCGTTATGTTTCAATTGTTCTAAGAAAAATGAGAATCGGGTCTTATCACAGTTGGGACATGTATCACTTTCCCAGGTAAGGTCTTGGGTTCAATTCTCGCTTCCCCCCTCCCTAACCCGTTAGGTTTTAATTGTTCTAAGAAAAATGAGAATCGGGTCATGTCTCAATTGGAGCATATATCACTTTTCCAGTCTTGGGTTCGATTCTCACTTCCCCCCTCCCTAACTCTCTCCTTCCCTCAGCCGACCCAGTAAAAAAAAGAAATTTTGAGTGAATGGAAAACGGAAGCTAACCTATAATGAGCTTCTTGTTTCCTTGTACGATGTCATTTCCAGCAACGTTAACAAGGGAGAAGTTCATGCTTTTTCCAATATCGATGACTTGATTGCAGTTTTCGACTTTTTTGAACGGCATCTTGATAGGAGGTTTACTGGCATGCTTCCAATTAACTGATCCTGGGGAAACTTTATCCAGCACTTCCAAAAGAACCCACCTGCAGAAGTCGATCATAATTTAGTTCGACCAAACTTCATCTCATTTCCAGATATGAGAAGTAAGACGAGAAGCTCACCCTGGTCTAACGTCCTCAAACAAATTATTGACATACGTTGCAACTCCAAGACTATTGATCCAAAGTCGGAAGCATCTCTCTTCCCTCGAAGTTTCCAAGTCATCGTCTAGAACATGGGTGAGCGATATCTTCTCAGTATCAACCTCTGCAGTCAGACCATTTCTGCACAACCAAGAAACAGTCTCTTAAATAATCAGTCCATAAGTAGCAAAAGCATATTAAAGCAACTATATGATAAGTGTGGGAGAATATGAACCGGGGCCCGAGATAGATCTACCCAATTTCATAAAATTCATGCTTTCGGAGTGTTTTAAAATTTTTTTATGGCTATGTAAGAATGCAATATAGGTATCCTCATTGGGTCACCACGTGCCCTAGAAAACTATAAATGGCACCACGACACATCTTATTGTGTATGTGAGCAATTTGGCTAGAGTAAGAAGGTCCCAAACATCCCAATAGCACCTATAAAGAGTGTGGGAAAAGTCTGAAGGATTCTAGACGAGGTCCAAATTTGGTTTTGAGTATCCCATTTCAAAGGCTATAAGTCACGTTGGGGTGTTTCGAAATTTTTTTTTTGAAAAAATGAAAATATGATGAAGGAATGGTCAGAGTCACCATATGTCCTATATAACTAAAAATGGACCCAAGAAGGCCACATAATAAGCTCAAAGCATAGTGTAAAAATGCGGTAATGGTCGAAATTGCGGTAACGAAAAGGTGATGCGGTAACAGGAGTGATGCAATTATCGTAACGCCTAAATATCAGCCAAATCATAAGATATCTCTTGATAGAATCCAAAAATGCGGTTTTTTACTCCTTTACCACGCAAAATATCGGTTCGTTTGTATTGAAAACCTTTACAATGCGGCTTTGTTTTTACACTATGGCTTAAAGAGCCCCTTAGTATGTCTTGGTAGTTGGTAGGCACACTTTCTATATGTCTGCCAAACTTTCAAACGATTTGTCTGTTTTGGATTTGGAAACACACATCTATAACATAGATAAAAAGAGGCAAAAGTTAAATGATTGTAATCCCACTTACCAATGGGCATTATCGATTAGATCACAGGAGCTCAAAGCGCATTAAAAAAACTTCATAAGGATCAAATCGTGGTGGCAAATACTTATCCCAAGAGTATATATATCATTTGATGAATTGTGGAATCCTCCAGCAAAGGACTCCATTGGAAACACTGCCGCTGAATGGGGTTGTGAAGTATATGTAAAAAAATTTATAGAACCTGATAAGCTTTCACCCAAATCCGATAAGTGTCTTTTTTGGTCTCCAAAAGAGACAAAGTGGTATTACTTTTACAACCAAAGTGAGAACCAAGTGTTTGTTTCTCGAGATGGTGTCTTTTTGGAAAATGAATTTATTTCCAAGAAGACAAGTGGGAGTAATATTTATCTTGAAGAGATTCGAGAAGAGAAACAAAGGGTTAAGGGTAACACTTTATCAGAGGCGGCACGACAAGAAAATGCGTAAGAGGGGGTGCATTACTTGGAGATAATCCATGCGAAGATTTTAAGAATGTCAATGGTCATTCTCTTGTTGTTGACTTAAATCTCCATAAGTAATGAGTATATAGTATTTGCAAAATCAATGACTATATCAACATGACTCGTAAATTAATGTGCACTTTTTGCTACGTGAAGTTGTTGATGTTTGCTATCAAGGATCAATTGGAAACAACCTTTATATATTCATTACTAACACGACCAAGTAAATCTCCTTAAATAGGACAAAATGGATACATTTTCAGCTCTAAACTGAGATATTCAAAGAGTAGAAATATTGGCACAAAGAATTACCTGTGTTGAAAAATCTGAGCAACAAAAGTAAGATTCAAATTCGTTGACCCCTCGACAATATCCTTTGGACTAATATATTTCTGGCAATCCAACTTTTCTGCTTGCTCCACAATCAATTTTGCTCTTTGTGTAGGATCTTTAGTTTCCAAAGTAGTGGTCGTACTATGTTCAGGAGCAAGAACATTAAGTAAATGCGCATAAGCTTCACCATCCTGGATATACAACACATCATTTCACTGATTAATGTTCTATAAATAGCAGAATCTCATAAGAAATTGGGTGTTCAACACTCTTTTCTTCGGTCTTGTAAAGTGGCTAATAGCTTAATCTATTTAAGCTTAAGCCCGTAAAAGTTTTTCAGTTAATTCAACTAAACGGTGATCATGGAATCAGAAACAATGCCTCAATTCCGAGATAAGCTCACTTGAAATAAAGGACAACTCCTCTCCATTTGGACAAGTTCTTTATTAAGATCGTCTCATCGTGAGACGACTTAATATGGTTGGCCCACTATTTAGTTTTTTTTAAATAACTAAAATAAACAGTTTTTCATTTACTTAATCAACTTTTTTTAAAAAAGAAAAATTAAATGGACAGTTTATATGGACTCGTCTCATGGTGAGACGGTGAGACGGTCTCATACAAGACCTGTCAATCCATTTGATAGTTCATGAAGAACAGGTTAGGAAGCTTAAAAGATAACACATAGTGCACGCTAGATCCACAAATTGTTAAGATTTTTGAAACAATCATGGCGGCTCCTAATTCGTTTTCCAAACTCGAGTAATTCAAGTTAATTTGAAGGAAGCAATAGTCTCTTCCGTAATTAAAACTAGCAAAGTTCCCTTTATAATGAAAGCCTTTCCCTTAAATATGGACAGAACAAAATCAACAAATATTTTGCTTTTAGCTTGCATAAAACTTGTTATTAATTTCAGGGTCATTGAAGAGCTCACCTTCAAATCGGTGGAGAAGTTCGTCACCTCCTTTTGATATCCCGCTTTCTTCAGTTGGAAGTTCATCCATTTCAACAAGACCTTATCTGGAGGCAAATTCATGAATTCCTCCACATCCTGCGATAAATATTACATCATCAAAAATAAATGGGCAAGCTTTCACATGCAAAATTGGTCCCGAATACAATGTCAAATACAGGACGGTTCGAACCTGATTATCCTCCACTAACTCCACAAGTTGAGGTGTCTTCTTCAAGTTGAGGTCGGATAACAATTGAATCTGATTCACATAATATATATGAGGATTGCATTGCACGACAATTAATAGAAAATCTTAATATGCGAGAAAACTTCCGCTTACAATCATTGAAGAGATGAAGGATTCAATACCTTAATTATTTGTGAAATCAATCCCATTACAAGATGAGGCTACACAATGACATTAAGTAGATTAGCAATAACTAAAATTATAAAACAAAATTCCAAAAAAAAATAATAAAACTTTAAAATGAATACGGCTATGAAACAAATTTGTGATAACTTACCCGTCCCTCAACCAAGTCTTGTGTGCCAATGTTAACGACTGTGCAGCCGATAGCCTTTGCAGAGTTAAGACAAAGTGTATGATTCTCATTTCTCTCCCAGGGATTTTGAGTTTTTTTGGTGTTAATAGCTCTTTCATCTATCGTTCCCGGCACAGCAAGATTAATCAACTTACTGTGGAAAAACATAAAGTTCAACGCTTTCAAAGACATTATAGGAAAATATTCACGGTGTCACATGATTCACTAATCTCTTCACAGATTGCGAATCGAAAAAAGTGAGATATGGTTGGTTTTGGACTGTTTTTAGACAAATTTGAGCGAATCGCGAATTCAAAAAGCGAATCAGTTAGCGAATCATGTTACAGTGTTCAAAACGCACAAATCAACTATGAACTACAAACTTAAATAGAAGCATCTAGGAGTCACAAGTACAATACCACAAAAGAACTCCGTCTTTTACAAGATCAAATAGCTGATTTGTTTTCGGGTCAATGGGTAGAAATTTTTGCATGAAAGGATCCTCCGCCAGATGATGGTTAATATGAGTAACATAAGATTCCTTCTCCGATTCGCTAATGACATGAAAATGGGTAGTTGTAGATTGTCTTAGAATTGAAGTAGCTCGTTTATAACCTGTACCTTTCCCGCTGGCTCGACCTTGAAAGCCAAGATATTCCTGCCCAATGCGATAAGAGCTTGAACAGGTTTAGCTTCATACATATTTTCGACATTGCAATTTATAACATAATTGCTTACAAAACTCACCCTTAAAAACGATTCGAAATCGATCTCGTGAGTCATATCGGGATATGAATCCTCCAATACAGCTCTAACTTCACTTTCCGGATAAATTCCATTGATTCCCTTAAGTTTAGCGAAAACTGGCGGCAAATCGGATACTGTAACATGACCAGAACGAGATTGTAATGCAGAATACTGCAAAACCCCACAATAAGAATTGTAAGCAATCTATCATATTCTAACTGATTGATTCATAAATTCTCGCACAAGGCTCTATTAGATGACTTTTGATAGGCTCTTGGCTCTTAGCTTGTTGGTCGGTCAAATAGTTTAAAATAAACTTGTTCAGCAAATGACTTTTAAGCCAAAATCACATTGGCTTTTGGCTTTTTCGCCCACCAAGATTTGATACATAGTTTTATCAAACATCTTTATAAACACTTGACTTGTTCTGCTGATTAAACAAACCAAACAAGCCAACAGCCAACAACCAACAACCATTTGCTAAAGCACCCAAAAACAACAATGTAAACAACAATTAGAAGTAAAAACATCATCCTTAAATGATTCCATATTAGATGATTAATGTCCAAAACCTTAGATTTGAGGCCACGAAGCTCCACTTGGGTGAATTGACTTTGCAATTGAGTATCAGAAACAAGCACACCCTCATAACCCGACATCTTGATAAATGTGGATGGGTATTCCTTCCTCTAATTATTCAATCTTCAATCCTATCATCAAATTTGCAATCAACCCATAATCATCGAAAGTGCATTTAACTCATAATCATCAACTATTCAACAATAACTGTAACAAACATCCAAATGCAAATGCCAAAGAAATTGATGGCAAAGTTGATTAGCATATACCATCAAAACAACCCAAAGAATCATCAAGAATAAAAACAAAACAACAACCCAAATGAAGAAAATAAGATCAAACCTCAAAACTTTATGCTTAAATAACCATAAAGCATATAACTTTAATGCTTATAACTTCAACATTTCTTCAATGAAAATTAAAAAAAATGTTGTTTTGTGACAAAAGAATTCTTATATTTCTAGGTATTCCTTCCTCTATTGATTCAATCTTCAATCCTATCATCAAATTTGCATTCAACCCACAACCATTAAAAGTGCATTAATGCTTGAAAAAGTTAATAAGCAAATACTCATCATCCAAGGAATCATCAACAATAAAAACAAACAACGACCCAAATGAAGAAACAAGATCAAACCTTAAAATTTATGCTTGAAAAACTATAAAGCTTATAACTTTAATGCTTATAACTTCCACATTTCTTCAATGGAAATAAAAAAAAATGTTGTTTTATGACAAAAGAATTCTTATATTTCTTGGTATTCCTTCCTCTATTGATTCAATCTTCAATCCTATCATCAAATTTGCATTCAACCCACAATCATTAAAAGTGCATTTAAACCATAATCATCAACAAATTAACAATAAAAGCAACAAACAATCAAATGCAAATCCCTAAAAAATAAATAGCAAAGTTAATTAGAAAATACCCATATGCAACAAATACCCATCAAAACAATCTAAGGAATCATCAACAAGAAAAACAAAGAACAACCCAATGAAGATTAAGAGAAGAAAAGATCAAACCTTGTTGGAATGTATGCTTGAAATGGAAGAAAGAGAAAAAATGAGAGATAAAATCGTAAAGCCTATAACTTAAATGCATAAAAGTTCACCATTTCTTGTATGACAACAATAAAAATAATATATTTTATATGGGTTATTTTCAATACTTCATGTAATTAGTGTCCGTTGCTTACAAGTTCATTTGGTCAGAAAAATGCGAAATTTCTCCTAAATTTGACAAACAATTAAAGAGTAGTAATTTTAAATTCTAATATCCGACATGTATGGAAGTGGACGGTGGATTGGTGGTGGGATGTGGACGTGCGCTGTGGTGGACGGCTCTAAGTTCTCCTAGACGTGTTTATATGTTTGACAAACTTTGCCTATACAATTTTGTCTCATTAATGCCTCAATCGTAAAATTGTCGAAAATAATTTAATATTTTGCCCATTTCGTTATGAATAATTTTATCTATTGATTATATTCTAATTATTTTATCTTTGATATATATTTGCTCTTAGCATACATGATGTTTAGCATACCTGATGTAGGAGGAGAGGGATGAGTTGTGGTTGTTCGGATCACCAGATATAAAGAAAGCAAATACATAGCAAATGCAAGACTAATAGATAATAATTCACATGTGAGATTATTCATAAGGGATGACTAAAATGTTGAATTATTTTTGATAATTTTTTCTATAATATATGTCCTTATGGCATAGGTTAGATAAGCCATGATTTAATTTCTCTAATTGTGTATAATAAAAAATATTCTAATTGTGTATAATAAAAAATATAAAAAGATATTATTAATAAATTTTATATTGAGACGAATCAAATAAAATTTCATTTGACTATCTTTTAGTTTACAATAATAATACAAATTAAAGTTGATAGATGAAAATTGATAATAACCAAATGAGACACATATGAACTAGAGAGAGTTTAAAACTAATAATAATAGTAATTTAGGGATGACAAAATGGGTGGGCGGGTGTAATACGTCTCCCACACGAACACACCTACACACACCTGAAATTCTCATACCCAACACCTACCCGGCACCCATGGCGGGTGATTATCACACCTACGACTGACGCACCTGATTATGCATTTAAACTCATCCCCACTAACTATGGTCAATTAGGTTTACCCATCATGTTTATACCCACCTAAAATCTACTTTACATCCACTCTATTACGTTGTTACAATCGTAGTTTCTTACAAATTTAATTCTATATTTAATTTTATTGAAATCATACGATGTCATAAGAAAAAATTAATATCCTTAATTCTTTCATCAAACTAGTTTTTAATAAGAATATACAACATTAATACTCCCTCATATTCAGCCCAATTGTCCCATTTGACTTTTTACGGATTTTAAGATAGGTCAAAATAGGACCCTAAGGGTAGGAGAGAGAGTGATGTTATGGGTTTTTAATGAATTGTTAAGAAATTAATGATTCCCTCCAAATTTAAAAATACTTGTGTGCATTTAAAAATGGTGAATATTTTTCACCTTCAAAAGCCGTTAATTTTTTTTCAATAACCGAAAATTACATAGTTCGGGTTAATAATCAAAATACATACGTCCTACAAATACATTACATACTTAGTCCGAATAATAAAGAAAATTACATAGTTCAACTATGGAATCTCAGATAGCCTTTTCAATTCTTCAACAGCTTCGGTGCAGTTCACATCTTTGTTGATCATGTAGGTGCGGATTTTTTTTCGATGATCGACTTCAGGTTTTTCACATTACCAAAAAAATCGATGCATTAATATTTTCATAAATTGCCACGGAATTGTAAACAACAAAAATTTCATTTTGTAAAAAAAATCATCACTGTACTATCCCATTTTCATTCAAAAAATCAAAAATCTATGTCTAAAAAAAACATCAGAAACCACAAATACACTATAGGCGTCAAACATGAAATTAGAAACCAAACAATAAACAGAAGTACACAACTGATCCAAACATGAAAGTGCACGAAACACAAATCAGAAACCAAAATCCATCCATTATTGGCACCATTAATGAAAACAAAAATCAGAAACCAAGTGCCTTAAATACCAAAGTCATCTATCACATTAATTACACTTCCAAATTAAACAAAAATGGCTCCAACCAAGAATCTTTCCACCCAACAAAAACTCAAATAATGCAAAAATTATTGAGCAAATTAAACAAAAAGGGAAAACCGATGCAAGGTACAATTAATGAACTTGCAAGAGAGTATGAAGTGTGTAGGAAAACAATCACGAGATTATGGAAAGAAGTTCAAAAGCAAAGGAAAAACAACAACACAACTATCAACCTCAACAACAAGAGGGTTGGGAGACAAGCACCCAAAAAAATTCAATTTGATGAGGAGAAGTTTAAGTCCATCAAATTTGAGCTAAAAGACACTCAACATTCAGTTGCAAAGCAAATGGAGGTATCACAGTCAATGGTTTGTGGGTGGAAGAAAGACAAAGTAATTAGAAAGCACACAAACGCAATCAAACCCACACTTAATGATAACAACAAACTACACAGGTTAGGTTTTGCATTATCTAAGTTGCAATACGATGAACAGAATGATTCTTTCAAGTTTAAGCTGCATACTAACATTATTCATATTGATGAAAAGCATTTCTATCTAACCCGAGAATCACAAACTTACTACCTAGCACCGGGTGAAGTTGAACCACATAGGAAATGTCAGCCCAAAAGATTCATCCCACAAATAATGTTCATGTGTGCTGTTGCAAATCCAAATTTTTTTAACAAATAGTGATGTGTTTTTTGATGGAAAGATAGGGATGTGGCCTTTTATTACATAAGAGCCCGCCAAAAGGAGCTCAAAGAACAAAAAGAGGGGGGAATTGAAGACCAAGCCTGTAGCAGGAGCGGCACTCTCGTTACATAATTAACATTAATAATTATACTTAAGATAAATAATGCGGAAGTGTAAAACGCCGAACTGCTAAAAACCATTTGAAATAAAAAAAATGTTCAAACATAAGTAAAAATATATCTTACAACTGAGAAAATATAAAATAAGGTTTACTTAAATACGATAAAAAAAACATAAGTACAATATAGTCATCAAGTAAAATCATTGAAGCTAAGTCCTCGATAGAATAAATAAAGTTGCGGCCTGGATCGAAACCTGAGCTAATTTTTTTTTCCTGCAAAATACTGTCATCCATAATACGGATGACAGCCGATTAAATCGGTCAGCGATAAAGCCGAGTACAATTTTCTCAATAAGCTTATGATGCGATAGTTAAATCATGCTTACAAAATAATCATCAAGCACAATATAGAAGGTTATTACTCATTATTGACCTTTACTAAGCCATTAAGTTACATTCTCAATACTTGCAGAAGTTCATTACTGCTACTAAATACTTGGTAACCTTAATGCTTATTTAATCAATTTCAATTAAGCCTCATAGCTTTACCATCATAGCACATCACAAGATCACAACAATAATGACAACTGATATATGTAAGGGTCTGGTTAGGTGAGGACCGTAGTCCTAATTCCTAACTGTGGTGGGAGTCGTCACTCCTCTCAATACTGTTATGCTCGAGACTTCACAGGATGGGTTTTTCTCGGACCCCCTGTCTTACACCGCATTTTACGTGCCGGCTAACACGGACGCCGAGATTTTACATGCCGGTCCATGGTTCGACGTTACCTTACTATCAGAGTCATACAATCAATATCATGCAATATCAAACAAGACTCTAAACCGAAATAGTTTACATTCTTATAAGTCAAACTTCCACTAGTCAAATTTTTGACAATTCTACCCTTTTAATAGAAACAAATTACTACTATCTAATAAATTAATATTAATTAAATAACAAATTTTCGTAGCTATACTAAGATTCCTGAGGCTAAACTAAGTCATTATTGTGTCATAAATAATCATAACAGTCAAGGGTAATATTTCTAAGTACTTAATAACATATTTTATCAAATAACTAGTAAAATAGTAAAACGGATCTATCATCACTATAAAAATAACATAATCCGACAAATTATTAAGGGTCCAAAATCTATATGAAATGAGTTTTAGAGAAAAACAATGCTAAGCATTTTAACAAATTTGTTTGACTATTTTACCAATAAATCGATTAAAAATTTATCAAAACACCAAGATGATATGGAATCATTTTAAACACATAAGTTTATTTAACTAGTAAAATTCATATATATTTATATTATCATATTAATCAAAAATTTCCATATATATGACTCTTTTTTCGAGTGTCCCAAAAGTATTATTGTTTTGACAAAAATATCACTAAACTGGATATGACTTTAATATTACCATATAAAGTTTAAATGACTAAAATAAGATCATGTTGATCATGCTTTAATATTATCGAGTAACCATAAATAAATATCACATAACGAGAGAGTTAAGAAAATGTGTACCATTTTCCTCCGAAGGTGGTGCTAAACCAAGTAAGAGAATAATAATAGGATAATAAGAACTTAAGGAAATAAGCTCCAAAAGAGAAAGTCTTCAAGGTTCCAAGCTTCAAAGAAGTAGATCTTCAATTACCCAAAAGAAAATGATATCCAAGCTCCAAAAGATAATACTTGACTTTTCAAAAGTTGATGATTATTGGCTTAAGAAGTGATAAGATCAAGCTCCATCTTCATTTGATTCTTCAACAAATAAAAAGGGTATAAAGTTAGTAAGATGTTAATGAAGTGAAGATATAAGAAAGAATGGTAGAAAGATTTGATGATGGGGGTGCAAGTGATCTCATGGCTAAGGAGGGGTATTTATAATGGGTTTTGGGCAACTTTTTAGTTCATAAGATTGTATGAAAAAGAAGGTTAACTTGTGTAAGTGATTTAGAGTGTGTAAGTGAATGTGTAAGAGTTGGAGTGTGTAAGTGGATGTGTAAGAATTTGGAGTGTAGAAGAAGGATAACTTGTGTAAGGAAATGGTGATAGCTTGTGTAAGTGATGAACATTATGGATTGATGTAGAAAGGATTTTGATTCATCAAATTTTTGTTCTAGTTTATGCTAGTGAAATGTTTTAGATTAATGGGAAAGTATGATTAAGGTTTGATTATGAAAATATGATAGTTTACTTAGAAAATTTTAGTTAAAACTATACTTAAAGTTAATAAGAAAAATATAGTTAATTTTTAGGTATAAAATAATTAAATCAAAGTTGTAAAGTTTAAATGATAAGTAGTAAAGTTAGTTTAAGAAAACGAAATTTAAACGTAACGTTTTAATAAAACCGTAAATATAATATTAAAATTTTACTTTTCGTAGTATAAAATAATAAAATAATATTTTAGTGATTATAAAGAAATTTAAGAATATATATATATTTTTAAGTTTAATATTTGGAAGAAATTACAAAAATCGGAATAAGGTTTAGGAATTAAAGGTGATTTGAATTAGATAACCAAAGGATTAGGAATTCGAAAAGAAATTTCGGAATAATTAATCGGAAGATTAAGATTAAGAAATTTGAGCCTGTTACAACTCTTTCCCCCTTTAGATAGTTTCGTCCCGAAACTAGGACTTACCAAAAAGGTTAGGATAACGCTCTCTCATGTCGATCTCTTTTTCCCAAGTCGCCTCTTCAACCCCGTGGTTTGACCACAAAACCTTGACCAATGGAATCCTCGAATTTCTCAACTCTTTTACTCGGGTATCTAAGATCCTGATTGGTCGTTCCTCATACACCAAAGACTCCTCAATCAAAAGTGGCTCGTGAGCTAGAACATGAGACGGATCGTGAACATACTTCCTCAACTGTGAAACATGGAACACATTATGAACTTTTGCTAAACTTGGAGGTAAAGCCAACTCATAAGAAACTTCCCCGACTCTCCTTAGGATCTCAAAAGGTCCAATAAATTTTGGACTCAACTTTCCTCGAACTCCAAAACGCTGGACACCTCTTGTAGGTGAAACCTTTAGGAAAACCTTGTCGCCCACCTCAAATTGCAACATCTTTCGACGATTATCAGCATAACTCTTTTGTCGGCTCTGTGCTGCTCTCATGTTCTGTTGAACAATCTTCAACGCATCAATGGATTCCTGAATCACATCTGGACCTTCGGGAATGGTCCTATCCATCAAATCCCAACACAAAGGTACTCGACACTTCCTTCCATAAAGAGCTTCATACGGTGCCATCCTAATACTAGATTGGAAACTGTTGTTGTAGGCGAACTCCACCATCGGCAATTTATCTTCCCAAGAACCCTTAAAGTCCAACACACAACATCTCAAAAGATCCTCTAAAGTCTGAATAGTTCTCTCAGTCTGACCATCAGTCGCAGGATGAAAAGCAGTACTCAAGCACAACTTACTCCCAAAAGCTTCCTGCAACTTTTCCCAAAACCTCGATAAAAACTTCGGATCCCTATCCGAAACAATAGTCCTCGGAACACCATGAAGTCTGACAATCTCTCGGACATAGGTATCTGCTAATTGCTTGGCCCCCCAAGTATTCTTCATTGGCACAAATCTAGCGACCTTGGTCAATCTATCAACAATGACCCAAATAACATCATTCCCTCGTTGGGTCCTTGGCAGCCCTACCACAAAGTCCATAGAAATCGAGTCCCACTTCCAATCTGGGACAGGCAACGGTTGAAGCAACCCTGAACTCTTTTGTCTCTCGAACTTTACCCTCTGGCAGACTAGGCACTTAGACACAAAATTAGAGACATCTTTCCTTAGACCTTTCCACCAAAATATCTCTCTTATCTCCTCAATCATCTTATCTCGACCTGGATGCAAATGAAATAAACTTTGATGACCTTCCTTCAGAATCTCATTCTTCAATTCAAATTGATTTGGAACACACAATCTACCGTTCATCCTCAACTCTCCTCTTT
Source organism: Amaranthus tricolor (assembly GCF_026212465.1). Taxonomy (NCBI): domain Eukaryota; kingdom Viridiplantae; phylum Streptophyta; class Magnoliopsida; order Caryophyllales; family Amaranthaceae; genus Amaranthus; species Amaranthus tricolor. The sequence continues at coordinate 40,344,959 of NC_080048.1, read as the reverse complement.
CTCCTAACTCAAAAGCATCAGTCTCATTTTTCTCAACTCTATGGATCAACTCAACAATCTCTGGATCCTCAAGTTGTGCCTCAATTATACGATCAAACAAAGTGGGTTGTATAGTCATTGCTCCCAAATACTGACCAACCTCGTGTCGACTACAAATCTCTAATCTCAAACTCTGCATCTCACGATACAACTCCCATGGTACATACATAATGGCATTCACAGACACTCTCGGTCTCCTACTTAAGGCATCAGCTACCTTATTCGCTTTTCCAGGGTGGTACACAATTTCAAGATCATAATCCTTAATAACCTCAAGCCACCGCCTTTGGCGCATGTTCAATTCTTTTTGGTTGAAGACATACCTCAAATTTTGATGATCAGTGTAGATCTTACACGGTAACCCATACAAATAATGTCTCCACAACTTCAAAGCAAAGATCACTGCAGCAAGTTCAATGTCATGCACGGGGTAATTCACCTCATGTGGCCTTAACTGCCTCGATGCATAAGCTATGACCTTTCCTTCTTGCATAAGTACACAACCTAAACCTTCGAATGAAGCATCACAATAGACCTCGAATGGCTTGCTACAATCAGGCATTGCTAAAACAGGGGCGGTAGTAAGTCTTTTCTTTAATTCCTCGAAAGCAATTGTGTGCCTCTCATTCCACTGAAATCGTATCCCTTTCTTCAACAGCTTAAACATGGGACGAGCAACCTTAGAAAAGTTTTCAACATATTTCCTATAGTACCCAGCTAATCCTAAAAAGCTCCGAACTTCAGTCACATTTCTAGGAATCGGCCAGTCCGTTATTGCTTTAATCTTCTCAGGATCTACAGAAATTCCACCCTTAGACACCATATGACCTAGAAAAGAAATTTCCTCAAGCCAAAACTCACACTTACTAAACTTCCCATACAATTTCTCTTTTCTCAAAAGCTCTAGAATCATTCTCAAGTGTTTTTCATGTTCTTCCCTACTCCTTGAATATACCAAAATATCATCGATAAAAACAACCACAAATTTATCCAAATAAGGACGAAGATACCTCTGCATCAAATCCATAAATGCTGCAGGTGCATTTGTTAACCCAAATGGCATCACCAAAAACTCATAATGTCCATATCGGGTCCGAAATGCTGTTTTAGAAACATCCTCCTTGGCTATCCTCAATTGATGATATCCAGACCTTAAATCAATCTTCGAGAACACCTGAGCGCCTCTTAGCTGATCAAACAAATCATCTATCCTGGGCAAAGGGTAACGGTTCTTAATGGTGATCTTATTAATCTCCCTATAATCAATACACAATCTCATCGTTCCATCCTTCTTCTTCACAAACAGAACAGGGGCTCCCCAGGGTGACACACTAGGTCGGATAAAACCTTTCTCCAATAACTCATCTAATTGCTTTTTCAATTCGGCTAACTCAGCTGGAGCAAAACGGTACGGAGTCCTAGAGATAGGGGTAGCATCAGGAATTAGATCTATATGAAAGTCAACCTCTCTCCTTGGAGGTAAACCAGGTAGATCCTCAGGGAAAACATCAGGGTAATCACAAACAATTGGGGTTTCCTCAAGACTTAACTTGATTTTCTCCTCACTACTAGTAATAAAACACAAATATCCCTTATCTCTATGTTTAATCATCTCAATGGCTTGAACTGCAGAAATGGTCTGAATGGGAAACACAAAATTCTTCCTAATCAAACATTCTCCACCTGGAGCCTTAACCCGAACGATCTTCTCTTTACACAAAATCTCCGCATGATGACGTCCCAACCAGTCCATCCCCAAAATAATATCATATGTACCCAACTCAAACACTATTAAATCGGCAGGTAGATGGTTGTCCCAAAATCTTAAGAGGGAAATTAGGAAAGATACGGTCACATAGGAATGGTGAACCGTCAGGTAATAGAATTTGGAGATTAAATTTTTGAGGTTCAAGAGAGATAGAGGATTTATGAAGGAAAGAAGAAGAGATAAAAGATCGGTCAGCTCCTGAATCAAAAAGAATATGAGCCAAAGAGTCTCCTACGACAAAGTGACCAGAAATGACCTTACCCTCAAACGCCTGATGAAGATTGTCTACATGGTTGCTAATAGCGTGCAAACCGGCAGTCCTCCTAGCTGCAATACTCTGAATATTTCCTGAAAAACTAGGAGCTCCATAATTACCAGTACTACTAGCTCCCAACTGGATCCCTTCTCGGCAGTTAGTGGAAACATGACCCTCCTTTTTGCATTTGAAGCAGATGATCTTCCCAGTGCATGAACGACCTCGGTGATCCTTACCACATAAGCGACACTTCCAAACTGTGACTCTTGTTGAAGTTGTTGGTTGGAACGGCTTGCGATCCCAATTGGTTAGCCTCTTATTCCTGTTGTTGTTGCCTCCACCAAATTTTCTTTTGTTGGTGTTGTCCTCCTTGTCAAGGATCCTCTCATACTCAAGCGCTCGATCGTAGAGATCTCGGAAGTCAGAATACTTCCCAATCCCCTTTTGGATCTTAAGATTAAGACCCTCGAAGAAGCGGGATGCACGAACACTTTCTTTGCTTACAATGTCAGAAGCAAATCGAGACAGCTCATTGAACTTACAACTGTACTCAATCACGGTCATAAGACCCTGACGAAGATGTAAGAACTCATTCTCCTTTTTCCGTTGGAGTGATGGCGGATAGAATTGTTGACGAAGAGTCATAAGAAAGTCATCCCAAAAGGTATCAGTCATAGTGGCCTTGACATAACTCTGCTGGACCAGATAGGTAGAAGGAAGCCAGCTTTACTTTTAGGTGCGCTGGACAATTAATGACCTCTAAAAGTTTCTCCATCTCTGCGAGCCAATTCTCGAAGCGAACCGGATCAGCTTCTCCGTCGTATTGCGGCGGACGATGATATGCTATATTCTTAAAGTATTTCCCGTCGTCATTGGCCTCTTTAGCCTGATTCTCCATGAGGGTGATCAGTCGCTCATTTGTCCTTTCCATCCGAGCTAGTTGTGCTTCTAGCTCTCGAACTCTAGCTTCGTGATCAGATGAAGTTACGCCATTTCTTACCTAAAAAAAAATTTTAAACATGTGATTGACTTTCACATTAACTTAATTAATCTGGCACGTAATTTTACACATAGTCACATAAGCACATAGAAAACAAATAGAATTTTTAGGAACACTTGTTTTGAAAATAATTTGAAATTCTTTTCTTTTCTTCTTCTTCTTTTTTTTTTTTTAATTTATATATATATATATATATATATATATATATATATATATATATATATATATATATATATATATATATATATATATATATATATATATATATATATATATATATATATATATATATATATATATATATATATATATATATATATATATATATTTAGTCAGCTATCGAGCCTTTCACATGGAACTAAAATTCCAAGATTCGAGTAACTTTAGCTCTGATACCACGTGTAGCAGGAGCGGCACTCTCGTTACATAATTAACATTAATAATTATACTTAAGATAAATAATGCGGAAGTGTAAAACGCCGAACTGCTAAAAACCATTTGAAATAAAAAAAATGTTCAAACATAAGTAAAAATATATCTTACAACTGAGAAAATATAAAATAAGGTTTACTTAAATACGATAAAAAAAACATAAGTACAATATAGTCATCAAGTAAAATCATTGAAGCTAAGTCCTCGATAGAATAAATAAAGTTGCGGCCTGGATCGAAACCTGAGCTAATTTTTTTTTCCTGCAAAATACTGTCATCCATAATACGGATGACAGCCGATTAAATCGGTCAGCGATAAAGCCGAGTACAATTTTCTCAATAAGCTTATGATGCGATAGTTAAATCATGCTTACAAAATAATCATCAAGCACAATATAGAAGGTTATTACTCATTATTGACCTTTACTAAGCCATTAAGTTACATTCTCAATACTTGCAGAAGTTCATTACTGCTACTAAATACTTGGTAACCTTAATGCTTATTTAATCAAGTTCAATTAAGCCTCATAGCTTTACCATCATAGCACATCACAAGATCACAACAATAATGACAACTGATATATGTAAGGGTCTGGTTAGGTGAGGACCGTAGTCCTAATTCCTAACTGTGGTGGGAGTCGTCACTCCTCTCAATACTGTTATGCTCGAGACTTCACAGGATGGGTTTTTCTCGGACCCCCTGTCTGACACCGCATTTTACGTGCCGGCTAACACGGACGCCGAGATTTTACATGCCGGTCCATGGTTCGACGTTACCTTACTATCAGAGTCATACAATCAATATCATGCAATATCAAACAAGACTCTAAACCGAAATAGTTTACATTCTTATAAGTCAAACTTCCACTAGTCAAATTTTTGACAATTCTACCCTTGTAATAGAAACAAATTACTACTATCTAATAAATTAATATTAATTAAATAACAAATTTTCGTAGCTATACTAAGATTCCTGAGGCTAAACTAAGTCATTATTGTGTCATAAATAATCATAACAGTCAAGGGTAATATTTCTAAGTACTTAATAACATATTTTATCAAATAACTAGTAAAATAGTAAAACGGATCTATCATCACTATAAAAATAACATAATCCGACAAATTATTAAGGGTCCAAAATCTATATGAAATGAGTTTTAGAGAAAAACAATGCTAAGCATTTTAACAAATTTGTTTGACTATTTTACCAATAAATCGATTAAAAATTTATCAAAACACCAAGATGATATGGAATCATTTTAAACACATAAGTTTATTTAACTAGTAAAATTCATATATATTTATATTATCATATTAATCAAAAATTTCCATATATATGACTCTTTTTTCGAGTGTCCCAAAAGTATTATTGTTTTGACAAAAATATCACTAAACTGGATATGACTTTAATATTACCATATAAAGTTTAAATGACTAAAATAAGATCATGTTGATCATGCTTTAATATTATCGAGTAACCATAAATAAATATCACATAACGAGAGAGTTAAGAAAATGTGTACCATTTTCCTCCGAAGGTGGTGCTAAACCAAGTAAGAGAATAATAATAGGATAATAAGAACTTAAGGAAATAAGCTCCAAAAGAGAAAGTCTTCAAGGTTCCAAGCTTCAAAGAAGTAGATCTTCAATTACCCAAAAGAAAATGATATCCAAGCTCCAAAAGATAATACTTGACTTTTCAAAAGTTGATGATTATTGGCTTAAGAAGTGATAAGATCAAGCTCCATCTTCATTTGATTCTTCAACAAATAAAAAGGGTATAAAGTTAGTAAGATGTTAATGAAGTGAAGATATAAGAAAGAATGGTAGAAAGATTTGATGATGGGGGTGCAAGTGATCTCATGGCTAAGGAGGGGTATTTATAATGGGTTTTGGGCAACTTTTTAGTTCATAAGATTGTATGAAAAAGAAGGTTAACTTGTGTAAGTGATTTAGAGTGTGTAAGTGAATGTGTAAGAGTTGGAGTGTGTAAGTGGATGTGTAAGAATTTGGAGTGTAGAAGAAGGATAACTTGTGTAAGGAAATGGTGATAGCTTGTGTAAGTGATGAACATTATGGATTGATGTAGAAAGGATTTTGATTCATCAAATTTTTGTTCTAGTTTATGCTAGTGAAATGTTTTAGATTAATGGGAAAGTATGATTAAGGTTTGATTATGAAAATATGATAGTTTACTTAGAAAATTTTAGTTAAAACTATACTTAAAGTTAATAAGAAAAATATAGTTAATTTTTAGGTATAAAATAATTAAATCAAAGTTGTAAAGTTTAAATGATAAGTAGTAAAGTTAGTTTAAGAAAACGAAATTTAAACGTAACGTTTTAATAAAACCGTAAATATAATATTAAAATTTTACTTTTCGTAGTATAAAATAATAAAATAATATTTTAGTGATTATAAAGAAATTTAAGAATATATATATATTTTTAAGTTTAATATTTGGAAGAAATTACAAAAATCGGAATAAGGTTTAGGAATTAAAGGTGATTTGAATTAGATAACCAAAGGATTAGGAATTCGAAAAGAAATTTCGGAATAATTAATCGGAAGATTAAGATTAAGAAATTTGAGCCTGTTACAAAGCCAATACAATCAATAACCAAAGAGCATATGAGATCAATGCTCATAATTAATGTCCTACCCACCATTAGAGCTAAGTGGCCACACGGAATGTCAAAGCACATTTTCATTCAACAGGATAATGCAAAGCCACACATAGCACACAATGACAGATAGTTTATGAAGGAGGCAATGAAAGATAATTTTTTTATATAACTTGTACAACAACCACCAAATTCTCCTGACATGAATGTACTAGATCTAGGTTTTTTTAGATCAATTCAATTTTTGCAATATCAGAAAACAACCTACAATGTACCACAATTACTAAGCGTTGTGAGTAATGCATTTGACAATTTAAGTCCTTATTGTTTAAGATTTGTGTTCATAACATTACAAGCATGCATGATTCAGGTCATGAAAAGGCAAGGGGGTATTGACTATTATATCCTACATATGAACAAAACCAAAGCTGTTAGGGAGGGGATATTGCCTGACTATCTAAGTGTGGACAAACAATTAGTTGTTGAATCTCTTCAACATTTATTCACAAGAATCAGTTCAGAGACAATGAATGAGTTGGTGGAAATGATAGGGTATCAAGGGGGTATAGAAGAAGGCCAAGATAATGTCCATGTCAACATAACCATCACAACTAGCCAAAACGATGAACAACAAATCCAATAGCAAGATTAAGCCACAACAGCAAGTACACCAGCAGTTAAGAAGATTTTTGGGAGCAACAACAATAAACAAACAACCAACACAGAGAACGAACACCAATTTTGGGAAGAACAAAAAAGCAAGAATAAACATGAACAACAACCACAATCAACATCATTTTGGGAAGAACAAAACAGCAAGAACGAACACCAACACAACAAGTTTCAACATGAACAGCAACCCATACAATAAAACAGCAACACGAAGAAGGAAACCACTTACCATGTGAACCTTGAAAATCATGCATTTTTTTGGACAATTTTTGAGATCTTGAAAATGGGATGTTTCAGATATAAACAACAAGTATAAAAATTTTGATGTTGTTTAAAATGAAACATTTGTACTCATGCTTACATGAATGAAAAAAGTGGTTCTTTTTACAAAACTCACAGAAAGTTGTCATTTTTATTATGAAATTATTGAGCAAAAAACGAACATGTATGCGCTTAAAGTTTAGGAAAACAATCCAAACCCCTTTTTTTGTTCGATTTTTTTGGTGGCAAAAAAAATACTCTCACTTGAAGATCATTGAGCATGTGAAAATAATGCATCGAAAAACCCTAAAAAGAAAAATTATCATCAGTTAGAACGCAACCAAATCATCAGAAACATGCTCGAAAATGGCCCAAGTTTGTCAAGCTAATCTTCATCCTCACAATCAGTGTCAGAAAAAACAACATCAATAGAAGAATATTCACGATCAGGCCATGTAAATGGGTTCACCCTTAGAGTCTAGTTCTCTACCCCACTTTGGATCTGTCTCAACTAAAAAGCATTCATCGTCATAATACTCGGGGTTTGCTAGAGGCGATTTTAGGATTTTGAGAGGGGAAACATCAGGAGAGTTAAGGTTCTTAGGGCTGTGGCATCTTCAGCGGCTTCTTTTGCCGCTTGATGATTGCGACGAGTTTCCTCTAGTATAAGACGAGACCTGGCCAGGTGAGTTAATGGGCGATTTAGGGTTCATGAGAGGGGAGGTTTTGGGAGATTTAGGATTTTCCATGAACACAGAGCAAGAACTGACAAAGAAAAATGCAAGAGAGAAAAGAAGGAGAAGAAACAACAACCAGAATAACACGATGAAGGGAATCAGAGACCCATATCTAGGGTTCTAAGAAAGAAGAACAATGGAGGTTGCGGTGTTGAGTGAAGAACACGAAGAAGATAAAAGGAAGGGGAATGGGTTGGGGTGAGTAAGTTAGGGTTTAAATTGGAGGGAAGGATTAATTGTTGTTTAGATTTGAATGGTGTAATTGATTGTTTAGGATAAAAAAAAAGAGTAAATTAGTTGAGTTTAATAGGGGTATAAAAGTAAATAGGTTAAGTGAAGTAAGGATATAAGGGTAAATATTACATACTAAAAATAGAAATGGGACATTTAGAGTGAATTGACCCTAAATGAAAATTGGACACTTTGGCTGAATAGGAGGGAGTATAAAGTAATACATTGCAGATTTGAGATGAGGCGGGTGGATATGACTCTATGAAATGTAAGATCTCATACCCACTACCCATAGCAGGTAATACTTTTCATACATATCCACCCACTACCCTCTAAATTATTTCCCATACTCACTCTAATCGGGACGAATGTGATACAAAACCCATTAATATTATTACTACTCTATCATCATAAACTAGCATATTATAAACACTCCTCATAATGACAATGTTTATATTTTTTTAATATGTAAGTTTTTATAAATGAGTTATATAAAAAGAATTATATTTAGTTAAAGTGATGACAAAAAGGGAATTAAGTATTTAAATTTGTATGATTATATCAAATCAAATGTAACAACCTTCTGCATATGCTTAATAGCAATTTTGTTTATAAATGTGTCTTTCGCTGTTTCAAATTCTTATCCTTCAACTTCAATCTATGTTAGAGAAATAGCTTCAAATATAAATGAGCGAATATCACGAAAAATAAAAAATGATAAAATATATATTTTATCGGAAACTGAAAAAAAACGCGTAATAAAATGAAAATAAAAGTTAAATATGTAAATAAAAATAAAAAAATAGGTCATAGTCAAAAATAAAAAAATGGTAAATTTAAAGAACAAACTAAAAAATAAGAATAAATCCATAGCACATAGAGAATATAAAGTTTTAAATATCACTTCACTCCAAGAATAAATCAATAAATGTCTATGATTAGCATAAAACTTTTAATCATAAAAATGAACAACTTCATGGGAACAAAAGTGCACCTAAATGATACCTTCCTTCACTATCAAGTTGCAAAAACATATGCAAGGTAAAGTAAAGGTGCTATTTATCATCTTGTTTGTATATCTTCGTCTATGTTATTAAGTGTCTCTCCATTAAGGCGGAATTTATTAAGTATTCCCCATTTTATTTTATAATTGTATGGAATAATTTATCTCTATCTTTATACAAAAACATATATAATACTATGACACATTTTAATTGGAATTTTGGATTGCATAACATAAGATGCATATACGTATATCTCAAGCTGTTACTTGGACTCGGATATTGTTGTACTAATGTCGGATATAGGTACGTGTCCAAGTGTTAGATATGTCTAAAATAAAAAAATCTGAGTAACATAGATCTCAAAAAAACAAGTCTCACAAACCTAAAAAGAAAAACCAAAGGAACTAATAATGATAGACAAGGTACTAAGAATCAATCTCACATTCACATACAATGTTTTTCAATGTATAATATCTTGTGAACAAAATGCCTTAACAAAAGAATCATAAAACAATCAAAGGAACTATTAGGAAAAAAAAAAACCCATTTCATATAAGTTACATCACCAACAAAATCCCTTCTTACAAGAACAAAACAAGTCCTCCAGCTAATGCCAGAGCCAAACTAGCCATAGCTCGACACGAGTTAGATGAGTTTAATGGCGAGGTAGTGGGCGTGTCTGCATCCTTTGGCGCATCTGCAGGAGCATCAGCAGTCGGGGCGACATCAGGAGCCGGGGCAGGAGCCGGCATAGGAGGAATGTCGGTACCAAAGATCGCCTCAGGAAGGAGAACCTTATCAACCTGGTAAATAGCAACAGGTTCAGTAGACCAAACACTGCTACTAATCTTAGTGACACTCCACCCTGAGGTCATATGGATAGTACCCGACACATCAGTAAAGTTCAACGAGTAATCGCCCCCAGCGAAGGTGTTGACACCCCCGATTCCACTAAGGTTTCGAAAGTCCGCAAGTGAGTAGTAGTGAGGCAAAGCATGGAATAGGCACAACTGTTTAAGTTGGTCTTGGGTTAGGTTCGACAAAGACGGTTTCTTAAGAGACGAAAAGGCGCTATCTTTGGGTACGAAAAGGGTTAAACCTTCATCAGTATTGTTTGCTTGGTTTTGTAAAGTATCAATAACTTTGGTTGATTCAAGGTAGTTTAAGAAAGTATGAAATGGGCCAGCTACATTTAGGAGTTCAGTCAAGTTTACATAGGTTGGTCCTGGTGCAGGGGCTGGGGCTGGTGATGGGGTTGGAACACCCTTTTTTTGACCATTTACCTTAGAAGTACTTAACACTAACAAAGTTGTGGTAAACACAAGAATCATGGCTTTCTCCATTTCTATATTGGGTAATTGCAAATTACTATTTTGATTTTATAAAATTTCCAAAAATTCTCTCCAAATTCCTGCAAATTGACCAAAACCCATTAGAAAATTACACAACAATCATAAGTATCTCAAATTATAATAGAAGTATTATGCAATAGGGGAATAATTTTCCAGGCTTTGTTTATTTTTGAAAACACAAATCATCTTTATTTGGCTGATTCAATATACACGTATCGTCTTAAAGTGATCACTTATAAGTTATACCTTAAAGTGATCGGTTATAGTTTTAAAGTGACTCTTACAATCTTAAAGTGATCAATTAGAGAAAAGTGATCAATTAGAGAAATAGGCTAATTACATGGGCTCTCTCATGTTGAGACGGTATCATACAAGACTTATTTTCAAAATATTTTCGAAATTTTATGGCCTAAGAAAATAATTTTAACTATAATAAAAAGTTTAATGTAAATTAATATCTGAGGCGCTTCAAGTTATGGGTCCAATGCAATCTGACATCTTACACATGTTTAAAACTACTTTTAATATGGAAGTAAATTTCTACTAAATTGATCCATCATGCCACAATAGAGGAAATCTAGGCCAATGCTTGCTATATGACCCGGGTCAATTAATCAAAATCCTTATTAATGTCGAATTGTATAACATATACAAAAAAAATGATAGTCAGGTTGGTTCTTTACACACATAAAGACGAGTATTCGACCACTCTATATGATGGCTTCACCCTTGTGCCACAGAATCAAGCAATAACAGATCTTGGCCAATCAACATACAGAAGTATTTATTTACTAAAGATCATAATAAACTTCTTCAAAATGGTCAAAATCAGCAGTTTTTCACTAAAAAGACATGATTTTTTTTTGCATATCTAATCATTGGGAAGCAATGTACATTAATGCAAATAGATCTAGATCAGTAAACATAACAGTAATGTAATATAATGTACCCAAAAAACAGAAAAAAAATGCCCATTAACATAGGAATAAACCAATACAAATCAAACCCAGAAATCATATGGAAGGGAAAGAAGTAGAGGACTAACCTGAAAAGAGGAATACAGAGAACTAAAAGAAAAGAAATGTGGGAGTGACAACTGGTAGAGAAGGCTAAAATGTAAGTGTATTTAAAGGGTTAGCGTTATTGGCAGGTAAAAGCTTACAAAAGCAGCTGTTGAGCTGGGATTTAGAGATAAAAAAAGATTTGGTTGGTGCTCAAATACATGAATTTTCACAAATAAAAGACATGACGGTTAGTTGGAGCTATTGGATGGTTTGATTAGATAAAAATATTGGCTGATTTGCTAGTTATCGGGTAAGATGCTTTTGACAAATTTAATCAAATTTACTTGTCGGCGGTTTATTAGACAAAAAAATGGGTCATAATGCTAAAAATCATTAAATAAGTTGCTTATAGCATTTTTTTTTACTTAATTATCACTTTTTTAGCTGCTTAATAGGCATTTATGACTAATTTGATTGTTGTACCAATAAAAAAGCTAAAAGTCAAGTCAACTATAAAACTAGCAAAACTTCATTTGCCTAACACACTAAAATAAAATAAAAATATTATCGCTGTTTTTTACTTGCGTCATTTGCGTTTCTCTAATGCATATTTTCAATCCTTAATGTCTCTAATTACGAATAAAAAAATTATGAAAACTAAATATTAATAAACTTTAAATCGAGATAATTCAAGTAGATCTCATTTGACTATCTTTTAACTTATAAATTAACTAAAATAAACAAGACAATTTGGTTGATAAATAATGTTGAAGTTAAGACGGGTTCAACTAAAAAAACCCACAAAGTATAATTGTATTTGAGTACTTGGATGGAAAATGAGATCTAGAAGATGTTGATGTGTAGGGTGGGATTTCAAAATCAACCCTAAAACTTAAAATTGTTTACAATTGGGTCTCCAACCTTGCACTCTACCCCATCAATCATCATAGTTTTGCACATCTTGATTCTTGACTCTTGGCTCATGCCATGTAGAGTAATTTCTAGGAATATTTAAGGGTTTCTTCCTATTCTAATATGCATTATCTTCAACTAATATACAACTAATAATGGTATTCACTAACTTTTTTTTAAAAGGATACCTTAAAAGTTGAGTAACTTCTCTCTCAAAAAACTTATATATTGAATAATTTTTACTGATGTGTTAATGGAATTGTACGGTTATTATATTTATGGGTTAAAAGGCTTGAGATTATGAATAGTTTTTCAATTAGCTACAAAATTACATTTTTACGTCTTTATGATCAACTCGGTACATTTAAAATCCTTTTCAACATGACTACTAAAGAATACAAACTTATTTTTTCGCTATAAAATAAGTTATGATTTATAAATTGCTTTTAAGTAGGTTGTATATATTTAACGATTCATGCCAACCATGTAATCCCTTTAGAACTCTATCAATAAGGTGCTCCCTATTTGCCTCTTCAAGTCTTCTTATCTTTGTTTTTCAAATCATTTTCCACTAAATTTTAATGATTCATATTTTAGTTAATTATTATCGATACTTAATTATAAAAATGTTTTCGACTTTTTTTCTCTCTCAACACATCTTATTTTCTCACACTTTCTAAACACTTCTAATTATCAATCCAAGAGATAAAAGCAAAATTTAATGATTGCAAACTTTATTTTATTTAAAATTTTTAAAATTGTAATTAATTGATTAATTTAAATAATTACTTTTGACTTAGCTTCAAAGGGGGGTTTGTCCATTAATCCATGGACTCTAATAAGTAATGACATATTAATATCTACAAACAGTACTGCCGACACCCTAATACACCCAAATAAAATTTGCCCAAATCATTAGCCACTAATTAAATAAGTTAATATTTTGTAATCATTTAATATTATTTAGAAACATTGACTAATCTCATTCTAGTTGTATACCTCAATGTTCTTAATTAATCACTCTATGGAATTAACTGTTAACAAAATAGTTAGATAAATATAAATTGGTTATTCACTGTTTATTAGAAAAATAATTTAAAAAGTCAAATGCTAATGAAAAAACTGATCAGGGTAGTTTTTTAATTTTTAATAATCAGCTTTGTAAGTGGCTTAAAAGTCATTTACCAAACACATTTTTTCTGACTATTTGAACAACCAATAAGCTAAAAGACTCAACGCAACAAAAAAAACTATTTGAAAAGTCATTTGTCAAACACTATCTTAACCAGAATTCGGGACGTAATATAATATATTTAGTTTTATCAACGAATAACTCGTACAGAACAGAGTCTTAAGTTACATAACACAAAGACTACAAAAATCGCAGAAATTTCAATAGAAACAGGCAAAGTTAGCTACTCCTAATACACAAGAACATCTTCAAAGTTTAATCCTCCTCTCGTTTTTTTCTTCATATTTTTCCATTCTGATGTTCGATAAAGAAAAAGAAAAAGAAAATACGCGATCATAACAATTAGAAGTTTGAGAACCTATATTAATCATCAAGAAAGATTGGGATGATATGGTTAAGAGATTATAGAGTGCTCAAACTCTTTCAATCATGTAGTTAACCAATCTTTACGAATGTCGAATGTGTAATTGATCTCTAAGTAGCATTTGTTATCATCATCAAGGAACTGCAAAACAAAAACGCATTGTTTGTGTCAATTCTCGATGGAGTTAAAAGATTTTTAATTCTGTACTTTCAGATTTAATAAAATATAGTTGAATAACTCACTAAAGCATATGCACCTTTTATTTACGTAAAGTTGTAGATGACTTTCTCATCAAGGGTCAATTATAAACACATCATTGGTTTTATGAGGTAAAATTGTGAATATCCGACCCTCAAAGTATACCTAAGCGGGAACCACTTAAGGACATGTCCTTAAGTGTAATGAGAATGTCATATTTATCATCCCTTCTAAAGGTGGAAAACTTTGACAATTTCAATATAATAGAGATGTACAAGAGGATTTTTGTCTCACAATAAAAACAAGCGTTTCCCTTTAACAAAAACATAACTACATTACCCAATGCCGTTATGTTGGCTCCCATCCAGGCGGGTTTTTCTTCCACAAAAAAAAATTTTAAAAGCGGAAATCCAAATTGGGTGTGTTATGAATGGTAGTATACTAATGTGATTATAAATGATACTATACTAATGTGTAACTTGAGTGCACATTAAAGGGTTGAATTCATGTGTGTGACTCTTGAGTTGTGGAATCCAAAAGGGTGTAATAAGGTGAAGAGTATTCATGGGAATTATTGGTGTTAATGAAGATTAAGGTGAAGAGTCTCATGTGTGTGACTCTTGAGATAATGCCTTTTCAAGTTCTTAGAGTTATTTCATAATATTCATTACCCTAAATTAACTATGTACTTATTTGAGCCATTCATCTTCAAGTACCTAGCACTATAAATAGGGCTCTCATACCCACACTTCAAGTATGCAAAACACATCAAACACAACCCTTAAGCCAAACACATAGCCTATTGTTGTTATCTCTATCTCAATTGTAATTCTTCATATTGAAGTGTTGTTTGTATTCATTTGATATAATATAAACATAAACTACACACCACGGAGGACGTAGCCATCATTGGGTGAACCTCCTTAAATCTTTGTGTCCTTGTTTGTTACTTTGTCAAACTTAATTTTGCTCATTGTTGTTTGTTCTTAACATTGTAAGTATTTGGCGATCGTTTTCAGGGTGCGTATTCATGTGTGAGTCATGATCGTACTACATATGCCGCCAAAGTGTTGAGAATGCAACATTTTACAATCCCTTAAATCGATTCAAGCTATCCTCTCAATAATGCAATATAAGAATTTTCGGTTTAATCGTTAAATTTTCACTCATTAAAAAATGTGGAGCGATATAATTGTACAAAGTTTGCACACATAAGCAAGCAATATATAGTTTAGTGAATGAGGCTGACCTTTGTTCGTGCAGAGTATGATCCACGCACAAAGTAGCCAGAAGGAGTAGTCTCTTCTGGCATCTCGTGATCGTATGGCTCCGCTTGAGGACTAAACGTTCCAAGCATTTCCTTTGTGCTATCCACTGAAAACAAGCTCATTATAAGCCAAATACTTTCATTATCTTTAATTTCATCATCATCATCATCCAACCCAGTATATCCCACTCATAGAAAAAGCTATGGATAGGGTCTAGAGAGGGAAGGACGGCGGCAACTCATACCCAAGAGGAGAGCGCGGCCAAAGGAGTCCCCCGGCTCGAGACAGATACGGAGACGTAGCTACACGGGAAAGATAAAAAAAGGCTTATTAATAAAAATAAGTATACCCACCTACAGAATAAAGGGACAAAAAAACTAATAAAAAAACGACAGGAGCAAGATGGCAAGAATACAAAGAGGTAATTTACGAGGACATCAGTAGTCTAAAACATGGATATTACGCCTCCAACTACCCCTATCCCTAGTCAGGCCCTCGGTGAGGTTTAACTCACGCAAGTCAACTTTTATCCGATCATCCCAAGTTCTCCTGGGTCTTCCTCGACTCCTTTTGCCCTCTACTATAATGTTTTCTACTCTCCTCACAGGGGTGGCGAGAGTCTTTCTCTGCACATGTCCAAACCATTTCAATCTATTTTCGCGCATTTTTCCAGAAATAGGAGCTACCCCCAATTTTTCTCTAAACTCTTGGTTCCTAATTCGATCCATCAATGTGTGCCCACACATCCACCTCAGCATACGCATTTCTGTAACTTACATCTTATGTTCAAAAAACGTCTTAATTTGATCTTCGATATTTTAAGAGTTTGAGAAATAAGTTTAAAAAGCATACCTTTAAGGCCAGTTTTCCATACAGTGTTGGTGTACTTAAGCCCGAGAACAACGTTGTTGTTAACCTGAAACGTAAATTTCAATTTGTATCGGCTACCTTCCTTCAATGTAAACCAAGGTGATTTTGGTTTTCCATCCTCTGGCATTGGAAGATAGATGTCGGGCCTATCTGGTGAGAGGATCACAAGGCTAAGGATCTTCACTTCCGGTTCCAGACTTTCTGTAGTAATCGAACAGTAAATCATTACACTAGCGGAAATTTCTCATACTCTAACATATTTTTTTCATTACCCCAATCTCCCACTTGGGCGGGGTTTGAACCGGTCGAGTATACGCAACCTTACCCTTGTTAGTGATATGTAAGAGATTATTCTGATTGACCCTTAGTAACAAACATTAATTGCGGCTTCACATAAATAAGAAGTGCACATGATTTACCAAGTCTTTTAATAGATTTAGGACAATAAAAACTTTAAAGTAGTATATATATTCATGATTCCCCCCACCCTTTTCACTAGGAAAACAACATAATGCTCATGTACTTTAGCAAGCCATGATTAAAGATGCTCAAATGTGCAATTGAGGAAAAATGCGGTTGCATCGAATTTATTAGTTGAAGAACTATCATCACATTGGATTGAACCGCCCCGCAAGAGAAAAAGGAACGGGAATTCAATCATAACTTCATGCCAATTGTCAAATAATAGATAAAAGCATTAGCTTAAAGATCCGGGCCTATATGCCATTGGTTCATTATTCATGTAAGGACCCTTCAGCTTGAAGAATCATCAAGGATAAGCACAGAAGCACAGTAAACAGTTCTAGATTTAATTCAATCATAAGCTTACAGCTTTCATAAACAGTTGTTCTTTCCCCATTTGGTACTATGCCCGTTCAAGCTAATTGTGTTAAGACATGTATCACGCGGAAAATATATAAGGGTACAATTTACAAAATGCTTGAGTGTTATCTCAAAACCTATTTTACACAACTCGGGTGCTCGTGTCAAACACGGGTATCTTGACAATATGTTTGACTTGACTATTTTATCGCAAATCCGAGGTTATATATACCCATGTTGGAGTGTTAAGAATCCGACAAATATAGTTGAGGTGTTGATTAGATCAATCGTAGATGTGTATGAATAACTAGTCCATAGAGATTCTATACAATGACTACCAAACACCGGGATCCTCTAGTACATTCGGATAGGAAAGATCAATGATATTGCTCTCTCTTAGGCTGACTAAAGCAAGTACTAATCATCAATGTATGATATGATGATACAAGAAGTTGTAGGTTACAAATTACAATCACAAAATTAGACAAGTATCCAATCAAACACTAAAAAATACTAGGCTTCAAACTAGTTCTTAAATTTATTTTCATCCTCAAGATTATTGGTAAAACCTTTAATTATTTTGATCTATATTCATTGCATAATGAATGGAGAAGAAGACACTAATTCTTTATTGAGGCTGCTACAACCTTAAAATTTAGGCATTTTAGAATTAATAAACAACCTCGAAGTTTTTGATGTTTTTTTTTTTTTTACTAATGGGCCTTTTGTATGGACCCGTCTCATCAAAGTCTACATATACAAGACTTGCTGAATAAGAATTCATGTGGACAACTACTGGCTTTGACATTGTTGTTATATCAATTGCATTTACCTAGCTTATATAAAATAAAATAAATTATACAAAATTGTTGTACAAGCATCATTAAAATCACTAATGAAATAACATGAAATTGAAAGGTTCTATAATATAATTGAACCATCATTAGAAAACATCTAGGAATAAAAACCATAGAAATAAAATGATGATGATGATAGATTTACCTCCAATTACATTCAAATCAACTCCTCCAAGAAGTTGTTCTTTCCATTTCCTCAAACTTTCATCATCCTACATTCCCAAAACAATAACAAAAATACAATGTGATGAAATATCATTAAATTATCCAAAAATATTCTAAAAAATTAGACAAAAAAAATTAGAAAACACCCATTAAAAAAAATTTAAAAGACCTTGTCTTTTTCCAATTGTTCTTTAATGGTATATTGAGGACCCAAATCAATTTTGCCATCATAATCTTCATCTTCATGTTCATTATCTGTTGTATAAATAGAATTCTCACTCATTTTTCTCCCAAATTTTTCTACCTCTTCATTATCTTCATTTACAATCTCTTTATCAGCTCCACTTTTTTCTCCAATCTCTTTGTTCTCATCAAACCCCATTTTTTAACCCAAAAAAACCCAATTATTATAATTTCTCAATAAAAATACCCACAAAAATTAAATAAGAAAATTGAAATTTAAGAACAACCCGAATGATAAAATGAATCAAATTGAATACCCTTTAATGGAATTGAAGAAAATCACAAATTTGAATATGATAAAAGTAAGTTAAAGATGGAATGGAATAGAAGAATGAGAAGAGGAAAAGAAAATTTGTTTGGTAATTGTGGTGATCCGAAAGGAGCGAGGAAGAGAGGAGTGAAGAGAGAGAAACAGAATTGGAGAGATCGTGAGGTGCACTAACGAACATCGTGAAAGTTCACTACATTGGTTGTACTTTCTATCTAACCACACTTTGCCTATGAATGATAGAGGGCAAGCACATTTGTCTTTTTGTTGTTTTTACAAGAAAGTGATAAAAGAAGACCAACTCTCAATTAGATCATTATACCAACTTTAGTAGGTTAAAATACCAATTTGAGTAGATTAGAATACCAATTTAATATGTTAAAAAATCAATTCTAAATAGGTTAACACAGATAATAAAACGCGCGTTTGTTATTTTTTTCTAATAATATATTAAGTTGGCTCAAAAGAACGCGTTTCTCAAAGAGGTCATCTCTCAAAACAATTTGTTATGGTTGTTTTGTTAGGCCCACAAAGTGTGAATAGTTTGCTTTAGTATGATATAAAAGTAATGTCCCGAGCTATGTCCATAGCATGGGTGACACTTTCAAGATTAGCGATAATAATTTTTGTTGCTAAAAGCCATTTTAAAATATGTTTTCATCTTACTCCCTTCTTTCTCATATCTTCCTTATTTATAATATCCTTTGAGTTTGTACCATATGAATTATGACTTAAAAAACTCTCATATACTTGAGTCATACTACAAACTCAAAGGAATATATGGAGTATATATCAAACAAACAAAATTAAGGAAAAGACGTTTGGAGGTGAGGCGAGTCGCCTCCAAATCTATCCAAAAATGTATATTGTTTTCTTTGGATCTATACAAGCGATCCCAGACTCTAAAACCATCACATAGCATCATCTAGCCCATAATGTATTGTTTTTTGGGTTCAAGAGCTCTAAATGATTTGCTTTAGTACAGTAAAGGTAAAGGATACTCACAATATCTCACATAAGGTAGAATTCAGACGAGGAGTTTTTCTTTTTTCTAAAAGATGCGGACAAATCATACCCGTTCCCCCAAGGAGGGAGTAAAGAGAAATGCGTGCTGTCAAAAAACCCCTAACTAATACCTGCGTTCAGTAAAGGTCGAATTCCAAACCTTCTACTCCACATGCAGATGCTCTATTCATCGAGTCACAAGCGCTTTTGATTTGCTTTAGTATAATAATAAAGTAATATTTGGAGCTATGTTCATAGCATGATTGACGCTTTTAAAATTAGTGACATTATTTTTATCGCCCAAAGCCATTTTATTAATTTTTATCTTTCATTTTACTAAATTCCTACCATTAGCCTATTCATTATGTTTGGACCGAACATTATATCATATATTAGCAGATCTCAAAGATTAAAAAAATAAGGAATTTAAAGGTTGTTAGAGAAATAGAGGGGAATTTGTTGTAAATTGTATTGACTCCATTCAAATAGGCATAACAGTAGTCACTAATTTGTTACTCCCTTTATTACTTTGAGTTTACACTAAATGATTTAAAATTCTCAAACATATTTAAATTATTTAATATTATATGGTGCAAATTCAAAAGAACAAAGAAAATACATATCAAACAAACAGAAATTAAGAAAAACAAAAGCTAAAGAAAAGACGCCTCCATTATATGGCGAAACATTGCAAACATGAGGCGAGTCGCATCCAAATTTGTCTAGAATGTATATAGTTTTCTTCTTTGATCATGTAGTTCTTACTATAACTAGTTACCCAAAGTCTAAAAATCATCATATACCATCAATAAGTGCAAATAATCATATTGATCACTAAGTCAATTTAGTAGCAATACCATTTCTACTAGTCGCATCAATTTAGTCAAACAAGTACTTTAACAGTCTCATTTATTTAGCATCATTTATTATTTTAGTTCGCCTTACTTATTTTGCATCATTCTTTTTGGACAATGTTCAACTACTTTTTCTAATCTCATCCATGCGTTTTAACTACTTCATTTTAATTTCATTCACCAAATTCAATTTATCTCTTCATTTATTACCAAATATTTATTTTTTTTCTTAAAAATATTTTGTTTTCTTTTTGATACTAATTCAAAGGGAATAGTAGTATTTTGAAAAACAATAAATCCTTCATGATCTCTATGGAACTATACAACTGTATACGAGTAGTAATTTTCTATATGTCTACACAAAATAAATTGTTTGCTCTAATGCTAATTCAAGAGCAACATAATTAACACAACTAAAGGATTACTTTTAAGTAGAGGTGTTTATGGGCGAGTTTGGGCGGATAGCGGATCGAGTAGTATCTAAAAATCTATCTGTGGGCTCAAATATTCAAAAGCCCGCCTGTATTTGTGGGCATATTTTTTTGTCGCCACCTGCCAGTTCTTAAAGCGGGTGGGACCTGGGTAGGCGGATATTTATTATATATAGATTAAAAATATAATACAAATTATGAAGTTAAGTTTTAATAACAATTAAAATACAATACATTGTCCAAAATACTCTAAATACATAAAAAGTCTCAAAATACTCAAATTACAATATAAACATTTTGTTGGATAATCCAACAAAAACTTTGCATCATTGATTTATCTTACTACGGAGTACTAAGTCCAGACATATACTTCTTCAATCATAATAAATTAAAAAAAATTATTAAAGTGCGTATGGAATCTAATTACTAAAGTTGGGGTATGTAGTAGATTATTAGTACTTGTCTACTAGTTTCATGATCAATAGAATTAATTATTTAATAATTAATATATTAAAATTAGCAGGCAGGCGGGTATACCCGCGGGTATTTTTTTTTTTGGTGTCGTTACCGGCTCATTTATGTTGGCGAGCGGGTATTACCCGTCCAAATTTAAATTTTTTTTTGAAAAACGTTGTCCAAGATCGCCCGTTTTTCGAACCAGATGGGTCGAGCCTGATAGATAGCCCGCCCATAAACAACTCTACTTTTAAGCAAACAATCAAAACAACAAACAAACAGTATTAATAACAATAGATTCTTATTATTATTATTATTATTATTATTATTATTATTATTATTAATTAATATTTTATTATTATTATCATTATTATTAATTAATACTTTATCATTATTATTATTATTAGTAGTAATACTTTGAAAATAATACATAATTTAAAATGCGTTACCAGAGCTAAAATGATGAGATCAAATAGTGATATCCCATGATAAAAAAGTGTTTTAAAGATATATATAGTAACACTTTGAAAATAATACATTTGTAAAAAAAATGTTCCTTAAAGGTATGTAAATTGACACTTATAAATATTTTAATACATGCTTGTAAAAGTGTTATTTAAGATAATATATAGCATAATGTATCATTAAAAAAGTGTTATTTTCACTTTTAAGTGTTATTTAAAGACCATTATGTAGTAGTTACAGTATATATCAAGTGATTGTTCAATCAGAAGTATAAATTGATGTTTAAAACTACAAGATATATTATAACTGTAATATGTTCTCTTACACTAGATACATTTGAATAAGACTTGTGAATGCAACACATTTGCATAAGCTATTTTAACAATCATTTTTAAAAATTCCACATAAATTAGGGATTAACATGCTATCATTATTAGATTAGATATATTACGACACCATGCATTTAACCAATCAACTATATCAAAAGTTAAGTGTAAATTTTTAGCTCTTTAAAATTCATTGGTGTCCTAAACAGATTCGACGATTGATATTTACCCGACTTTGTAATCAAACTCGACTTGGTAATCAAACTCGACTTGACTCGATTTCAAAATGAATTTAAAATTAAGTAAAAAAACCAATATAGATGCAAATTTATAGTTTAGATCTTTCAATAAAGTTATATATTTTCGGTTTCTTTAAATTTACCGTTGACACTAATTTTTCGATCATTGATGAGATAGAAGAATTATGTACAATGTGCAGAATTATATGACATGGAGACACGTTGGATCATTTATAGACTACCCGAAGAAAAGTTGTAAGATGCGTTTGGTGGGACCAGAATCACCGTCCATAGTTTACATCAAAATCAGATCATAAAAGTGCAAATGCTTTTGGGTGGGGAGGTTTGGCCAAACAAGGAATTACGCTTCCAAAACGAATGTGTCACAACAAAACATGGCTGATGCAACCATTTACTCACCATGTAAGTAAAAGTGTTCAAAACATACCTAAAGACCTAATAATCATCAGATTGTATAATCAAATTTAATTTGATCCGACTTGATAATGGATTTACAATTATGTAAAAACCAATGTGGACACAAGATCCGATTTTGAACAACACCAAACACCTAACTCGAAATCGACTTGAGTCCGTTCTTTTTGCTTTGCTATAATTTGCTGAAAATATTCTCGTCACTTTCTTTTAATGTCGTTTATATATTTCAATTTTTTAAAATATTATTTTACTCAATAATTTTTTTAAGTTTGTGCAATATACAACGGTGACAAAATTTTCAAGACGGAGTGAGTATCAATAAACGCACTTTTCCACCAATTAACATATGCGTACGAAATCTTCAATTGGTTTGGTAAATTGGGATCTACAATTTCTTTGTTCTATTCTTCTTCACTTTACTCTCTACTCTATACTCATTTGGAGTATCTAATAGGATTTTCTATATTTGACAAATTTACTTTTCCATTTTTACAAAATTGTTATATTTTTAAATTTTTTTTATAAAAGATGAAATTATAGCAATTTCAGTTAGAGCGGAGAATATATATTAAAAGATATAGTAGGATTTTTATCAAAAGATTTAGATCATAACCTAAGCAAGCATAGACCTTGATTCACACCCTAAGTAAGAGAAAAGACAAAAACAAGCGAATGAAAGGAGTTTGTGTAAAATGAAAGGGAAGTGTGAGTTCATGAGGAAATAATGAGAGAATTAAGACAATTGCTTGATGGTTATTCTATGGATTCAACTTTACTTAATCTTTTTTGTTGCAAGAATTTCTTTTTTGAGGGCGGTTTTTGAGACGAAGGATATTTTAACCGCATCCTTCTTTATGAATATGGGTTGCCGTCTTCCTTTCCTCCCCAGACCCTGGTCATAGTTTCTATGATCGGGATATACTAAGTACGACGATGATGCTTGATGATTGATCCTAATGCCACTTTGAATTTGCACCATACAACTTAATATGTGAGATATTTTAAGGTATATGATACAAATTCAAAGGAACAAATAAAATATTGGTTACTATATATAGTATATACTAGTTGTTAACAAAGACAGCAGTAGGCATGATCACCCGACATGAACAAAGGAAATATGGGATGGAAAGTACATCAAAAAGATGCTTTCGGTGGATAATAGGTTGTATTTCAATGGCTGGATCTGCTCAGATTTGATCATTTCATGATAAGTCACCAACAATTTCTTTTTAATGAAATTGTTAAAAATCAACTCAAACAAAAATTATACTACATAAACCGTTTCAAATTATAGTGAAACATGTTAGCAGAGTTTTGATAACGACTTCTTCAATTTGTTATCACTGACAAAGATAAGGTAATGTTGCATTTATTCGACACACTTGAATCTTGCCTAGGTATGTACAAGACTACTACAAGCTGATTAGTGATATTAAGATAATGAAATTGAATGTTGTTGGTTGAGAGTTGAGACAATGAGATTTCTCATATACTCTTTACCATCATCATCATCCCAGTGTATTTCGCCAATAAGAAATTATAATAAGGGTTTAGAAAAGAAAGGAAGACAACAACCCAAAGGGGGATACGATCAAAAAGTCTCTCGACTCGAGAAAGATCCTCAAAAAGAGAGATTTCTGCAATAAAATGAGTGCCCATAGAGCTAGAATAACACGTGACTTAAATATCTAATACATTGCCATAGAACAAATTGAATTATAAACTTGAGCTAATATATAGTTGAAGCTTCAGAATATCTTATAAATATATTATTTATAATCGACGAGGATTCATATGACATTGATATAGTATATATATAATATATCTTAATTTATGACATAAAAGCATAAATTTCTGGTTGAATAGTTCATTAACATAGTATCAAAAGCACAAATAAATGAGTTTAAATCACCTTTAACCACAAGTTCAAACTTTGTAAGTCCTTTGTGTATTTGAAAATTTTTAAAATGAACTAAACGGGGCCTAATAATAGGTTTAGTTCTATAAAAGTAAGATTAACAATTAAATATTTGGTGTAATTCTAGATTTATTATAATATACTAATCCCAAAATAAACCCATATAACATTCCTTATATTTATTTATCATCTCAAAAATATTTTCTCTTATATTATTATTTTTATAATTTTTGGTACTTGGGAGACTACACAAGAGAAGGAATTCTAGGAACATGGATGAATCATAGCATTAGTTTCCTACAAGAGCGACTGCACAAAGCACATCAGCACATTCCTCCATAGAAAGAATGATGAAATACTTGGTAAACATAAACAAGATTACTTTCGAATGTTCAAGCGGATTTTAAGTGTAATATTTCGATTTCGCTTAAATATGATTTTTATTTATTTGTAAATATCTTGATAATCTGATTTAACTTTTATATGGTGTTATTTCAATTCAGGTCGAATTATGTTCAATTTTGGTTAATTATATTAATCACGGACTACTTTAACTCTATTAGCAAAATAATCCAGTTTTTAAGTTATATCATATATTCAATTTAATTTAACTTATATTTAAAATGAATGTACCTTTATCTATGGAGGTGTTCATTCGAGTTATCATGTTCATTTTTGGTCAAATATTTTAAATCGGATCAAAACTAGGTCTTGTGTCCACATTAATTTTTATATAATTTTAAAGGAAAAATTACCGTGAATAATACAATCTTTAGTTAATTTTCATACAATAATACCAACTATTGATTAATCATGAATAATACCAACTTAAGGGGTTATTTTCCTAGAATAATACAAAATTTAGTTCATTAACTATTTACCAATTTTTTTTGTCTTATAATCACCTATAGTTTGATTTTTAACATGTTAATGATTTTTTAGGAAAAAACCCCCTTAAGTTGGTACCATTCATGGTTAATCAAAAGTTCGTATTATTGTAGGAAAATAAGCAAAAAATTATATTATTCCTGATAATTTTTCCAATTTTTTATTTTAAAATCAGGTCAAATCAGGTTCAAAACTAAATTTATCAAACATGTGTTTTAAAACTTTTATACATGTAACTTAACAACTACTTCAGAAACAAGCAATATATCAACTAAATCGACCAACAGATAGCAATCAACAGTCAACATTCAATTAACGAACACTAATACTTTTTTTGGAATTACAAAATAGGCTAAGAAAGAAAATTACGTGAAAATCAAATATATAACTTTACACGGAAAAAACAATATTTACTCTAACGGAGACAATATCTCAAATTCAGTACTTTCATTGCATGAAATTCCTAAGATTCTTCAAGTGACGTCGATTAGGCAACAAATTTTCATTTGGGTCCCACTCCCACCAGACATAATTTTCTAGATGCAGGTTCAGCCCTATAAATACCCTTTTTCTAATTGATGAATTCCATCATCCTACACTTCATCTAGCTTGTTTCTTATTACTCCTTGTCTTGTACCACACTCTTTTTCTTTCACTAGCCAGTAGCCATGGCCACTGTTGAGGTAATCACACACAACTAATCCCCTCCTTAATTCTTAGTTAAATCATTTTCATTAACACTACTAATTACTTATATTAATTACTTAAACAACCAAGTAATTGGAGCAAGCTAAACATCATTTTCTTTCTGAAAGAGTGTATAACATATTTTCGGTTACAATCAGTCAATCACTGACTAGGCTATAATTAAATTGTTATTAACTTAATCTTTTGATTGTAGCTCATGTTATGTTATACACTCGATCATTTCCTTCCATCGATAACTTAAGGTTGATGTCATGGAAAAGCATCTCCATATAACTTGAGAATTATTGTATTCTTAATTGATTAGTAGCTGAAAATAATCCATCTGTGATCTCACATCGAAATTATATTTAAAATTCAACTATAATACTTCATTTTCATTTTCACTTTATCTTTCCAAAAAATCATAGTTAAATAAAATCATTTTTTCATTCATTTATTTTAATGTATAGAAGTATTTTCATATATTATTTGAAATGTTTTTCTTAATTATGTATAATTTTGTTTGACCAAAGATATTAAAAACTAAAATTCTACATTTAATTATCTACCTTATAGACTTTCCTATAATTTTTTTATTCCGTTACAAAAAATTTAATAAAATATTATTCTTATCTATGATCTATACCCTTTATTTGATTTTCATCCACATATTTAACCTATACTTTCATCTTATTCATAAATTTCTTTAAACCTTAAAAGACACATTTTGTATTGATGAGGGGTGAATTTGAGAATTTGAAATGTATAAGACAATTTATCAAAAAAAATGAATAAAATAGTATAAGTTTCAACTTTATTTCAAAAGTAAGCGTGAAATTCTCAAACCTGAGGTTTGGGGCTGTCATGCTCCACAAAAACAGGTCAAATAGTTGTTCGCAGTTACTAACTGCGAACAACTATTTTTGTCTTTTTTGACCTGTTCGCAGTTACTAACTGCGAACAGCCCCAAACCTCAGGTTTGAGAATTTCACGCTTACTTTTGGAATAAAGTTGAAACTTATACTATTTTGTTTATTTTTTTTTGATAAATTGTCTTATACATTTCAAATTTTCCATGAATTTAAAGTCATTCAATGATGTCAACTGAGAGTATTCAACTTATAAAATCATATACCTAGAGATACTAATACATATGCTAATTAAGTTGCCAGAAGTTTTGCTATGTGAATGTATTGACCTAAGTTCAAACCTCCTAAGCACATTTCTTTAAGTATTATCGACATCATATGAGTTTGTTCTAGATCCGCATGATTGATAGCTACTTTTTTGAGACAGGGGGAGTGTATGTAAATAAAATCGGAGAAAGTGTAAGACGGAAAACAAAGCCGTCTAGGCTAGGGGCAGATTCAAAGTCATTCAATGATGTTTATGTATAAAACCATATACCTAGAAATACTAATATATGTGTTGGTTAAGATGGTGGAAAGTTTGCTATGTGAATGCATTAACCTAGACTCAAACCTCCTTGAGCAAATTTTTCAAAATATATCGACATCATTTGATTTTTATTCTAGATCCACCCCTGTTCTAGGCTACATATATTGAAGTAATATTTTTGGAGAAGTTTTGTTTAGGACAACTAACCCTTTAAGGATATGCAACTTGTGCAGGTTGTATCAGCTCAGGATGCTTTGCCAAAGGAAAAAACAGTAGAGGATGTTGTTACTTCAGCCCCACAGCAAGTACAAGAGAAGGCATCAGAAGTAGTCGAGCAAGAACAACCGAAAGATGAAACTGGGGAAGATCAGCAACAACCTGTAGAACACGAAAAACCCGAGCTGCAAAACAAACCCAAAATTGAAGATCAGCAATCAGCACTACCTACTGCAGTAGAAGATGAGCCAAATACTGAAGGGAAGCAAACAGAATTACCTGTTAAATCAGTTGAATCCGAAAAGTTAGAAACCGAACCAAAGGAAGAACAACAACCAGAACCTATTATCGAATCAGTTGAACAAGAAAACGCACATGTAGAAAACGAGGATGCTGATCAAGCAGTGAACACGGCTGTGGAAGAGTCCTCGAAGGTGGCTCCAGAACCAGCTGAGGAGAACGAAAATAAAACCGATGATGAAAACATTAAGGAGGAGGAAACAGAAGTTTCTGTTGTGGCCGCTACTGATGTGGCACCAGCAGAACCGAAAGCAGAAGTTTCTGTCGCTGCTGCTGCTGATGTGGCACCTGCAGAACCGGAAGCAGAAGCTTCTGTCACGGCTGCTGCTGATGTGGCACCTGCAGAACAGGAAGCAGAAGCTTCTGTTGCGGCTGCTGTTGTTGTGGCACCAGCAGACGCAAAATCAGAGGCATCTGTTGCTGTTATTCAAGCTGATGCAGCATGAAAACATGGGAAATCTGATGGGTTTAAGTAATTTCATGAGATTATGCAATGGGGTTTTTCTATATTTTGTTTAATTTATGTGTTTATGTTATAAAAAATATGTTAAGTAGTCAGCTGTATGGAGTAATGTTGTAAGGATGATGTTGTTTTAGCTCATTTTGGTTGAATACTTAATGATGCAAATGTACTCTTGATACTTGAAGCCTTTTGTATGATGTTCATCCAAGATGAGAAATGCTGGCTAGTTGCTTAATAAAATGTGTTTCCTTTTACTAAAACCAAATTCTTACCATATTCCCCTTATATGTGTGTACTTAAATCTAACAACATAAAAGGGTTACGAGTTTGTATCTTTTTCCACCTTATGGATTATCTATTGTTGGGTATTAAGTACGTCAATGCTACTTCCACATTTTTCATCCAAAAGGCTCTCGTGTGAAATGTCATAATAGAGTATCTATATACTCAAATCGAGTGTTAATATATTGGCTTTAATTCAAGTATCTTGGCATATGACATACAATATGTGTAGA
Organism: Amaranthus tricolor; assembly: GCF_026212465.1. Classification (NCBI taxonomy): domain Eukaryota; kingdom Viridiplantae; phylum Streptophyta; class Magnoliopsida; order Caryophyllales; family Amaranthaceae; genus Amaranthus; species Amaranthus tricolor. The sequence continues at coordinate 40,315,819 of NC_080048.1, read as the reverse complement.
TATACTCATGAAGATCACCATTGTATCAAATCGAACATACTTTTAAACCGATCAATGCTGGTAAAGGTTATATGGCCTCCATTTACAAATAAAAGACGAGAAGGAACGACAATGAAGAGACGTCAAGGTTGAACCATTGGCCTGTGAGGTTTGGGTGCATTAGGATTCCTGTGATCATAAAATGTTTGGAAAAGAGAAACTGCTTCCGATGCCATGATTCCTCCAGTGCATTTAAAGCCTCTAACTTCGGCAAGGTTAGAGTGCTCGGAAATGGTCGAATGAAGGGAAAGAATTGAACCACATCCACCAAACTTATTATTAGGACAACCATAGTAAACTTCCTTTACTCCTATAAAAGATAAAGCAGCTGCACACATTATGCAAGGCTCACAAGTAACATACAGGACACACTTGGAAAATCGCTTAGCGACATCTAGTTGAGAAAGTCCATCGTTGCCACTGCTGTAGAATACTGTCAATAGCTACCATTTTAGCATGTCATGTGGCATTCCGTGTCTCATTTGTACGATTACTCCCGGATGCAATGACCTTCTCGTTCTCGACAATAACACAACCTACTGGCACCTCTAGTCTCTCCAAAGCAAGTTTCGCTTCTTGTATCGAAAGCTTCATAAATGCACAATGATACAAAGATTCTCCTGAATCAACCAAATCCATTACAAAGTACTCCAAATCAAGAGCTCCGATTAGCAAATTTCAAACACCGCTCCAAACGTTATGTCATCACACTAACAATTCTTTTCTTACAACAATGGGAAGAATAACTCCGTCTCTGCATCGTAAAGAGAAACATGAGGTTATCAGAAAGTACTACAAATGTTCGGGTTTGTAAAATGGCAATAAATCAAGGGAAATAATCACTCCATCAAGAATTGGTTATCAATAAACCCATCTACGTTTAAAACATTTTTTTGGGTACAAAGTAGGCGGAGAGAAAAGGAGGGCTAAGAAAGAGGGCAACGAGAATCGAACTTAGGTTCCTCTTGAAAAAGTGGTACATAGTTAAATAGATACATGCTCCAACTTAAATAATACCTGATTCTCCTTAAAACTTTACAATATTTGGTTATTTCTATAGATCCTATGTCTAAATCCAATCATGTGATCATAAACCTTATTGGAAATTGAGAATTAGATATTGTCTTAGTTGTAAAGCAAGTATCACTTTTCAAGAAAGGCTCTGACTTCAATTCTTGCCTACCATGTAACAAAACAAATCCAAAAACAAAATATAAACTAAATAAAGAAAAGAAAAAATTGTTAGAAACTACCTAAAAAAGATTACTTTTGTGAAAAATTACCTTAAACTTTTTTTTTTCAAAAACTACCTAACAAATTTATTTTTGTTGCCAAGGAGTACCATTTAATGGTTACCATCCAAAATTTGGTTAGTAAGTCAAGATTTAACCAAAAAAAACAGAAAAAATCAGAAAACGCAAACCTTAAAGTTCACAGATTCATGTTCCATTTGATCTTGATTTCTTCGATTAAAACCCAAAAAATCGAATTCATTCCGGTTCAATTGAGATCATAACAATACCCCCCTCCAAAATAAAAACTTGCAAATCTCCCCTTCTGTCGGTAAAGCTTAATCATGACAAAAAAAAAATTCAACCAAATTCAGCATAAACCCTAAAGTTCGGCAAGCTAGATAATATCTCCCATCACACAACCAAATTGAACCAACAAATTAAGCCAGTCGTTTCGTGGCAATGATTTTTTCTTTTTTTTTTTTTTTGTTAAATCATGATTTATTAACGGAATTTTAAACAGTAACCGTTAATAGGTACTCTTTGACAACAAAAAATAATTTTCTATGTAGTTTTTGACAAAAAAATATTTTAGGTTATTTTTTACAAAGAGAAGTTTTTTCTAGGTAGTTTCTAATAATTTTCCTTAAAGCTAAGGAATAAGAAAGAAGAACAAACACCATTACTTGTCAAAATTAGTCCAAAAGTTATGAACTTTAATCGAAAAATAAACAAAAACCCAACGATCATCAAAGCAATACAAAACAGTATTCGTTTTAAAACCTAAAACCCACAAAAATCATGTGGGCACTAAAGAAACACAAATAAGTTAGTCTACAGATAGATTCAGAACCCATATATTCAAACCTGGAAAATGACTTGAATTTGAAACAAAGAGATGAAAATTAAACAAGAATATGAAGATTACACATAAAAATTACAGAATATGCAATAAAATAAGCTAGCACAAAACCATAATTTACCTACAATTACTGGAATTCGGGGATTAGGGTTCATATTAGAGAAATAAATTGGGGATTCTGAAGTATATTCAGTGGAGATGATATTACTTACTGTTTGGGATTGGTTTGTGAACGAATAATATTGGCTGTGGTTTTGCAGCCTTCGGTTCTTGCTCTTCCTATCTTCCTTCTTAATTGTTGTAGAATTAGGGTTTAAATTTGAAGCGCCAAATTAGATGCCCTAGTAACAAAACTATTATCTAACCTAAATCATGATTAGAGGTATTCAATAGAGACTCGATGATCAGATATTTACCCTACTTTGTCACCGAATTTGATATTTACCCGACCTTGTAATCGAATTTGATTTGACCCGACTTTAAAAGTAGATTTGTATTATGTAAACTGCAATGGACACAAGACTCGACTTTAAACGGAACCGGAACACCTGATCCAATATCAATCCGGTGACCGAATATCACCTCTAATCAAGTAATGTTCATGATATCCCCCATGAAGCATTTCATTGAGTAATATAAAGAGTAAAAATTGACAAATGTGTTGAGATCTATGTGTTTTACCTTTAAATATTAGAGTCTATTACGAGTTATTCAGGCTTTATACGATCATGCATATTCCATATGTGCCTAGGCCCTAGATAAATCTCAATCTTTTGCTAGGATACTCCATTTTTTTGGTTGAGTAAAGAAAACAATCATTTTAATTAAAATGACATCTAAACAATTATGAAACAATTATTCATATGCATTATATATCCGATCTCATCTTCCTAGTAAAAACTATTAAACTAATGAAGTTTCCGGTACCCCATCATCATGATAACCAAAACATTCCGCTCATCAAAAATATAATCAAGGTATGAAGAGGGATAGAAGACAACTGAATAGCAGACCATACCCGTATCAAAAGAGATAAGGAGGTAATATTTGTATTTTTAGTACCCATTTGATGATAATTTGTTGTTAATAGACAAACTTCTTGGATAAACACAAATTATCTAGCAAATTGTTCAACCAACAAAAGGCATTGCAATATCTAAAGGTCTTGGAGCTAAAAGTCAGTAATCAAGAATTCACTAATAATTTCAAAGCAAGTTTTGGTGAATCTACAAAGCAAGTAATGCTTCCACCTTTGCAACTGGATCTTCCTCTTTTTTAGGGGATGTGCTTCCATTAGTCTCATCAAACAAGTCATGCTTCCACTTCTCCACCCGACCACCATTTGATCGATACCCTTGTTGTGCACGAAATATCTCCTTTCCCTTATATTTGCCATCGTTACCAACACCGTTGAACCTACCTTGTCCTTGAGAAGGAAATCCATTATTATCCCCTCGTGGTCGGCTTGAAAATGATATGTCCCTTTCATATGGTCGATCATACTGGTTTCTTTCCAAAGGGCAACGATCACGTGCTTTTTCCTCCCGTCTTACAGCATCAAAAGTAGAGCTAGGAGGATTGGTACCCACGCTAGGCTCTGCAACAAGAATTTTCACATTCTCAGACTCAACGGGAAGTTTCTCCTCTCTAAATGGACGTCTTTTTTTGGTAGGTGGACGTACATCGCCCTCTGCTTCCACGAATTTATCATGTTTCCAAGCATGTTTATCACCGCCTTGAGCTCGGGTTTTTTCATCCCTTTCTTTTCGATCGGAAGGTGCTGTTTTATATGGTCGTCGCTCTATATCTGCAGAATCTTTCCACCATCCACGTTCTACGCATATGAACACCTCAATTAACCAGCAAATTTTAACAGATAAAAAACCAAAAGTTGAGGAAAGAATTCAACAAATCATTACAGTTACGAATGCAACTTAAACTGCAACTTACTAATGTAAAAGTCCCTGATCCTGGAAATCAATATATACGCACAAATCCAGGAAAAACATCAAAAGATACATTCATACACCACCTCCATCCATAATGAGAATGTAGGCTAGGCCATGAATACTATGAAATTTCAACAGGAAAGTATAGGTATATTTTTGATAATAAGCATACGTAACAGCAATAAAATTGAATGATGGTTAATGGAAATTGAGGAATGGAACACATGGGATATGGGGAGAAGGAACGGAAAGAGAATGCAAAGAAATTCATATTATATGTACTGGGTATGCTAGAATATAGTTGCTCCGTTTTTCATACTTGCCACACTTTGACTTTAAAATTAATCACAAATATACTTTGACCTTATTTAGTGAATAGTCTTTAACAAAAGATATAGTCATGCTCAAAAAATATTTTCAATAAATGAACTTTTTAGCAGTTTTTTTACTTAAAAATAGAGATATTACCCGTTGAAATTGTGTATTTACATGTGTTTTAAGAAGTGTTGCAAGTAAAAGGAAACAAAGGAAGTACATAAATAGTAACAGCAGATTCATCAAACAGAAGGGCAGAAAGTTTATTTGTGAGCGGGGGAAAGTACGATTGATGAGCATATTTGCTGTAAATGAGAACTCTAGCTCTATTGCTTCACCTTAAGTTAAAGGGGAAAAAATGTTGAAGAAGAATGTGTACAATAAAAGTTCCAACAAAGGCTGAAGATGATTCATTCACACCCACAATAATTTCAGATTAATTATGAAGCTGAAATACATTCATTTAATTGGAATCAAACGTAGTGCAATCAAAAGATAAACAGAAAAGTGTAACAATTAGTTGAAAACAAACAAAATATGAAACCCACCAGAAGTCGATCTTCGTCCAGAGTGTCTGCCATCTCGGGCAGCCGTTCGACGGTCGTCATGCTGTTATAAGACATGAAGAGGCAGCCTAATATAGTTACACTACACAGGAGCACTGAAAGTCATGGGTCGAACAAGTATCCTGCTAGTTCAGTCCAGTATATGGATTTGCTAACAATGAATACAAATGATCAAACTGTAATAATATCTAGTGACACATTCAGAACAAAGGCATACATTTACCTAGGCTAAAAACATATACTGTAGTGCATGTCCATAGTAGAAACTAACCACTACATGGAGGAAAAAAGAAACAAAAAATGTATAATTGCATGCAAATAAGTAATTACACACACTATACACAAGCATGCAAACGCAAATCATCTAGCCAGAATAAGTTAAAATGTATAGGAAAAGACTGTAATATTACCTCTGTCCAAAAGATGAGTTTGATAAAAATAACAAACTCATATAAACAAAAAGGTGGAATATCTTTGGGACGAAAGGAGTAGTATTTTTAGTAAGATACTCATTGATGGACATACAATGATCCAGCAACACCAAGACAACTAATTCAACGGTACAAAACCTCTCTTGAAATCTTTACACCCTTTTATCCATTGAACGGCATTTTCAGGTATACACACTACTACGAACAGAAACCCAAAAAAAATTCAATAAACACCCTGTAAATTCATTAAAATGAAGAAAGTATGGAAATCTATTTTGATTATCTCTTGTAATGACTCATCAAAGGAAGGTAATGCAAAATCTTGATGCTGATATAATAGGAAAGGAAAAAAAAATTGTAAAAAACCTGAACATAAGATCGAGAACGAGGGACTGCTGTTGTATCAGAATCCTTGGCTCTTTCACCTAACCCATTAGTCTTATTATTCAACACATAACTAGCACCTTTCACCTCTTGGAGTCGGTGTTCACGATTTCTATCTCTGTCTTTATCTCCAACTTCTGAACTACGCCTGTTGGGACTTCTATCAATTGGCATATTTCCTTTGCAATCAAAATTTTAGTCTTATGCCCAATCTGACATAAAGATCAACTTGCTATAAGTCATAAAGATAGAAAAGTAAACAATACCATTTGCAAGGGAACTAGACACATTCAAACTATACAGAAATCAACACTTGAGGACTCCCCCTTCCCAACAAGCTGACAATCAGTTCAATTCTAGTAAGTTCAGATTTCTCCACCATTCACACCGTCAGATTCGCGCTACTTAGTAAGTTAGAAAAGGTTAAGTTCTTGATCAGTACAATCAAAAAAGTTGAAGTGCTTTGATAAACAATTAAACATATACTTAGTTCTCGAGCACCACATTACTACCACCTAAAAGGAGAATAATATATAAGAAAAGAGAACTAAACACACAAATTAGTACATCAGCTAGTCGCACACTTGTCTATAATCCTTATGCAAATATGAAATTAACAGAAGAAATCAGTCCATTGCCTCTCGGGCTCTCAATATAAGAAGTTTTACGAGGATGCAACATAAGTTCACCAATTATATTTCAGCACACCAAATGAGAATGGATGGACACAGAGAAAACAAAGTTGCATTTGTGACATCAAAAACAAAAATTGTGATGACTATTATGTGACCAGTGAAGAAGTGGAGTCTTTAAATTTAGTGAATTTCCAATGTTCTTTAGTCACCAAGGGTTTGTTTCTTAATTCTTAACACTTATCTGGTGATAACAAGGTATATAAGAACATAAAGACACCAAAGCAAAAATTGAACATTTAAAAAACATACATCATTCATTCTTTTAGTTGCTCCATTTGAATTCTTTCCAACATTTAAAGCACAATCTTGACTATTAATAACTTTAAAGCACACTCTTTTAATTGCAATTTTAACAACAAAAAATAAATGAAAACCAACAAAATAGTGATTTTATGTACACCCTCCATCCGGGTGAATTTATTATACTTGTATTTTGGATATCCCACTCATTTTGCTACACTTCAGAAATCTACAAAGCAACCACTTTTAATCTCCTCATTTCATACACAAACTATATCTCTCTTCATCACATACACACACACTTCATCCAGCCACTTGTTTCTTTTTCTTCCTCCCTCTTCTTACAACCCAATATTGATAAAGTGCGAAATGTAATGTAGCAAATAGATAAAGACACCGAAAATATATATCGATAACAAATGGAGCACAATTTAAAGAAAAAGGTTTTTCAAAGAAATGCACACCAATCTAGGCTATAAATCAATCTTTCTACGACAATGAAACTATGAAAGCCCTGTTGATTCTAACTTAAAATAATCAAATTTCAATCTCAACACTAACGGAAACATGAAATTTCACAAGTACAGCACTAACCTAAAATTAATCTAAAACTATAATCACTCGCGGTAAGAACATGATTATCAAAACCTAATTTTGCATAACTTCTTTCATTCCCAAAATTATCATCAGAATATAATCAAAGACAAAATACTTAAGAAATTCCAAAACACATTAAACTAACAAAATCAGATAATGCATTTCAGTAACAAACATCTTAGTAATTTACTCAATTAATCCAATTTCTAGTCATCAAATGCAATAACGGAAATACTATATCATTTACTCAAGTAATCCAATTTAATTATCACGCACAAAAAAACTACAGATATATAAATAACCAATCAAAAAATTGGATAAAAAGTACTACAGATGATTAAACGCCAGATATCGTTTGAATATATGTAACGAATCAATTATAGAGTAAGAAGTAAAACCTGAAATCTCAAAAGAAGGTGGAAGAGTATAGATTCTTAAAGAAGAGACAGCGAGTGGAATGTGATTGGGGATAGTTTTTTCAGAGTTTTCGAGGAGTTAGGGTTTGCAGAGTTGGATTAGATGGAATTGGAGGAGCTGTCATATTTAAATCTTTTTTAAATAACCAAAATAAACTTATATTTAAGGAAAATTTACTCATGATTGATTTTTACATGTCAATTGCCACGCAAAAAAATAAAATAAAATAAATTAAATTGAAAAATATTAAAAATTAGATGTTAAAACAAAAAAAAGTTACTCAATTCCTTTTCTAATTTTTTTTTTAAATTTATTTATATTTTTATTTTATATTTACTTTTTTTATTTTTTAAGCAAATTGACTTGTTGTATAGGTAGGAGGTTATCTTGGTGCATTCTTAGCAAGAATCTCTTATATTTGGGATTATTTATGGTTAATCAAAAGTTGAGATTATTGTATGAAAATAAGTAAAATGTTGGATTATTCTAGGTAATTTTTCCTGTATTTAATAAGGAGGTGTTTTGCGTAACCGCGTAAGCCTTTAAGTAGTTTAAGTACTTGTGCAGATAATTTTCATCAGAACGTTATACCTTACAATTTTCTAAAATCAAAAGTAGTAGTTTAATTTTTCTATATTTTTTTAAATAAATTATATTTCAACTGTTATCGTAACCGTTACTTTTACCAAACAACATTAATTTACAAAGTTATTTAAACAACTAAATATCTAACAGTTACAATTGTACAAATACATTTACATATGTACAAAGGTATAAATTTCTTTTCATAAAAAGTAAGGTTATGATAAATGATCGTCATAAAATTCATAACTTAAATTTTGAAATGAAATGATTTTATGGCGAGATTATTTTTAATTGGATTTACTCAATATACATTTACAGTCCTATAAATAAAATATACTAAGTATGATGATGATGTCTTAAATTGAGACAGTTTCATATAAAATTTGCTGAATTTATAAAACTAGTGCTTAATATCACCAATAACAAATTAAAATCTTGTCCAATAACAATGAGGTTGTGTAGAATTACATTTTAGCCTTTGCGTGCAAATTAGATAATGAGATATCATTGATTAGATTATGCAAAGACTCATAAGAAGATCCATCTTTAAGAATTGCATTTTTCGCCAAGATAGAAAACTTGGTTGCATTTTCTAAAAACTCTTGTCTCCTATAAACCATGACTTCTTTAACCATCTTCTCAATAGTGACTCTATTGCAACTATCTTTCATATCAACACCAATCTTCCAAATTTGGAATACAAGCCTACTATTCACAAGTTGATCAACATATCGAGGCCAACAAATCATAGGCACTCCCATTAATATACTTTTCATAGTTGAGTTACATCCAGAATGAGTTTAAAACCCGCCACTAGCAGAATAACTTAAGACCTCAACTTGTGGTGCCCAACTCACAATACACCCTCTTTTCTTTATGATCACAAGAAAATTTTGATCTATATCAAAATCCTCATCCATACTAATGATAGATCTTGGTCTATTAACCTATATGAACCTAATTCCACTATTTGCTAAACCATACCAAAACTCCATCAATTCCTCTTTTGTGATGGTTATTTGGCTTCCAAAATTACAATATATAACTGATCTTAATGCTTGTTTGTCAAGCCAACTTAAACAATTTCTAACTTCTTGCCAAAAACTATTTGAGTGATGAAAATTAGATTTTGCTTGCAAGTTTTCTTTAAGGCACATATGTAAGGGCCCGATTGTATAGATTTTATTTGGACAATGCGAGCGCATGTAGAAAGCGCAAGCGAATCAAAAGTCGTCAAATGTGTTTAAAATGATGCCCTTTGCTCGTTCAAATTGTTTCATTTGCGTTGTTAATATTTGGATCATCGTCTTGTCTGTTTCATCACGCCCATGATAGAAGTATGGTAGGTCACACCAACGTAGAAATTCATCCATGCTGGGAACATTCACTAATGCATCTAAGTCCTTATTTCCTGCACACAAAAATCAACAATAAAAACCCTGTTATTTTATTCACTTATATATTTGTTTTCCTTAAACAAAAAATGTCTAAATAAGATATATAGTGTCATAGAAGATATGTTTTCATTTTTGTAAGGTATGTTTTATACTCTAACACGCACCATTATATGAGAGTCCTTTAACCTGGAAGTGTGGATGTAGCATATAACGTTCTATATTCCAGTTTAAATATGGGGTGTTGAGATTCGAACCCATGATCTATTATCACGCTAACTCTTAAATCCTGATATCATGTCAAGGAACCAATTACTCAACTAAAAGCTTAAGCTGATGAATAAAGCACATGAACTCTTGCATTAAAAATGCGAATGCAACACATGTTCTTCTCATACAAGTTGGCAATACAAGTTGGAAGATATTCCACTTAAAATAATTAGGGGTCAAGTAGATTCAAACTCTTAGCCTCTCTTCACTTTGGCTTTTGATTCCGGCCATATCAAGGACTAACTCAACCAAAAGTTCAAGTTGAAGTCCCGATATACGTTTTATACTCTATCACGCTCTGTTACCACATATGTCAAAAGTAAAGAAAGCAATTTAACCAAAAGCAATTTAACCAAAAGCTTAAACTAACAATTGAGGAAGAATACATCTAAACTAAGACATATTTACCTTTGAAAGGGATCTCACCAGCATCTTCAACCAATTTAGGAACCCAAAAATAAACCCAAAGACAACTAGGACTAATAGTATCAAAATAAAAAACAGGCACATTAGCTTCATTTCCAACATCCAAAACAAAATCAAACAACCCATCAGCAATAATACAACTAAATTTAGAAGACATCACCATTTCTTGCACCAATGTTTTAACTATCAAAAACATCTCCAAAAACTTTTCTCTGCCCCTAATATGATCCTCTGAAAGCCCATCTGAAATTGCATGAAAACTAAATCTATGGTTCTTATTAAACCTTTCATGAGCTCGAGCCAAAATGAATAGGTTTCTATAGACTACATGGGTGGTTAAGAAGGTTATGTGAATGTTATTTGAGAAGAAAAGAAGTAATTCTGATAGTTTTAAAATTGAGTTAACTGGATCTTGGATTGGTAATGGGAATATTAAGATGTGTGAAATTGTTTTTGTCTTAGGTTTGATGATCTTCATTGTTGTATTGTGTAAGGTTTTTGATTTGATTGACACAAAACTAAGGATGAATTAATGGATAGATAATGGATAAGAAACTAAGTATAGTCTACTAGATGTGGTTAATTGGGTTTTTATTGAGGAAATGCCCACATGTGATCTGACATGGTATCGGTAATGAGTAGTAATCTGATCTCTCTTTATGTGAATTTGTACACACGAGACTTATATGTACAATCCATGTATAAGGAGAGTTGATTACACACCTATAACGATTTGTTAATTAGTTTAGTTAACACTCTTACTAATTGATTTGTATAAATGATATTCAACTTGTGACCGCTTTGGACTGATTTATATGCCTTTGTTTTATTGAGATTATTTGTCAACTTTTTTCAAGGTATAATTAAATAGTCTACTAGATGTGGGTTTTTAGTGAGGAAATGCTCACATGTGATCTTATATCGATAACAGTGATGTGGGAAATTAAGTGATCTTATTTAATCAAGTTCATGAATGATCGACTCTTCTTTTACGTGGGTTTGTACACGCGAGACTTGTGTGTACAATCCAGGTATAAGGAGAGTTGGTTACGCACCCATAGCGACTTGTTAATTAATTAGTTTAGTTAAAACTGTTACTAATTGAATTGTTTTAATGATATTCAACTTCTGACCATATTTCTTTAGTCCTCCCTTTAAAAGGAGTATAGGTATGGATTGTTTGTCACGTTCTTTCACCTATACCCTATTTTCAAGCGAATTGATGATGATGATGATGATGATGTTCTATTGAGATTGTAATATTACACATTTTATTTGAGCGCTTTTGAGAAGAAATGTTATAGTCAAATAAGAATGGAGAGAGTAGTTTATTTAACTGATTGGTGATTCTACAGTGGTTGTCTTTAAAAGTTTACGTTTATAATAGTCAAATACTATTTATTAGGAAAAATTGTCCAGAATAAACTCATCTATTACTCATCTGCTGTGAATAATTCCTACTATTAATTATTTCGAAATAATGCAACATTTGTATATTATTTGCTGATAACACCCCTTTCTATATTTTAACCGCCTACTGTTACTGTAGGTACCTACTAACCGTTACACTTACTTCTTCTTCCCCCTTATGCTTTATCATTGGTCTTACCCTACTCCTCTTTGCTGGTAGATACCTATAATATCCGGTTAAAATGTGAAAAGGGTGTTATCAGCAAATAATATACAAATGTTAGAGTATTTAAAAATAATCAATAGTAGGGATTATTCACACCAGATGACAATAGTTGAAATTATTATAGGAGTAAGTGAAATTAATTAGAGGGATGGATCCGATAACTAACATGTGGGTTCCCCAACACTATCACATGTTGTGCGTATCTTTTTTTTTTAATTCAATTATCGATATAATAAATGAAGATAATTATTATGTAGTTTAATTATATAACAACGTTAATCATTGGTCGTTGGTTGTTAGTCTTTGACTGTTGTTTATTTTACTAGTTAATAGCATTGATGTTTTTATTTGATTTATCTAAGTATTGTTGATTGTTAGTGATAAATTAAACTTCAAAACTTTGAATGTTCTTCTTTTGATGATCAAACAAAAATCATGAGTACCAAAATAATTTCTAAAGACATCATCAAACCATATCACCCAACCCCTAAGAATCTTAGACTTTTACAAGCATCATTATTTGATCTTGTAAACTCACCAACTCTAATGCCCCTTATTTTTTTCTTCTCTTATCCCAAAACCTCTACTACCACCAATATAACACATACTGAAAAAACATTGATCAAACTTGAAGAATCCCTTCCGATCACATTATCTTTGTTCTACCCACTCGCCAGTCGTGTTCGAGATGTCGATCACATCGATTGCAACGACAAGGATGTACCTTACGTTGAAACTGAGGTGGATCCCACTAGAGAATATCATCCATAAGGTAGATTTATGTCATCTAGACAAATTGTTACCTTCCTATGGTCATAATAAACAAGGGTTTAAAAAATTTTTGCTAGCCATTCAAATAAATGTTTTCATGTGTGGTGGCTGGTGGACTAGCTATTGGTGTAAAAATGAGCCATGCTATTTCCGACGCTTTCTCATCCTTTATGTTTGTCAATACATGGGCATCAATTGCTAATAGTAACAAACAATATAAAAATACTTATTTTTCGCCCTTTTTTGAAATAAGTAAGGCTTTTTAGCCTTTACTTTCATCAAACAGTAAGAAATATCATATTCATTCTAACGATGAATTTATTACTGATAATGATATTTCTGCTTTATTAGAAAATTCCAAGGGAGAGGAAAAAGATAGACCCATAACAAAATGGTTTATGTTTGAGGAAGCAAAATTAGATGCCTAAGGAAAAAACTATATAATAACACAAATCATAAGCTTCCTTCTCTTTCAATGATTTTATCATCTTTCATTTGGGCTAAATTCAAGAAATTAATTACTACTCATAATATCCCTCACCATGTATTCCATGCAGTTAATATACGCAATAGAGTAAGCCCACCAAAGGCATATCATCATCAACTTCATACCGAGCATATCTCGTTCATAAAAGATATAATCAATATTTGGAAAGAAAAAAACACGACAAACCTTTTTCTTATCAAAGAAGGTTGCGACCAGTCAGTCAACAAGATGAACAATCATATTATTTTGGTAATATGGTTGTTAATGCTATCAGGGATCAGCTATCAGCTATCAGATAAATCTAAATGATAAATCTTTAAGAATGCTTGACTTCTTAGAAGCAATGAAGAAGTCTATTGCAAGAATAATAAAGGATGATACATTTATAAGAAAGATGCAAGATGGTAGAGAAGAATTAAGTTATATGACAAATCATTTTGAAAGGGAAGATAAAGGCGAGATTGTCTCGCTTGCGTCTAAATCACTTCATCTTAGACGCAAATTCTAAGGATAAAATCGGAGTAAAAATTGACAAATGATTTTAAGATTTGTATGCTTTTAAAAAATTGTTGATTGACAATGAGTTCATATATATTTGCGTATATTGTGGGTGTTTGGCAACAGCCACCAACGACTGATAGCTGATTGGAGTGTTTGATTTGATAAGTTGATTTTCCCGGTTAATCAAATTAATTAACTAATTTTTAATACATCGGTAGGATTGGAGTAGTTTGTTGTAAATTAGTTAATTCACACCGACTAGTTGTTTTAACCAATTAATTAATCAAATACTCATATTAGCTAGGTCATTTGACCAAACTACTATCTATCTATACTAAAACAAGGTGAAATGGTTGAACATATACAATTTTTTCAAACACCCCTTATAGAAAATTATAGAAAGATTGCAAATTTATCAACCTAACAAGCTAAGCTGAAATTGTTGAATATACTATTTTTCTAAATACCCCCTTATAGAAAATTAATGTCTGGTAAATTTGTGTTATGTGTATATTCAATGCTCTAAACTATGCTTAGATGGTAGTTATATTCAAAATTTCCTTGGATGTGATTTGATGGAAATTGTGGGTTGACTTTATCTCTTAAACACTTTTCTAGAAAGAGCGAATAGTAGAGAGTATTTTAACAATGACGACAAAAACATTACTTTAAAAAATAGAGTTGAATATATAAATTATAAATCCAATATAATATCTCAAGTGTCAACTCTTATATGGACATTTTTTTTTTTTATCATTTTTCACCTCAATCTTTTGAGGTTATCTTTATCATTGTTGTCCAACCTTAGATACTAGGGCCTAGTATGATCCAATAACAAATGGATAACATCATTCAATTAGTGCATATACTCATTATGAGTAGGTAGTGGGTGGCTTGTTCCCATTTATTTGAGCTAAATGTGATTGGTGTAATTGCTAGCTTATTTCCATATGTTGCTTGTATCCCACTTAACATGGATATAAATTGAACCACATCATTCATTATTATTACTCTATTTTTTAATGATAATTATTGTATATTCCTTTCAAGTATTGGCTTCAATTCAATGATTTCCATAACATATTGCATTTGACTTTGTCCATTTTGCAAATGAGGATTGACTATTTACTTAATGATATCTTATCGAATTCTATCCATTCAATTAAAAGTCAATTTAACTAACTTTTTAAAAATATCTATTTTACAAAATTACCTCTATTGACTATAACTAAGTTGAAAAAGTCAACTAGAAAGATCCAGTGCTTGTAATACAAATGATTGATTTAGCAACACAAAATATCTATCATCAAACATATAATTAATTTTTTATTGTGGTATTTTGTCTAAAAAATATATTAATTTGACTTTTAGATTTAAATTACGAAAAACTACACTAACTAGTTATTATACAAATTAATTTGAGTATCTTTTTTTTTTAAAGGATCGAACAATTTCTTATACATCATAAAAGGAGTCGAGTATTCTAGAATCGTTTTTTTTACTTGTTTGTCAAATTTTAGGTAAGTTGTTGGAGATGACCTAAATAACACATTTGAGATAAAAAGGAACATATGGGATGAATGAAGAAGAAAATAGATGTAGTTACTTATAGAAATCGATATATATGTAGATGTTGATTAGTAATAGTCGACTCCATATTATTGGAATGAAGGGTTGGAATTGTTGTGTCAAAGTTTAGTTGTACTTCAAAGGCAAGAACTCGAAGAATAAGAAAAAGAACGGGGAAGGTCCAAAATCTGAAAAAGAAAAAGAGGAATATATTTGGTTGCTTTATAAGATCATCATATTTAGAATCGAATTCAAAACACTAGTATAAGGTGGGCTGAACACTATTCACTTCATATGTACTAACTATTAACCAACTCAGTTGCTACTTTTTTATGTTATATGTTATACAATTTAATATTATTATTAAATTTTTAATTAAATGCTCTAAATTATGACCTAAACATATTCGAGGTTAGATTCTCCCAAATGTATAATCTAAGAATGACAACCTTTGCTATACTTAAATAGCATATAATAGGCACTTTTGAGAAAAACTTGTTAGAAAGCAAGACATTGGTTCTTGATGCAGGAAAAGATATGTGCAGAACAAATTCCAAAGGCTTTCTAAGCCAAATGCATGAAATAATGCTTAAAGAATTTGTTCTTCCATATCTTGGATTAGAGTATGTGAGTAACTAATAAACACTACATAGGATCTTACTTTCTCCTTTATCATGTGGATCAATGTTGTCCTTGTGATTTGAAAGAAAATATTCTCAATCTAATATCTACAAATAAAGTCAAAACTTTAAATGAGAAAGGATTGAAAATTCAAATTTAACGTTACTAAAAGATTCTTAGATGAGGGATTTAAGATTGCCAAGACCACAGGGTATTTGAGCATCTTAATTATGTCATTCGTGAATTTGTTGTGACTGTAACATTCTCACTATTTTTTAAGGTGGGTCATAGTTAATTTCAGCCTGATAATAATTTTTATTCTCTAATTAAATTATTATATTTTCTTTTGACATATTTAATACTTTTGTAAAATATAATGAAATAGCAAAGTATTTTGAAGTACTAATATCTTTGAAGCTTCCTTATCTTAATTATGATTTGTGCAAGAAGCTTTTACTTCCACTCAACATGTTTTCATTTGAAAATGGTAAATGGCAAGTCAAAATTTGATGTGATTGATGATGCTACTACCTAAACTTAATCAAATAAAGTTTTTACCATGATACTCCCTATATCCCCTCGCATAAATTGGATTACTTTTCATTTTATTTCGCTTTTTTGATTTTGATATATTTTTATTTTGGTTAATACTTTTATTATTTTCTTTGATTCATATTCACAATTTTTTTTGCTATATTTTTATGTTGATTATTGTTGGGCTTTTATGTAAAGAGTTGGGTTAAGTCGGGTTGGATTATTATTGAGCTTGTTTGCTATAAAATATTCTCATTTTTTTTTCCATATGACATTATTATATATGTTGGTGAATCAACCCAACAAACTACAAAGTCGAACTAAATATTATAAAATGCACATTTTTTAAACGCGGCGGGCGGTCAAGTATAAACGGACTTTGACTGAACCATGCGCATTTAAAATTGTCGCTCGTCCCGCCTCAATCCAGCCCATTAAATTTTTGACCCACACGTTATCCTAACCAATTAATAAATCTAGTTGTGGAGTGTTGTCTTTCTCTCTCTATATATATATATATAACCAATTAGATTTCAATTTAATTCGATTCAGTTTATATTTGTTTAGTGCATCTATACACCCCTAGTTTTATCATTTTGCTTCATTTGTTATTTTAGTTTGTTTTATTTCTAATGCATCATTTCTATTTTCGAAAATGGACCGCCACTTTCTTATCTTATTTATATATTCTATCTCTCTTTTAATAATGTATACATACAATTTAACCTTTCTTTTTATTTATTATCAAATATCCATTTTTTCTTGAAAACACTTCACTTTTCTCTTTAATGTTAAATCAAACGAACAAAAGAATATACTTGTACTAGCTTAATGTTCATTTTCATGGAAAAGTAGTAATTATACTTCTCTTGTAAAATCAACGTCCTTAGAATAGAAGAAAATATAAATGATATTTTCACAGGGAAATAACTTCTCACGAGCAAGTTAAAGCTTTTCTTGAAAGTCAATATTTATGTCAAAAAAATGATCAATAATAAGTTAAGAGGAGTTATTGCTCAAAGTATGCTTGAAATAGAAAGTAAGGCTCTCATACTATGAAAAAAGACAAAAATTATAAATTTTGTATTCGTCAAATAATAATAATTAATGCCTATTGATCTCTGTTGTTGATAACTAAATAGTGGTAATAAAAATGATTTGTAATATAAATTTTTATGATGTCAATATAACATTGACATGGTAATGAATTAATGAAACATTGCTCGTAAAATTACTGTTCAAAATTTTTCATATCACATTTTCAAGTGTCCGGTAATATATTATGATGAGGTTTGCAAAGAAAATAAGATGATTAAACATTTTCAAAATTTAATTTCAATTAATCGTTCATATTATTTAATACCGATTTATAGTAGCATTTAAACACCCTAAAGAGCATTTATAGATGCTACCTGTCATAGTCTCATAAATTAACGTCATTGCGCATTTTCATTGTTGAATGTGAGAGATTGGACTAACTTTTCACTCAACTTGCTGATATTAAACCATTTCTTCTTTTTTTTTTTTTTGAGATGATAAACCATTTCTTCTTGGTGATTAACCTAATAATTATGCTGGTGTTGAACGTATTCAAAAATCTCTAATGACATATAATTTTACAATTTTTATGAAAGAAATAAATTTACCGGTCAATTCAATCAAAAGTTTAAATTGATGATTGAAATAACAGGTAATATTTTATGTTATAATATCTCTTCTCACCCGAGTGCCCTTTGAGCTAGAAATGCAGCACATGTACTCATCATACTCGGCTTGAAATATTCCACTTTAAATGAGAGTGGGTGAGATTCGAATCTGTGATCTCTTGTTTCATTAGCTTCTGATATCATGTTAAGAAATCAATTCAATCAAAAGCTTAAGCCGATAATTGAAAGCCCATGTTAAATTTTATACTCTAACACGCCCCTCTCCCCTCAGACCCTGACTTTGTGCGGGATGCTGGGTTGATGACCATGACTATGTCCATGACACTCCTTGCATGAGACCCTTTTGGGCTAAAAATGTGAATGCATTACATGTTCTCTTTATACCCTATGAAATATTCCATTTCAAATTAGAGATGCGTAAGATTTAAATTCGTGAATTCTTATCACATTGGCTTAATTCTGATACCATATTAATAAATCAACTCAACGTACCAAATGATTGATGCCCCAGATTATGTTCGAAATAAAATATTCTCTCAATTGTATATTGAATTCTCACTTAAAGCATGAATGCTATCTAGCTATGTAAAAGTCTTGATTTACTTTACAAAGTTTACACTAGAAAATCTTGTTAACATAAGTACATAACTAGCTATTCCCAATTTTCCAAGATCACAATGCAAAATCAAGATTAACGTCATAGTATTTTCCAATATAACCAAAGAATTTACAAACTAAATACACCCATTAACAAATTTTACATGTAACAATGTAAATATTCCTCCTCTCTTTTTATATTCCATATAAGGCCGCAGTAAAGGGATTATTCCTTATAAATGATCGATGCGAATTGTACCCTTGTCATAGAAGTGAATAGTAAGCCTATAAAGCCACAACCACTAATTGTTTCTTCATATTCCTTTGTAAATATAAGATACTCAAGATCATTTGTTCCTTTGTATTTTTACGTTTAACAAATCAAAGTGAGAACATTTTCGATGTCATATAAGAAATGCAAAGGGATGGTGTGACTCCACAATGATGCAAAAGTATTAATTTCGAAAAATTAGAGTCAGCTACATGAGAGCTCATTTCTAATCATTTCTTATCTTGGAATTTCTAGCAATCAACTCGATAAAACCTAATCACATCTCATTAAGTATCGATCATTAATTAACAAATAAAAAGATTAATCATGTGTTAAACCTACATCAAAATTGCATAACGCATACTTTCACTAATCATAAGATGATCAATCTCTGAAGTTCTAACCATCTCTCCTGTAACCCATATAGCATCCCTAGCATTTCCATGATGGCGTTGTGAGAAACACGAAAGAATCGAAAAGGGAATACGAAATAAGGTCGAGATAACTGCAAAACCATGCCAACCGTGGCGAGAACTTTCATGGTGGACGTAAATAGGCACATTAGAAGCATCTAAGGTAAGGTTACTAAACATGGCTTCATCAACAACCTTTGGAGACTTTCTTTTGGTAATAATGTTTTGCAACATTTTTTGTTGGATGGTTTTTTTGTGTAGGGAAAATTGTTTTAGGTTATATGAATTAGGGTGTTTTTTGTTTGTAATTAGTTGAATGTTTATTGGAAGAATAGAAAGAGTAGTGGAATGGAAAAAAAGAGAATGGTAGCTTTTTAAATGGGTGTTTGTTTACCTTTTTTGTCTTGTTATTGCAAGTTGTTAGTGGTGGGTCTTTTAGACCTACTACTTGCTTAGTGCTTGAGACTATCATTGACCTATACCTATTAAAATTTAATTTGATCCGAAATTAGCTTTATAATTTATCATAATGTGTAAGTTAAGACTCAAAACTTTTGACTGATAACTCAAAATTAAGCCAATTAAAAAAAAACCTTAAAATGTAGGTCAAATAATCTAACTTTAACCTGAACTAGAAAAGTTGACTCGCTTTTCCAATTAATCGTTCTTACATGTAACAGTTTATATGAATTTAAATCCATCTATTTTTAAACCAGTTTAATAATTCGTCGGATGTTAATTCGGTCTGTTTTTTAAGAAGAAGATCATTGGTAAACATTTGAGCTCGAACCTACTATTTCTCTTTTAAAGCCTTTAGGTACGGTATTAGGTTAATAATCAACTATTAAGATTGAAAAGGCTCGTTAAACCCAATATGATACTTTATAGCATAAGAATAAAACAATAATAAATTTATGTGCATAAAAGGTATGGACCTCTATTATCTTTGTATATTATTTTTACTTTTCCAACATTAATTAATGTTAAAAGGCATATATTTATTGCATAATTGAAGTAACTAATAGTACAAGTGATAATTTGTCCTTTGTACTAGAACCATGCATGGTATGAGTCATGAGATGCATATCTAGAATATATAATTCATTAAGTTATGGCTTGTTGTTTTGAATAAGACAAAGTCCATATCCAATTTATGGACATGAGAATTGCCCTATTTATGATGGTTTGTTGAATAAAATGATCTCAACTTGATTGAACATCCTCCCCAAGTTTTACTACAAGTCATAGTCACATATGATGCTTATTCCAAAACTTATTGCCCCACTAATTAGGGATAAACTCATATTGTTGCCAACACACATTTTTATGTTCCAAGGAATTGCGTTGAAATTGTAGCTATAGGCAAAGTTATGGTTGCAATTTATCATATCTAATAAACAATTATAGGTGTTGTGTTGAGTTGTTCACGTGTTGTTTGGGGTGGTTTAGGTATCACACTTATCATGTCTCAGTTCGGCACATATATGATTTAATAGTCCAATTAATACAAATTATGAGAAATTAGACTTTTTATTTTGAGATCGTCTCACTGAAAGATGATTTTTTTTATCATAATAATCGACAATTTTCACCCTCCCCAACCATAAATCAAATAGTCTAAAAGATGAGCAACAAGGGTATTGACTCTCTAATTTTCCATTAGGATAAAGGTGTTCATTCGGATCATCTTTTAAGTTGATTTATAATTATGTTTTATATCCAAATTAATTTTGCATAATTGTAAAATTCATTTTATAAAATCAAATTAAATTTAAATTTTATTATATTATTAAATTATTGAATTTACTTCGACTGCTTCCACCGAGTGATTGACTAATTGTTTGCGTTGTGGATTGTGGGATTCCTTTACCAGCCACCACACCGACAAAGGCGCCTAATTATGGTCGTCTTAACTACTTTGTGCTGCCTTTCCATATTTCTAAATTTAATTGATTTGAGTGACATGAATAATAATTTGATTTATTTTTATTTAAATTGTTAAATATTTTTTTCTCATTTCACAATAGTTTTGAATTAAAATCTATATATGAAGTATAAGATAATAGTATTTCTCAATCTATCCATGTATATAAAGCTATTTACATAAAAAATAAAATAGACCTTTTAAATTGAACACAAGAACAACTCAAAACACTTGTCAAACAACATATCAATTTGAAGTCTCAATTGTTATTATAGAGTTTTATTGTTGAAATTAAGACTACCATGCTATCGTTTTGTGAGTAACCAACATACTACCATTTTTCTAACTATAACTTTTAAATCCTATTTTCTTAAAATAAAATTATTAAGCATCGTTTTTCTCAAGTAAGGTCTTCTAACCCTTTTTATTCCTCACATTTCCATCTAACAAAATAAAAAAGGGTTACTCTTGTCTTGTATGAGACCATTTTTTGATATGACGACTTCAAACAAATAGAAAAAGTTTTACTATGAGACCGTCTAATACAGAAATTTCTAAATAAAAAAAATTAATATAAAATATAACCGCAAATGAATATGTAGCCTCCAAGTGAAGCAATTATCGTAAGATTTTGTCCAATGAAAAAGTAAATTGCCTTTTCTATAAATTGATAATGATAATCTATCATTACATTATCTAATTTAAAATATTATCTTCTTCAAGGTAATGGGATAATAGTGAATACAAAATTAACTTTTGCTTACCAACTCAGACATATATGAACATATAATAGTTGTTCAAGCATTTGAGAGTAAAAGTATTTTATATATATATATATATATATATATATATATATATATATATATATACCCATTTATTTTAAACAAAATATTTAGCCTTAAGAATGAGAGGGCACGTGCATCTATCCTTTTGGCGTGAAAAAATCTTATATAACGAAGCGTAATAGAATTTATAATATATTATGAAGTTTTATCTAGTTATAGCTTTTGATTGAGTAATGGCTTACTATGCCCAATATAGATGAAAGTGGGATTTGCCAAATAGGGATAATCATGCTTATGTTGTTGTCATTATCATCAGCTATTTAGGGATATTGTTCATTGATTCGTATCATGCAATTTCCTTCTAGAATGTCTTTTTGTTTTTTTAGGATTAATTAGTACTCTATTTGATGGGTCGAGCATAAATATTGTAATCTCTTAAAGACAAACGCAGTTATTTTATTTGTGTTTTTGGATAATGCTCATTTCAAATGGTATCTTACCTACATCAAATATGAGTATTATAATTGTTTGTGTCTCAAAATGCATTGATTATCTAAAAATGTTGAAGGCACCTAAGGTCTTGCCAAATTGGCTTGAATAACCACATTCTACCTAATCAAATTATAAATGACTTTAAAAGTCTCCTTAATGTGTTTTGATTGACAAATCGTATCATAATTTAATTTAGCCTATTTACTAGAAAATGACCAAAATGGATCAAACTTATTTAGCCTGAACTAGCCTAGATTAACCCTGTTTTTTATTTCAAAACCTAGTTTCGACACTTAAGCAAAAACCCAATTCAACCCAAATGCTAGATTAAAAATTAAAAAGACAGTTAAATAAACATTAAGGTGACACATTTGAGTCTTTACTCTTGAATTAGTGTAAATTAAATATCATGTCAATTGAAATATGTACTATTTTATCGAAATAAAATCTTAAATTTTATTCACGCTGCCTCTCTCGACCTAGTTCGTAAAAAATCATGTAGATTTGCTACTGATACAAGAAAGTAACAGCTTATATGAGACGTACATTTCAAGTGCCACAAACAACAAAAGATGGTCAAACATTAACAATAGCATACAATGATTAATTAAAAGTCATATCATAAATTTTTAATAAAAATATCACCAAATAGCAACATTTCAAGTCTTAATCTAAATTTCTATTATCTCCAAATTTTCATGAAACAGATTTTTCAGTTTTTTACCCTAATCAACAAAGATTTGATGATTGATTGCCAAAATACTAGAGAATAACAACAACGACATTTCACTATTGAAATGTTATTAAAATTGTCACCCATTCATACGGGTCTAAAGACTAGTTCTATACAACCTTATTATTTAAGTGATGTTCGATTGATCTTAATCTTAAGTACATAATATCTTCTGTGAAATGAATCGATCTTTCACTTTTATTGTTGGCAGTTGATGATAAAACCCAATTCACTTGAACTTGTGAGTTTTGATTTAATCTCCATACGTCCATCGTCTACAACTCATAGTCTCTAAAATGTATACTCAATCCGTACGTTTTCTTCAATTTGCAATACTACAATTTAAAAACTCTCACATTGGTAAGAACACATAAAGTAAACCGAAAACTTGTCTACACCCCCACAATTAACCATCATCTAAACAGAACAAAAACAAATCACATACTCTATATAATCTTATTCAATCTATGAAAATCAAGTTGGAGCATGTATCACTTTCTCAATGAAAGATCGATGATTCGATTCTCGCTGTTCCTTCGATTCCCTCCGTTTATTTTTCTATTTCTTGTTCTACATGTATCTTACTTCCAATGATCCCGTTCCATTACGTTGATTCAAAATATCTTTCAAGGATATAAGGCTAGGAACATGAGCAATGCTATCAAATGTCAATTCCTTCGTATAATCCACATACTTTCGATCAATGGCATTATAAGCAACAACATAACCATGTGAACACATCATATAAATCTTTCTATCCTTAAGATAATTTATAACTTGAATCCATTTGTAAGGATTACACCAATCCTTGAAAGGGTCTCGAATAGAGTATCGAATCGACCATGAATCCGATTTTCCATATTGCTCCATGACCCATACTTGAATATCGGGTCTAAACCTCACTGCATCGGTAGCACATATTGAAAAACGGTTTCCAATGACACCTAAATTCGACCAATAATACTCGTTCATCTTATCGGATTTAAAAATGGGTGGTGGCGAGATTGTTATAAATATCTCCTCTACGAAATCAAATCCACCAATGAGATCGAAATTATCGATTTTATTGTTTTTGTTATTGTTATTGTTGCTGCACTCCAATAACAACCAATGAATTGAATTATTAAAGAAAAAACCACGATTTGACGAAGGAATATTAAATGGTACATCCCCAATTTCTCTCCATTGTAATCCAACACCTAACTCGTATATTTCAGCTCGTTTTTTATGACAATAATCTATAAGCTTACGAAAAATTCGAACCACTTTATATCTATCGGTGCGTTTACAATAACCGAAACCCATAATCACATTTCTATCTGTGGTTGCGGTTGTGGGCTTTGGAAGTATGACAAATTCACGGATTATAGGATTCCAAATCAAACTCTGATTACAAATTTGAATCTTTGTTAAACAAATCAACCCATTACAACTATTTCCAATCTTGAATCCAAAATCGGGTAGAATAAAACCCGAATTATTATAATTTGAATTGGGATTATCAACATCGGATAAAAGAGACATTGATCTTAGAATATAAGAATCAACATCTTTATCAACGAATGATGTTTTATTGAAATTTTTAAAGGTGTTACCCTCCAATTGAAGGATCAAACATGTGGGCGTGTAATGATTATACAATTTAAAGAAATAAAGATCTGAAATCAATGATTTCCATGATTTACAAACAACCCTACAATTGATTAGGGTTTTTAATGAAACTCTTGCTAAGATATCAATTAAGATGTGACATGGTAGATTTGGTGGTGGGGAGGATAATTCCATTATATGAGAGAATTGTGAAAATAAAATGACATATTTGTATTCCATATTTGCAAATATATATATATATATATATAGAATATCATGAAAAAATTATAGTTTTTAAAATTAATGATTAAAAATAAAGAAAAAAATATTTTCCGATTTTGTTAAGTATATTTTTACACTTTATTATTACTAAATAAAGATTAGTACTCCTAAAATCGCTCTAAATATTATAAATAAAGTAAGAAAAAGTGAGGAGATGAGAGAAAATTAGGGAAGAGAATTCCATATTTGGTTTAAATCAGAGTTAATCTTGGCCATAAATCATTGAATATGCGTTCAAGGCTATGATTAGTTCTTGTGTGGACATAGTCCGTACAAAAATAGGGTGCATCAAATTTAATTTAATTTTTTTTATAAGATAGGTTAATGTGCGGTAGACGGTAGTTATCTTAAATGTCTACTTATAATATTGTTAATGTCTACGAAATAACTTAATTTATATTTTCGTTTATAAGCCACCTCAATTAGAGATTACAAGAATTTGTGATAAAATAATGATTCTCTATTTATTCGTGTTGTTGTCTATTGATTTTTAGTAAAACTTATTTTCTTTTTTTCAATGGTTGGTCAGACTAAAATGAGCGTAAATCAAAGATTTAACAAGTCTTGTATGAAGATCATTTTACTATGAGAAGAGTTATATATCTTATTATTTATTTCACTTATTGATCAGTTTAAGATTGTAAGTGATCACTTTATGACTATAGAAGGTGATCTTTAAAAGTATAAGTAACTATTTTACAGTAATAAGCTAAATGACACTGTAAAAACAATAAAGGTACATTGAGTCTGTCAAACAAAAATAGTGTCACCGTGAGACCGTATCATTTGAGAATTTGTTAACCAGCTATGTCAAACCCTAGTAAATCATAGGAGTATTATAGTAAGTTTGGTCAATTAAAACTAAATTAAACTATATTTTATATTGTATTGAACTATACTTGTAAGAATATTCAATTAATTTAAACTGATTTAATTGAACTTAGAAAAAATTAAATAAGCTTAATTATTTTTTTTAGAATTTGTAGAGATAAGAAAAGAAGAAATTAATCATTTTTATAGATGGGTAATGAAATCCCATCACAAGGTTGAAAGAGAAATCACACGACCACCACAGAAACCCATGATTCTCAGATAATAACAAAATTCAGTTAGTAAATGATTTCATTAACCAAAGCAAGCGAGTAGAGGAGCCTGTGTAGAACACACGAACTTGTATAGGAACATTAGTTGCGGTAATGGAGCGCAACCCTGTGTCGAACACTAAAACGAAGCAATGGAGGGCAGACAGGCGCAGGCGTGGAGTAATAGGCTGCAAAGAGGGTTGGCTTGATAGCCTTGAGAAGCTTAGTTATATAACTAACTAGTACTGATATTAACAAGTTTCCATCTAAACCTAAACAGCCAGACGGTTTATAAAAGAAAATCGAGTAGAATGCAATTGTCAAGTTTCACCACCAGAGATTCAGAGCCGCCACAAACACAGATGTTCAAATGATATTGATAAACTACGAATCGAATGCTAGCAATGAATAAAAATAAACTTGAACGGAGAATATCCAAACTGAGTATATCTAAAACTCAACAGAAACAGGAGCTTTTAACTCATGAGCAAAGACAGGCATATATTGATGTACAAAACGTACCCTTAGGCCATAATCTTAGCAGATCTGATAAAAAGACTGTCGACAACCTTCGAAACATTTGAAATGGTTTCGAGTGTAGCTTCATAGATCGCATCCGTCTTCAAATCATCAAAGATGATCAGGCATCCTGCACCCTGGTCGAGAGTCCCTGCGAATTTTTTGTCCAAAATCATCTGAGATAGTTTCCTCTCAACGTGATCAACCGGAAGTTCAATCAATTCAGCAATGTGGGCAATCTCAACACTTGAAAATGGCTCAATCAATCTGCAAAGGTTTTGCTCCAACAAAGTGTCATATAAAGATGATAGGTGCCTATGAACAATTGGATCTTCTTCTAGTTGAGCCTTGAAGTTCTCCAATGAAGCCTCAAAGAGTTTTAGAGAACGCTTCGAATAAGCATCGGCTATAGCTTTCATTGCATCAAGATCAGGGCCCAAGTACTGCAAGCCTGCTTTGGAAGATATTATCCCAGCAACATCATCAGCTTGATTCACCATGACTTTACACAAGAGCATGTATTTCAGACTGTATACTGCTCTGGGATCCTCGAGAGTATTGAAGGCCTCAAAAGCTTCGTAGAAGTAACTATAAGCAGTTTTATAATCTTTTTCCTCGGCATGGAGTATCCCACTCTGTAAGTCTATGGTCCCCTGCTGGGCTGGAGGCACGTAAATGGCATTGGCGGCTGTTCTAGCTGCAGTAAGAGAAGCCTTGGCTTTAGGAAGGTTTCTCAGAGAGAAATGAAGCTTGCTTTCCAGCAACTCAATGTCCACCAAAAGAAGTTTATCATCAAGCCTTCTAACCTCCTTAATCAGACCCGAAAGGAGAGATAATGCTTCAGAGTACTCCTTGATCTCAACCAACAAAGCCGCTAGTCTTGCCTCAACACGTTGGCGAAGAAAAGTTCTCTTCTCATCACGAGTCCACTGCACCATTTCCTTGCAAAGGGAGATCTGGAGTTCAGTTGTATTTGGTATTTTAGCCACTGCATCGATAATTCCACGGACAATTTTCGCAGTTTTAGCTTTAGGTATCATGGAGAAGTAGGATCTCAATTGTGTCAGAAGGATTCGAAGGTCCTCCGCTTTATTTTCTTGCTTGAGAAGATCAGTGAGATTTGAAATTGCCTGTTCTTTGATCCGCAAGGTATCAGGTGAAGAAGATGGATCAGCGAGCACTCTCTGCAAGATGGAAATAGACTCCTCAGCACTGCTCGCTTCCATAGCCAGCGTAAGGGACTCTGTGGTTGCTGGAAGAGCAGTGTCCATTATATCTATGTATGACCAAGAAAAACCAGCATACTATTAGGAAACACAAGTACAAACCTGTAAAATCTGTACAAATTTTATAGACAACAGAATTTTGTACACTAAACACTCTAGCTCTCTGGTGCAGTGTGCAAGAGCCATCACATGCACATATTTCTGATGTTCACTGCATGGAAGTTGATTCGAGGTGGGCTAGATGATAAAATTAAGGGAAACCATAACCACAACAGCTAAGACAGATAAAGGTCTAACTTAATTCAGATTTCCAAAAAAAATCTTCATAACCATATGAATTATATTTTTTTAAGTTATCATTCACCATATATACTTAACAATCAGCACTGTCCCCCATGTCCCAATATCTAGGGATAAAAATGCTTGAGCCAAAAGTCACAAATGACTAGAGAACTTGTACTTGGCAATGTACAAAACTCCATTCTATTGGCAACACATTAAACCTCGCACCACGAAGAACATTGCTATAGTATTAAGCAAGGCGACACACAAAAAGTATGCACCACATTCTAAAATTCAAATAAAACTAAGAACTTTTGAGTTGCAAAACCCCTGGGACAACTGGTTACCGAAGTTATTTGTGTTTTATAAGTCATTTCCCAGTTTTGCCATTCCAAGATATGATATGTGCATTATTCTTACTCCACGACGTTTATTAAATCCTCGTACTAGAATATAAATTTTCCTAGCAACTCTTATCACCCCCACTTTAACTCCCAACCCACATTCATTTCTCACAACTTCAACTTCAACTTCATAATCAGCTACAACTAGCAGTTAGCAGCTTTGGAACACTCAAACCAAAACACTTGAGCTCTCAATTAGTGATAAAATCGCTAACTCCCCACATAAAAGGGCAACTATCAAGATACCTATCGCATCATTTCCCTAAAATTGACTCAATACATCCAGTTTGCCTCTGAAAACTCAGAAAATTTTCATTGAACATAAAAACATAACAGTAATTGCAATTGTAGCACCCCACAGGCGACAATACTAGAAGACACAAAACTAGGTAAACTGACCATGTAAAACAAAAGCAATGATCTCACTCAAAATCATGTACTATCAAGCCAGATTCATCACTTATATCAAGACTATTCTAATACACCAGATTTATTCAACATCGAAATCAGTGTTTACGATTAAAATCATACATCTGAAATGTAATTATCTCTAAAAAATAACCTTCTGTAATCTACTAATCAGATAACAAAACCAACAAATTATCAAAGATTAAAAATTCGACATAATTTTAAATAAGATTGGCTAGCTTAAGTCGAACCCTAAATTACAAGTAATCAAATCTCGAGAAAACTATACACAATGAATCAACAGGAATTGTGAAATTAGGGCAGAAAACAAAAGCAGAAGATGAAATTATTGATCTATATGTGAAGAAATGGAGAAAGATTACAGAAGAAAATGCAAATAGAAATTAAACGAGAAGATCGAGATGGAAGAAAAACCTGAAATTGGGACGAAACTGAGTATGAGTTGGGTCCGAGTCGGATTCTTCGGGTTTTCTTGCTCAAGAATCTAACTAGCGAACCGTTCTCAATTAAGATCCCTAGAATTTAAGCCAAAAACATTTGTTTGCAAGGGAATAGGGATACTTTGGTAACAATTAGTTAACTAAGTAAATGTGTTTTTTAGTAGAAGGTGGGCTAGGAGCCTAGGATTGATCAATTTGGGTTTCTCCCCCTCAAATGTTGCGTGAATCTATTTTCATCACAAAGTGTTATATGTTGTAGGTATTTTCGTTATGTATTGTAAGTGTTTAGGTTATTTGTTTTATGTATTTATGTTATGTGCTATAGTTATTTAGGTTATTTGATGTAGGAGATTATGCTACGTGCTTGAGTGTTTATATGTCTATTTCAAGAAGCAAAATAACTACTAAAAATTGTAGTAGGTGTTTTGTGAAATGCATGGGTGTAATAGGAGTTCTCTTAAAAGATAAATTGGGATCGCCTTTGGGAGCCATCTTTTAAAGAGATGGTCTTTCAAGAGACTTACTTATATTTAATTAGGCGGGACGTCATTCTTTTAGAACCCGCACATTCATTTTTATGAAAGACCGATATTTTTGTTTTTAGTTGATCGTAAACTGTTGGCTCTGATACCATAAATTTGATTTATGTACACAAGGCGCATATAAGAGGAAAGTTGGCTGCACACAAACTCGATTAGGTTCAACCTAAAACCATTTGGTAATAGGAGAAGTAGTTCATCAAGCATATATATGTTAGTCAACCCCCTCTAATTATTTGATGTACGTTGGCATGTGAGTTACTTTTATAATAATAATAAAAAGACAGTTACTATGAGAACAATTTATTTGAGAAATTTATTTAACCAATCATGTCAAACCCTAATAAATCATAGGAGTATTATACTTAGCTTGGTCAACTAAAACTCAATTAAACTATATTTAAATTGTATTGAACTATACTTGTAAGAATATTCGATTAATTTAAACTGATTATGTTTGAATTCAACTGAGCTTAATACAAACCCAGTCATAAGGGTGAAAGAGAAAGCACCCAACCATTATAGAAACACATGATTCTCAAATAATACCAAAATTCAGTTCGTATATAATTTCATTAACCGAAGCGAGCGAGCAGAAGACCCTGTACACACGAACTTGAGTAGGAACATTACTTGCAGTAACGGAACGAAACCCTGTGTCGAACACTCAAATGAAGCAATGGAGCGCAAACAAACGCAGGCGTGGGGTAATAGGCTGCAATGAGGGTTGACTTGGTAGCCTTGAGATTCTTATTTACCGTATACCTGACTAGTACCGATATTAATAAGTTATCTAAACCTAAACAGCAGGACGGTTTCATAAAAGAAAATCGACTAGAGTTTCACCACGAGAGATTCAAAGCTGCCACAAACACAGATGTTCAAATGAAATTGACATATTATGAATAAAATGCTAGTAATGAAAAAAAAATTGGACTTAAACCGAGAATATCAAAACTAAGTATATCTAAAACTCAAAAGAAGCAGGAGCTTTTAACACATGAGCAAAGACAGGGATATATTGATGTCTATAATGTACCCTTAGGCCATAATCTTGGCAGATCTGATAAAAAGACTGTCGACAACCTTCGAAACATTTGAAATGGTTTCGAGTGTAGCTTCATAGATCGCATCCGTCTTCAAATCATCAAAGATGATCAGGCATCCTGCACCCTGGTCGAGAGTCCCTGCGAATTTTTTGTCCAAAATCATCTGAGATAGTTTCCTCTCAACGTGATCAACCGGAAGTTCAATCAATTCAGCAATGTGGGCAATCTCAACACTTGAAAATGGCTCAATCAATCTGCAAAGGTTTTGCTCCAACAAAGTGTCATATAAAGATGATAGGTGCCTATGAACAATTGGATCTTCTTCTAGTTGAGCCTTGAAGTTCTCCAATGAAGCCTCAAAGAGTTTTAGAGAACGCTTCGAATAAGCATCGGCTATAGCTTTCATTGCATCAAGATCAGGGCCCAAGTACTGCAAGCCTGCTTTGGAAGATATTATCCCAGCAACATCATCAGCTTGATTCACCATGACTTTACACAAGAGCATGTATTTCAGACTGTATACTGCTCTGGGATCCTCGAGAGTATTGAAGGCCTCAAAAGCTTCGTAGAAGTAACTATAAGCAGTTTTATAATCTTTTTCCTCGGCATGGAGTATCCCACTCTGTAAGTCTATGGTCCCCTGCTGGGCTGGAGGCACGTAAATGGCATTGGCGGCTGTTCTAGCTGCAGTAAGAGAAGCCTTGGCTTTAGGAAGGTTTCTCAGAGAGAAATGAAGCTTGCTTTCCAGCAACTCAATGTCCACCAAAAGAAGTTTATCATCAAGCCTTCTAACCTCCTTAATCAGACCCGAAAGGAGAGATAATGCTTCAGAGTACTCCTTGATCTCAACCAACAAAGCCGCTAGTCTTGCCTCAACACGTTGGCGAAGAAAAGTTCTCTTCTCATCACGAGTCCACTGCACCATTTCCTTGCAAAGGGAGATCTGGAGTTCAGTTGTATTTGGTATTTTAGCCACTGCATCGATAATTCCACGAACAATTTTCGCAGTTTTAGCTTTAGGTATCATGGAGAAGTAGGATCTCAATTGTGTCAGAAGGATTCGAAGGTCCTCCGCTTTATTTTCTTGCTTGAGAAGATCAGTGAGATTTGAAATTGCCTGTTCTTTGATCCGCAAGGTATCAGGTGAAGAAGATGGATCAGCGAGCACTCTCTGCAAGATGGAAATAGACTCCTCAGCACTGCTCGCTTCCATGGCCAGCGTAAGGGACTCTGTGGTTGCTGGAAGAGCAGTGTCCATTATATCTATGTATGACCAAGAAAAACATTAAAAGCAGCAATATTAGTACAAATTATCAGATAACTTAATTTTAAAGGAAATATAAGTACAAACCTGTAAAATCTGTACAAATTTTACAGACAACTTAATTTTTTACACTAAACACTCTAGCATTCCAAGATTTGATATGTGCATTATTCTTACTCCACGACGTTTATTAATGATCATACTTGAGTATAATTTTGCCTACCGAATCTTAACACTCCCCACCCACCCCCCCCCCCCAACACACACACAAAAACTTCCAGCCTGCGTTCATTTCTCACAACTTCAACTTCATAATCAGCTACAACTAGCAGTTAGCAGCATTGGAACACTCAAACCACAACACTTGAGCTATCATGTAGCGATAAAATCACAAACCCTCCATATAACAAGGCAACTATCAAGATACCTATCACATCATTTCCCTAAAATTCGACCCAATACATCCAATTTGCCTCTGAAAACTCAGAACACAAAAGCATAACAGTAATTGCAATTATTGCACCCCACAGGCGACAATACTAGAAGACACAAAACTAGGTAAACTGATTATGTAAAATAAAAGCAATGATCTCACTCTAAAACATTTACTATAAAGCCAGATTCATCACTTATAAGTTACATCAAGACTCTGCTAATACACCAGATTAATTCAATTTTAAAATCAGTCTTTACGATTAAAATCATATATTTGACATGTAATTATGTCTAAACAATAATCTTCAGTAATCTACTAGTCAGATAACAAAACCAATAAATTATCTTAAAGTTTGGACTTAATTTAAAATAAGATTGGCTAACTGAAGTCTAATCCTAAATTACAAGTAATTAAATCTCCGGAAAATTGTATACAATGAATCAACAGGAAGTGTGAAATTAGGGCAAAACACAAAAGCAGAAGATGAAATTATTAATCTATATGGGAAGAAACCGAGAAAGATTAAAGAAGAAAATGCAAATAAAAATTAAACGAGAAGATTGAGATGGAAGAAAACCTGAAATTGAGACGAAACTGAGTTTGAGTTTAGGTCCGAGTCGGATTTTTCGGGTTTTCTTGCTCAAGAATTTAACCAGCGAGCCGTTCTCAATTTAGATCCTTAAATTAAAAATCCAAAAACAACACCTGTTCGCAAGCTAAAGGCCTAAAGGGTGTCTAACACGAATTTTTGAAATTCTTGAGTGAAAAAAAAAAATTAATTAAATAAACTAACATTTAAACTTTTTTCAAAAGTAAGCGTCCAAACCTCAAAGCTATGCTTTGGAACTGTTCGCAGTTACTAACTGCGAACAGCATATAAGACAAACTAGCTGTTCGCAGTTGGTAACTGCGAACAGTTCAAAAAACACAAAATAGCTGTTCGCAGTTAGACTGCGAACAGCAAAAAGACAAAATAGCTGTTCGCAGTTACTAACTGCGAACAGAAAAAAAAAAAATAAAAAAAAGTTGTTTTTTTTTTTTTCTGTTCGCAGTTAGTAACTGCGAACAGCTATTTTGTCTTTTTTGACCTGTTCGCAGTTACTAACTGCGAACAGCTCCAAAGCACAGCTTTGGGGTTTGGACGCTTACTTTTGGAAAAAGTTTAAATGTTAGTTTATTTAATTAATTTTTTTTTTTCGCTCAAGAATTTCAAAAATTCTGTCTAACACATAGTCAAATGAGATTTTATTTGGTTCGTTTTAATGTGAAGGTTATTAATTTCTAATTTTTATAATTTTTAATTATGCATAATTAGAGATATTATAGATTGAATTAGTGTATTGGCAAATATGCAAAAAACAAATAAAATATTAACTTTGAATTGGAAGAAGTATTAATTAAGAGATCGATAACGATTAGTTGACTAATTAACGGATCGATAAGACTTAAATTCTCTAAGTAGATAAGACTTAATTCACTAAGTAGATATTGAAGAAAGGAGGTTAGGTAAGAATTGAAAGAGAAAAGTAATATTTACATCAACTGAAATAAACCGATTCTCAAAGTCTCTTAAGTAAATGTCAATATAATAGTAATGGAATTTTTAGAGTATAGTGAAGGCTAAGGGAAGAGAAGGAAAGGAAGAATCGAAAAGTGGTACATGATCTAATTGAGACAAGATTCGATTCTACGTAATGATTAAATATTTTAAATTTTTTGAGGTATAGGGTAGTGTAGTATAAAGGAAGAGGAGAACTAAAAATAAAATAGGGCGACACAAATCAAACTCATATCTTTCTCGGAGAAATTGGTAGATACTCCAACCGAGACAAGACCATATTATGTTACATATTAATTGTGCAATTAGCTGTGTAATAGTATTAGGGAAATATTGTCGAACAAAGTAATTGTTGTAAAAAAAAACTATTAAACCATTTTAATTTTTTTACTTTAAATTGTTTATAGCTACTCAAATTCTACTCGTATTGTAATAGACCGTTTTATCATAAGATGACCTAAATAATTAGTCAATTTCTTTATTTAATCACTTGTAAGTAATTACTTTTATTATAAGTTCTCATTTTTTAACACTAAAAATATGATCACTTTCAACTACTCCATTAGCGTTCACCTTAAGCGTATAAATAATCACTTTAAGATAATAAAAATATATTGGATCAGCCTAATAGATATGAACTCACTTGATAATTTGTGTTAATAAACAAAAAAACGATGCATAGTGTAATTTTGATTACTTAAATACATGTAAAATAAAAAAAGACATTACTGATCATGAATCAGGAAATTAATAGAAGGTAATTGTTGAACTTATATACATGTTTTGTCCATGAATAAATCAGCTAAGGCATACATGTTTTCGTCCATCATGTCGAATTGTCGTTATTGTTATTGTCATCGTCGTCATCTACTTCAGCGAAAAAAGGGTCCGCGAGGAGTTGCAAGGCAGACGGTCTTTGCGTATAAATTCCAATGCATTTACCGATGAACGCCTTCACCTCCGGATCATGCACCTTGTGAAAAGCTTCGGGCTTATACCCATTAGTCACCCGTTTGTATATTTGGGCGACACTCTCACATTCGTTGTAAGGGATTTCTAGAGTAACCATCTCTAATACACACATCCCGAAAGAGTATATGTCGACTAGTTCGTTGTAGTCTTCCTCGTACAACTCTGGTGCCATGTACTCGGGTGTCCCCAGTACTGAGTGTGCTACATGACTCGTGCCCACTGTTGCTGCCAACCCAAAATCACCGATTTTCACCTGCGTTATTGAATTGAAACATTCGATTAAGCACAAACAATATTTCATTATCTCACTGCCCTTATTAGTGATAACAACAAAGAGATTATTTATTGATTGCCATTGGTAATTATCAACAGCCGGTCTCCTGCGTCTCTCATGCCTAGCCCATTAAACCTTAATGTCTACTTACTGTATCCTTAATGCCTACTTACAAAATACTTAATGTCCACCGAAAAAGTACTTAAAATGCCTACTTACAATATTCTTAATGCTTACCGAGAAACTTAGCCTACTAGCCGACTTACCATATCCTTAATTTCTACTTATAATATCTTTAATGCCTATTTACAATATACTTAATGCCCACCGAGTAAGTACTTGTACTTTCAATATTCTAAACGCCTACCGAAAAACTTATTCTATATTTTCCTTTTTCAAAGAGACCGTCCGGTCCGTCCTTCACAAGAATTTGTGAATTATCAATGAGTTTTGTTTAGAAACAACTAGTGTTAATCACACAAAAGCAGGGAAACCAGGAACTACTTTTGAGTAAGCCTAACATTTAGTAACCCAACGCCATTAAAAGGCTCCGGTCTAGGTGGGGTTTAGTGGTCGAATGTACACATTACGTAAGCTTTACTTGATAGCAAACAACATCTTCAACTTCATATAAAAAAATATGCGCACATAATTTAACGAGTTGTTACAAGGTGGAGTATATATACCTCACCAACATTTCCGTTTATAAAGATGTTGCTGCAATTAAGGTCCCTGTGAATAACACAAGGTTCATGTGTATGCAGGTAGACCAAACCCTTGAGTACCTGTTTTGACCATTTCTTCAAAGCTCTAATCGACACATGACGATGTCTCTTCCTGTATTCTCTCAAATTCCCTGAGGTACAAATCTCAGTAATGAAATTCAAAGTGTTACGCTCGGAATTCTTCCAAACATCAATAAGAGTGATGATATAAGTGTTCCTTAGTTGACTGAGCAACTGAACTTCCTTGACAAGTCGATCGCCAACCGATGGGTCTTGACTGAAATTATTAAGCTTAACTAGGTTCCAAGCAACCTCGATTCCTTCCTGCTGATCAAATGCTCTATACACTTTCTTCACAGCTCCAGCACCAAGAAGGTCAGAATATCGGCCAAATCGACCAGTCGGATCAACCTCTTCAAATGTTTCTTTATCATTGTCAGGTGGGTCAAGACTTTCACAAGTCATCTTGCAGGTATTTTAAAAAATCCTCGTGCACAGGAAGCCTACATAAAGGGTCCATCAAAAACTGCTCAAATACAATCACACTACAGGGCAACAACAGCACACCTTAATCTCAATTCACAAAAATATAGAGTTCATTATATGACCCCAGACCCAAAACAAAACAATGTAAGGGATCGTCGATAATAAAGCTTAAAAACACCACATATTGATAAGAGTATATTAACTCAATCAACAATGCACATTAAGCCCAACAATATATAGGTTTACTATATGACCCAAAACAAATCAATGTAAGCCTGTAAGAGATCATTCCGTCGGTAATAGAGCTTAAATCACACCACATATTAATAAGAGTTTTCAGTTATATACAGCAAGCACTGAGTATATGAAATCTAACAACAATGGACAT
Organism: Amaranthus tricolor; assembly: GCF_026212465.1. Taxonomy (NCBI): domain Eukaryota; kingdom Viridiplantae; phylum Streptophyta; class Magnoliopsida; order Caryophyllales; family Amaranthaceae; genus Amaranthus; species Amaranthus tricolor. The sequence goes on along the minus strand of NC_080048.1, from coordinate 40,278,471 downwards.
TACGCCCAACAATATAGGTGTACCACATGACCCAAAACAAATCAATTAATGTGATGAATCTTCAGTAAATAAGCTTGAACACACCACATATTGTTGATAATGTTCAATCATAGATTAGACAGCAGGCATTGAGCTGTGAGCATACAAAATTCAACAATTATGTGCATTTGTCTCAATAATCACTATCAATATTATCATCTCAACAAATCCCGCCCAAGGAGGTAGGGTCTGGATAGTGTTCACAATAGGAACCAAAATAAATCAACATGAGAAATCTTCCATGACAAAGCTTAAACACATCTACATTACCCCAATGTATCTATTAGCTCCCACCTAAACATAATTTAGGGACTGTATATACGTAGCCTTACCCTTGTTAGTCATACACAGAAGGAATTGGTTCTATAAACCCCTTCAAAAACTAACAAATTTTATTTCATAATTCACATAATCAGAAAGATAATGTATTTCATACCTACCCATTAAACCTAAATAGCCAAATATTAGCATAACTTCCAACAAAATCGGAAAAAATATGGTTATATGGAGCCGCAGATAAAGTGAAAGGGTTGAAATTAGAAAATTGCAGCTAGAATTTCATTATTTCAAAAGTGAAAATTCAGATAAACAACCGCATTTTAAAATAAAACAAGCAATTTTCTCCGAATAAACAACAAAAAATAATCTTTTGAAATAAAGCTTTTCGCGTTGTTGTTGTTTCGCCGCAATTACTTAAAAACCCACCAATCTTTAAAATTTTCAACTCTTTCAAACAAAATTCAGAAATAAAAAATTCTACAAAGCATACAGAAGCTATATTAAGATTGGGGAAAACCCAGAAATCAAAACAAAAACCTCACAAAAACAATCGTCAAAAATCAAAATCAAAGACAATTCAGCAGTTACACAGTGGAAAAACTAAAATCATATATGAATAGAGTAAACCAAACCCTAATTTCTGCAAGTGCTGAACAAAATTTACTATTATTATTAGGGTTTTAAGTCAAATAACTCGATGTAACATCATAAATTTGAAAAAAAAACAACGAATCAAAAGTAAAACGTATGATCATTTATCATAACAAACAAAATAAATGTATAAAAGAGAGAAATTTGTACCAAAAAGAGGCGAATATGGATGGAAAAAAAAAAGGAATTAAAATTGAGATTTTAAGATTGTTGAATGAAGAGAAGAAAGAGAAGTGTAATGAACGGAAAACTAGTGAAAATGATAACAAGAGAATAGGAGTGTATTTATACGCTCCCCTTAACTCGGGATTCTTTTCTAGAGTTGACCAAGTTGCTAAACGACTCATTGATCGAAGGGATTGATTTGAACTAACTATTTTGATGACCTAATTTTATGCTTAATACTACATAATTTGTTGTAAATTAGCTTATTTATAATAATAAATTAAAATTAATTTAATAAATATTATTTTTTTTCTTTTTTATATATTCTTCTTAAAATAGAATTTACGAATTTTAGTATCAAATTTTGATCATGATTTCTCATTAATCTATATTAAAAAAACATATTCATGTAGAATTTCGATAGATTCGTCTCAATATATATTTTCTAAACATTATTTTTTGTAATTTTAAAAAAATAACAATTAATTTTATTTGGATTTTATGTTTGTATTGGGATGTGTGCAAAAATAAATGAGAAAAAATAAATAAAAATAGAGAGAGTAATATTAGATAGTTTGATTACCAATTTATTTTACACTTAAATAATCTACTCCTAAAATTGACCAACAAACTATTTTTTTTAAAACACCTTATAAATTGATCATCGCTAACAAATTTATAAAAATGAAGTGATTAAGTTATGGCAAATTAAAGCGCTAAGGAACGCCCTCAAAGAGTTCGTTAACTAGAAGTCTAAAAATAGGAGTAATATATTTGAAAAAGTAAATTAGGAAGTATATTAAACAAATAAATAACATAATATATTTGATTCGTGATTTTAATGATAGATTCCAAAAATTATTCTACATATAATATATTAAGCAATATAATAATAAATGTTTATATAATTCCAAGTTTGAAATATAATCTTATTCCTTACTAATTAACCGTTAGCAATATACTTAAGAGCTATTCTCTTTATCTTCTTTTAGATTGATTAGGGCTTTAATGTATAAAATTTTTACTTACCTTTTAAATTTGATTTTTACTCATTTGGTTTAATATTAAATCTGCCACATCATATAATTATTGTTTAGGATTATGTCATTGCCCTTATGGGTTAAATCATCTTTACTTTAAAAATTTAATAAACCTGGATTTATAAATAAATAATAGTTATTTAATAAAGTAGTAAATTATTTTTTTGTGCTACATTTTATAGGAGGACTTTTAAGAATTTGTTTTATCTTTTTCATATTTTTTATTTTAATATTATTTATTTTTTCTTTTTATAGTTATTTGCAAAATAAATGTTATTGTTTATGATTTTCTATTTAACCAACATATAAAAGTATATAAGTCATCAAGAATCAATTAAATTCATATTAAAACCAATTCTTTTAACAATCTAAAAAAGGGGAAATGAGCAATTAATTTACACACAATTAATAATAAATAAAAATGATCAAATTAGTTAGAAATCTCCATTTAAACTATAATAAATTATATCAGTTTGAAAATTAAATTTTGTTTTAGTTGTAGGAAGTATCGATTACTTTCTTAGTAGTCAAATTATAGGTTCAATTTTTGCCATGCTTAGTCTATCCTGTAATAATAACTAGTTAAAATGAATAAACAAAATACAAAACTAAATTAAATCTTCAATCAAATCAAAAGGTAAAAAGGGATGAAATAAAATGAGGGGAAAAAATTAGATCAATGATCAACTAATGTTAGAAAAAAATCACACAAATTTAAACTTTCCTAACTAATAATCAAATTAGATTAGCACAAAAATCAATTAGGATAATGTCATAAATCAGCCTAGTTAGGCAAATGTGAATTTCTCTAATCAGAATGAATAGATATATTAATAAAATAATTTATTTATTATTATTAATCTGATATCAATGATAAGAATATTTGTCGTGGTATTTCAATGAATCTAATCAAATATACAAGACTATTCAGGCCTACCTCTGAGGTCTATGCATAAATACAAAAACAATTATTTTATCAATATATAATTATTTCTACCATTAACACTAAAATAAAATCAATAAAAATATTTTCATAAATCAACAATTTATTATCATGATAAAAAATCTTATATCTTCTATCTTTAGAATATAAAAACAAATATAAAAAATAATATTTAGACGAAAAATATATTATTGACAAAAATAATATATATTTTAACAGGATCAACTCCTTTCTTCACATAAAAGTTTAACTAAAAATGTATTTGTAAGTGATAAATTATTTTTACAAATAGGTAAAGAAAACTCTGGGTTGTCCTAGCCAGTTCTCTAAACCTTTTTTTTTTGAATGATAAATAATTAAATATGAAAATGGGTCGTGCCTGATCAGGCCTAACAACACACAACTCATGTTGTATTGTGTCTGAATACAACACATGAAGGCACGTGTTGTGCTTGACCGACATGTCGATCGTGTCACATCACAAGTCGATCCAAATTTTCTTTTGTGGTACATGCACAAAATTTAAGGGACAGAGATATAGAATGTTAGAATATAAAAAGTAATGCTTTAAAAAGAATTACAAAATAGCTATTTCTTCGTTTCTTTGAATTTGTTTAATTTGATAAAAAGATTTTTTAAAAAAATATTTAAAGAGTACAAATTGGAAACAACCAAATAGTAACAATTAACAAGTTGCTAGAAGACGTTACTTAGCTTGTGAAATCACCAATTACCGACTACTTTCTAGTATCTCTAACATTTATTATTAACAAACTTAAAGTTGCAATAAAGCACTATGTAACCATAATACATCACACCCCATTCTCGTGCAACAAAATGATTTTAAGATTTGGGGTCAATAGAAAAATTAGGTCATAATATATATAATTCTAAAAATATTTAAAATATCAAATATATTATTTATATTAATATTAATTTTAAAAAATAATGAAAAAGCATATGTAAATAATTATGTTGATATCTCATCTTTATAATCTATAAGAATTAAGACGAGAGAATTGGATTTTATCTCAATTGAAAATCAAATATTACTCACTCAGGCAAGACCTTTGATTTGATTCTCACCTAATCCATTTCCCTCGGCCTATAATATTTTGAACTAGATCAATAGAAGTGTTTAACAGTTCAAATGTAATACTCGTGTTTGCGTGTCAAGAGTTTGATATGAATATTCAAAGTAAAGTGAAGAGTACGAGTAACAAACCTCAGCAAGTTAAGGTATTACAAGATGAAATAAAGATCAATTAACATTGAACAATTAAAACTAGAGTTTGAAGGAGAATCACACTACAACAAATTTAACTTTTTGCGACATTAGATTTAGTGGCATTAAAAAATGTCAATGATTAATATTTTTAGTGTAATAATTATTGGTTTTTATTTTTAGTTCCACTATAAAGTGATTTAGTGACACTTTATTTGGTCTTTACTGGCATATATAATTGTTACTAAAGTCTATAGTGACATTTTTGACATATATCACTAGATTCTATGTCATAAAAAGCTTTAGTGTGATTTTTTATAATGCTACTAAAGAGTCTAATATATGCCACTAAATTCTCTATATATACTATTAGAAATTTAAAATAGCGACATTTAAATTAAGTGTCTCTAATTATATCTTACTAAAAGCAAATTATGTTATATTGTTAGATTTTATCTCAATTAAAGAGCAAATATCACTTTTTGAAAAGGCATGACTCTGGGTTTGATTTTCACCTAACCCTCTAGTCCTCTACCTTCTCTCGGGCTATCCTATAATAAAAAATAAAAAAAAAAGGTTTAAAGCAAAATACAAGCGGGAACAGCTAATAAGTAATAAAATGCCAGCCAGCCCTAAAGCTAAGAACCATGAGATTGTTGTTGTGTTGGTAACTCAAAATTGAATGCAAGACATGTGATTTCCTTTGTTGATACTTTAAGCATCAAACTGTAGGAAGCCAAAAAGAATCAATGCCTACAAGACTAGAATTATTAGATATTTTCATTGATATTCAATAATCATAATATATATCAATATTCTCGCTTAATTTAAAAATTTATTATTTTTTTAAATTCATATCATATGTTGGTTATTTCATCCTTAAATTTCGATGTGAGATTACAATTGAGTAATTCTCCAACACATAAACACAAAAGCGCTCACCACAAACATAGGGAATCAATTACAACATGTTATCACCCCTTCATCAATGTGAGTTTTACCGAGACCCTCATCTAAACAGGATGATAAAAAGGAGTCAAATGCATACAATCTTATTATGTAAAAATAAAGAGATTATTTCGATTAATCCTTATTAGTAATAACAACATTTAGTTGTAGAATATTGACTAACAAAAGAAACTATCAAAAGGTAAAATATGAGGAGTACATACATACAAAGACAATTCATTATCCAAATACAATTCAGTAAGAGTTATTTGTAATTAATCTTTAATAAAAAGTATCTCGTGTAAATTCACATAAATAAAAATACACATGATCAATAATCCATTTTAATACATTCCATTGTAATATATGTTACGATGAAAAGCATTAGCAAAAAACTCACATTACAATCTTACTAACCAACAATTCACGATTCTAATGAGTAACATTACATCAGTGAAATAATATAGATTGATTTGAATACTTATCTTTGAATGTGTGATGAACCAATTCAGGTATAATTCATCTGTTTGATATGTTAATCCTTAATAATATGGGCATAATGTAAAATAACCCACATCTGATCCCACATCGAAGAATTACAGAGATGTTGACTAACATATAAGCTTAATAAGCTACTCCTCCTATAACCAATTGATTTTATGATGAAACCTCATCGAATTTATGTGTAATTAATTGTTCTCTTATGCAGATCTTGTAGTATATTGTGTACAAGCCCAAATTTATTACGTAATGATTGTGTTCTTTTGTTATATATACGAATGAAACTAAATTATATGTTATAATTAATTAGATAATTATATTATTATAAATTGTAATATGTGACGATCTTACAGTGAAATGTGTCTTATACATGAGTTGAATAACCTAAATAATATAAATAATGAGAATATATTTGTTAATTAATGTCGTTTCTACAATCTATTACAATTGTTATATTATTATTTGATAATTATGAAATATTAGACTTCCACCACTTACCACTCGAAACCGATTCTCCACGTTACTAGCTTGCATGATGACCTTGAAATATGGATTATCAGATTGGAAATCTTCTTCATCCTTATGAAGATTATCTTCATTTATACAAAAATAAAAAAATAAATAATAATCAAAAGGTTCAAATATAACTATATGAGTAGGTAATATGTTGTACAACTCAAGTGTGAATTTAAATATTATTTTATTTTTTTTGTGTTCATTTGTGAAATGAATAAAAAAAATATTTATTTGTTATAATTATAATATAAAAATCTTAACTTCAATCTACAGGCTTATTTATTTTTATATATAAAATCAAAACAAAATTTAATGAGATATTACGGGAACAAAGATTACACTTACTTATTAGTCATTATATTTATATTTATTTTAAACTATAATTATGAAAATCAATCTATCCATACATATTCTCCTCAATTCTAATTTTTTTCCCTTATTATATTCCTCTGTATTTGACTTGAATTTCATAATCATAACCATATCAAATACGAATTTAATAGGTCATTTTACATATAATTAGTGTTATACTTTTTTTTTCTTAGTAGAACTAGCTACGATAAAATACTTCTTAATATAATTAGGTTTAAGAGTAGTACCTTTTTGATACTCGATCTCATTTTGAGTCGTGTCGAAAATAAAAATATTAAATTCACTATTTTTGATATTCCTAAATACCACAAAGTAGCCATCTTGTAGAGAATAATGGTGTACAAATTTTTCCAACCATGGGCTAACCACAATATTTTATTTTCTTTCAACAATTCGACCCTCCAAACTCTACCCATTAAAACTCGGAGTTTTACAAAGTCATTTGTTAATTGGCTAGCGCCATATTTCTTTACATAATCATTTGGTATGCTCTGTTCCAATCATTACAAGTGCAAATTTAGTTAGTGATAAGGGTAAATTACAGTTTTTCTCGGACTTATATGTCATGCACTCTATCATTTAAAATATAGTTAATCAAAATTCAAATTTGTTAATCCAAAAACCCAAACAATAAAATAAAAAGTTTGTTTGATAAATAGTTGTTGATTGCAGCTCTTATTGACTGAAATTAACCGGAAATATTAAATGATAAATCATATATTTCATAAAATTTAATTATTATTTTTTGCTGTTTATAAAGATAAAGTAGTAAAAAGCTAAAAGTTAAAAGTCATCGAAAAAGATACTCTTACTAACCATTTGATTTTAGCTTAAAAGTCATTTATCATAATTTTTTTATATTTTTTTTCAATTAAAAAGTCAAAAGTCAACAAAAAAAAAAGTTAAAAGAAAAAATCATTTGCCAAATAGGTGCGGAATAAATTCCAAGATAAAAATTTAGAGCCTACAATCTTGAATCTACTCGTAGGAGCATCCATAATTTTGTAGAAGTAGGTGTTGGAATAGTTAGAGTTGAAAGGCATTGTTGTGGTACTTGATCCACTACTCTCATAGTTAATTGTTCTTTTACCTACATGAAAATCAATTACAAAGTTAATGGACAAATACATAGTAATAATTATAATTTCAAATTACTTGTTATATAAGAAATATTATCCTATTTATTATCACCTTTATATCTATGATTAGTTTTTTATTTATGAGTTAAAATATATATAGTCAGATGAAATTTTATTTAATTTGTCTCGATGCAAAAGTTATTAAGAATTAAATTAGTAAATAGGACTGTATAAATATTTAAACATTGCAAGTATTTTAAAAACTGAGAAAATATATAATTATGAACCAAATTTACTTATTTACATTAGGGTTAAGAATCAAAAATATGATGATTAGAGAGTACCTTATCATACTCGATCTCATTGGAAGTTAAGTCGAAAATAGAAACATTGAACTTATTTGTTTCGTGTATATCATACCTAAACACCACAACGTACCCATCTTGGAGTGAATAAGTGTCGTACAACATATTCCATCCTTGGGCTAACCACAATTTGTTTCAATCATTATTGCATGTGTTAAACATCTTCTTAATTCAAACAAGGAGAGATAACCCACATATATACAAACTCAAAGAAAATTTTGTTAAAGTTTATAATATATACCGGGGCGTCAACCAAATTCTTAAGCTAATGGTTGGGGCCCCATAAAACGTTATATACTGTAACGACACACCTTTTCATATGACAGTTATTTGGACTAAAAGTGTGGATGCAACATATGTCTTTCTCATACTTTGCGATGAATATTCTACTATAAATGAGAGGAGATTGAAATTTGAACCAATAACCTATTATCACGTTGACTCTGATGCCATGTTAAGGGACCAATGCAATCAACTTAAAACTTAAGCTAATGGTTAATGAATGATGCCCCAAGATATGTTATTTACTCTAACAAATTTAGTACTAAAATCAATTAGTTGCAATAGAAGTTACTTATCTAGTTTATAAAGTGATATATACTCTTCTATTTTTTCGATAGTACGACAACTTATACGTAGATAACAAATAAACACTCTAACCCTTTTTCCCTTTTGTTAGCTTTTAAAATCACCTTAATATTATACTGGGGAAATCTATAATCGTATTAAGTTATAATCTTTAAACCTATAAATAAAAGAAAATATAAAAAATTTGATGATAAATTTTGTAAAATAGATGAGAAAATTTAGAACTTACAAGCTTGTATCTACACGTAGGAGTCATAACTTTGTAGAAATAAGTGTTGGAATGGATGGAATTAGTGGGGATTGTTGTGTTTTTTGATCCTCTACTCTCACATTTCATCATCTTTGTATCTTTAAGAAAAAACCACTACAAAGTTAATAAAATAATGTAAGCAATAGGTTATATATTTATATTAATATTAAAATTATTGATAGAATCAACATACCAAGTAAATATTATCGGTAATACTGATTCAAACGTAAAAGAAGACCGAGATAAGAGAGGATGTTAAAGTGGTGGTGGTGAGCCCGCGACGCCTAACGGAGGGTGTTTTGTGAGTGTTTTTTTAGGGAGAAAAAGAAGGAAAACATGAAAAATTAAGCAACATGAATAGAGTATTTAAATTAGTCATGTTGAATGAATTTAATTTCACAACAACCCAAGTACAACATCGTCAATATCATGCAGTGTACTGCTTCTTGTATAATTGGTTAATGCATGATTCTCACGATTTTACTCATGCTCATAAGACATCACCCTGCAGGAGTTGATAAATACCAAACAAAATCAAGTATGTTTCTGAGATTTGGTGTCCTATGACGAGCTTAATAACAAACTTTGATATAAATTTTTTTTTGATTAAATTTATTATGTTAATGTCGTTAAGTTGCTTTTACTTATAGGAGACATTTGATAACAAATAAAAAATATATTAAGCAGTTAAAATCTGTAAGATATTTAAAAGTTTAACATGCACTTTACATTAAATAAATTTAATTTCATTGATTAATATTGTAAATGTAATTTAATTTGTTAATATTCACACAAAAGAATTTTTATTAGAATTTTATACACAAAATTTATCACAATAACGTGTATGTATACCTAGAAAACTTGTTCTTCATATATAAAATGGAGATCTTAATTTTCATGTTGAGGCTTATAGATGCACACCCTTCTTGTCCTACAGTTCTACTCCAAGTAAGGCCCTATATATATTACATACTATACAAAAATGTAACATTCTAGAACTATAATCAATGAGTAGGTCAGAGGTCACATTGCCAAGCTAAGGGTCAATGGTGATTTTAATAAAAGATTTTTTTTTTCACTTCACATAGTCATATATATTTTATTCCTCTTAAAACTGCTAAATAGACCATTTTAACTTAGTTTAATCACAATCCAAACAAAATCAAATAAATTAATTCATTTCAAAATTTTTTAGTCAATGAAAACCAAAATTTTAACTAAATACAAATCTAAACTATAAACTAAATTAGAAAATCAAAATAATACCAAAAAGTATAAAAAGCATAGTAGCAAAAATAGGGACGACAAAATAAAGGTTGAATTTGAATTCTTAAATGCAGGCTTAGATTTTATTTGTTGTAAGAGCACTCAGAGTCTGCTTGTGACTGTGAGTGCTTATTTCCTATTTTCGGTCCCAATCCCGGATAAAGGAGGAAGTTAAGCTGTAGGTCAGTGACAAGCAACCAATTAGTAAAACTTAGTCACATTCCATGATCATGAACCAAAATACAATTCTCATGGGGGCCACCCCTACTCACTCACGTGTTGCACTTCTTAGATATGGGTGTGATGAAAAGTATGCAAAAGATTGCTAGGTCGTCGTCCACATTGCTCAAGTGTGATGTCAAATGAGCAATGACAAATTACTTATACTAGGACATCATCTAGAAATAATGCACCAAATGGCCCAATCTTGGTGTGAAATGAGCAAGGACACATAGGATTTATGCATAGTAGGGTAAGGAAAACACGAATTTTAAGTTAAGAATGACATATTGAAATATTATTAGCTTGATTGGTAGATGTTAGAGTTAGTACATATCATGAAAATGAAAAAAATTAATGTTTTATGCCTACAAGAGATAAAATGGGTAAAAAAAGGGCCAAAGTAAAAGACTGAAATATCAATTATAATACTCGGGACAATATATAAATTATTGATGTTATTGTGGATTAACAAACATCGTCTTAGGATGTTGTAGATGTACGGATGAAGAAGGATAAGATTATCAGAGTGAGAATTGTATAAGTAAACTACTACTATCATAGTATCTTGGAGTATATTTATTGAAAAAATGTTGAAAAATTTTTAAGCTCCCTACTCAAACTATTACCTTCAAAACAGGTCGGGTTTAAGTTTGGGTTATAAATGAACATGTTAGAAATTTATTGACCCAAATCTAACCCGTTAATTAATTAGGACAAAAGTCACAATCCTGATCTGACATGCAACATATTAGGTCGACCTAATTTCGTTATTTAGTTGTTTATTTTGTATTTACCATGAAAATAAGTAAAAATTAAATGAACTAAGTTTAGCTTATATACTTATTGATTTAACTCGGAATCAACTCGTTTAATTAAATGAGTTATACAAGTTTATTTATTAACTTGATCAGGTGGAATCGATCCATTTAATTAATTTGATAAAAAGTTTCAACCCAAACAATTTATTTCGAGTTAGGTTTAGATCAGGTTAACAAATCAGATTAGCTTTTGCCATACCTACCTTTTTGTATAATGATACTTTTTACCATTTTAGCCTTGCTAAAACGCTAACAATTAATTAAATTTTCTTTTAATAAAATGTTTAATGTAATGTTAAAATAGGTCGTGCACTAACAACCACTAAGGTCAAGTCAGCCGTCAGTTGCTGACAAACTCATGGGAAAGCTAAAATGTTGGGTTTCTCTCTCATCAAATCCAACGGCTCTTAATCCTTCTTTGACTTAACAATCCCAAATCAATGGTAATCTAATCTGACATCTGTCATCAATCCCTATGAAACAGTAAAACCCTCCATTGATTCCACCTGATCATTTCCCTTCTCTCTCTTCTGAACATCCATCACAAGGGTTTTGCCTTAAACTTTGACTCCTTCTTTTTCCCCTTTTACATCCCTAACAATTCCCCTAAAACCCATCATTTTTCTTTGATTTCTACGAAGTTTTAATCTTTCCTTATTCTTCTTTGTTGGGTAAGTTTTAATTTTTTCCTTTTCCTTTAATTTTTATATGATTTGTTGTTTTTTTAATCAAGTTTTATGCTTTTGGGTTTTCTAATTAATGTTGGAATTTGTGCTTTTTTCTGAATTTTTAATTGGGTTTCTTTTACTGGTTTGATTTTTGTTTGTTTCAATGGAGTTTCTTATTGTGGAAAGTGGGTATAGGATAATTATAGAAAGTATTTTACTTTGTAATTGGAATCTCTATTATATCCTGATGTTGGTTGTGTTTAATGTGTTTTGGATGGTAAATGGCAGATTGGTTTGGTTGTAACTTGTAATTCTCAATTGGTTTGTTTGTTCATATGATGAATTTCAATTATGCTTATACAGTGTTGGTTTTGTCAGAAATTTCATCTGTTTTAGCCAATTTGAGAACCAAGTTAGATGAAGGGTCTGGAGTTAGGGTTTATTTATTTCATAAGAACCAGGAATTTTCCATAAGAAAATTGAGAATTGGGAATTGGGAATTGGGAATTGAGTAATACTGTAAGGAGTGTTGAAGAGGAAAAAGTTGAAATTTGTAAATTATATGAGTAATGGATTTTGATTAGTTTGTGCATTATGTTTTGAATTGTGGAATATGTAAGGACCTAGATTTGTTAGAGCAACTAGAATTTGGGCATATTGACTTTAGAATTTAGATATGTCACTTTGATATAAATGAATCAACATCAATTGTACTGCTAGCTTTGTGGATCGAGACAGCGAGGCGTATGAGGTGGGAAGTTTTGGTATGTTCCGATCTTCCGCATTAACTATACTGATAGCTTTGTGGAGTTCTGGGTGGAGAAGGTCTAGATGGGTGAAACGATAGCCGGGAAATTTCTATATGGCCTTTTGGTATGGTGATATGTAGAGGGGGGGGAGAGAAATAGTATAAAAATGGTTTGAAATGGTACTGCTAGCTTTGTGGACTAGAGACAACGAGGCATATGAGGTGGGAGGATCTGGTACGTTCTGTTCATCCACATTAGCTATATTGATAGCTTTGTGAATTTCTCTGATTGTCTGGGGTTGAGTAGGTCTAGATGGGTGAAACATTAGCCAAGAAATTTCTATATGTCCTTTTGGTTGTGGTGTTCAAAACAAACCTGATGACCCAATATTTACTCGACTTTGTAACCGAACATGACTTGATCTGACTTCAAAATGAATTATGATTGTGTAAAAATCAATTGGGACACAAGACCTGATTTTTATACCGACCTGGAATAAGTGACCTGAAAAAACACCTCTACCTTTTGGTATGGTGATATATAGATGTGGGAGAGAAACCGTGTAAAAAAGGTTTGAAATGGAACATTGCTTCTTTACCGAAAATAGGACATTTATGGTGAGAAATTTCTAGGGAAGGCGAGGTGTATGAGGTGGGAGAATGAGCATTGTTTTGAAATTTTCTTCTTGTAACCTCTAAATGGATCATGAACGTTAATTATACTGATAGCTTTGTGGAGTTTTCCGATTGTTTTGGGTTGAGTAGGTTTAGATGGGTACAATGTTAGCCTAAAAATTTCTACATGGCCTTTTGGTATGGTGATATAGATGAGGGAAAGAGACAGTGTATAAAAGCGCAAAATGGTATTTTTCGAATAGTAATAGGACATTTGAGGTGGGAAGTTACTAGAGACAGTGAGGCGTATGATGGAGGGTGAACATTGTTTTGAAAGTTTCTTCATGTACACTCCACATAGATCATCGACAACAAAAAATGCAGGCGTGGATCATCGAAAAGAGATAGTTTTATACAGGGCTATTAGTTTTATGACCAAAAATCAAGTGTGCACTTCTATAACCTGTTTCTTCCTCTGTTTTTTTCCCTCGGGGGTGGGGTTGGATGATTGCAATATTACTTTGCTAAAAGTCTGCGGTTAATTGCTTGAATTGGGATATACGTGCTTCCTACGTTACTTGGACTCGAATACTGATGTCGGAGACTGGTACGTGTCCAAATGTGGGATACGTCTAACTTTTCAATTTTATTCCTAAAATGAAGTGTCTAAGACCAATGTCCAAGCATCAAGGATCGGACACGGGTACGGGAAGCAAAATGAAGAGTCCGAGTAACATAGCGTGCTTTCACTATGTTTTGTTAGGGATGTTTAAACCTTTTAGCGTTTTATCAAGTCAATCTATGTTACAAATGATATGTAAACATCGATAAAGTGGCTTTATTGGACAAATCTAAGCTAATAGAGCTCTTTGTATGTTCAAGTTATATTTTAGTTTTTCTTGTCGATTCAAACATATTTCTCTAGTTCTATTTGTGTTGATGCATCATGTAAAGAGTTGCTTCTATTATTGAGATTTCTTTGAAAAACGAGAATCGATTTAGAATAGTGTCGGCATAGAATTCTGGATTTTCTTATCTATCATCTGAACTTCTTGATAATGAAATATTCTGCAATTTGTTAGCACCCGAAAAGAAAACTGTCGCAGTGGTCGGTTCAGTTGTTGACAGGTTGCGTAAATTCTTAGTTTGGAATGCCTTAAGATCGACTTGCTGTACTCAAGCTTCAATATTTATGCAATGGTTACGAATGAGGAAAATGCGTTGATTGTGGCTCCTTCAGATAAATTGCCGCAGAGTCTAAGTCCCGATTCATCAATACATACATCTAGCGCTGATCGAGAAGCAAACGCTTCTATTGTCCTTGAAAAACCCGCCGAAGATGGATATAATTGGAGAAAGTACGGGCAGAAAAATGTCAAAGGGAATGAATATATAAGAAATTACTACAAATGTACGCATCCGAATTGCCAAGCAAAGAAACAAGTGGAGCGCTCCCAGGATGGGCGTATAACGGATATTATTAAGCTGGGAAATCATGATCATGCTAAACCACACTCCGATTCTCAAGCAGCTGTTCCCTCTCCTCTGTCGGTTAAAGTACCGGAGCGCTCCCCATTGGCTGTTGATGAAGGTAAAAAGGATATACTTTTTTTTTCTTATGTTTAAGCCATCAAAGTCGGAGTAAAAATTGACAAATTTTTTTAAGACCCCAAACAATTTCAAAAATAATAATATTTTTCTAACTTTGTACCTTTAAACACTTAACGTATACTGTGTAAATTAATATTGAAGCCTCTAATTTTTCGGGGCCCCGTGCGGTCGAACATGTTGAACATGCTCAGAACCTCCTCAATAATAAAGTTGTGTTCATTATTTTTTTTATTTACCTCTTTATATTCTCCAATGTGTAGATAAACCACCCGTTGTGCACACCCCTGCTACTGATCATGGTGAGAAAATGGATGTCGGTGAGCAAGCATTAGCAGTGAGAACCGATGATACTACACCTGCATCTCTCACACCATCAAGTCACGCAAGGGATGATACAAGTGAAATCTTGACCCCAAAGAGACGGTATGTTGGAGCAAAAATTGCATCTTTAGACTTTATGCTTGCCTTTATTGGTTATATTGTGTTATGACTTGCTTTTTTGGAATATCACTAATTCTTTATTGAAGCCGTCTCATCGTGAGAGATTTCAATTGGGCCAGCCTGAATTATTAAAAAAAATTACTTCCTGTACAAGTGTGAATTTACATTTCATTACTTGTTACGGCCTGTCTCACAGTGAGACGGTCTCATACAAGACTTGATGTTGGAATATATGTTATGACAATCGTGAATCAATGCAGGAAGAGAGCCTTGGATGGTGCTGATAGCACAACAGAGAAGCCAAACAATGATTCACGACTTGTTGTCCATACGGTTAGTGAGGTTGATATTGTCAATGATGGGTTCAGGTGGCGAAAGTACGGACAAAAAATGGTGAAAGGCAACCCAAACCCAAGGTATGTACGGATTCTCCTTGTGGCTATGTGTTTCTTTTAAGTTACCGGATGCATGCCAACATGGGAAATCTAAATACGATGTTTCTACACCCTCTTTGATATTGTTATGTTAATCCATGTTGATCTGATTATTCATTAGAAATTGTAGAAGTACATTGTATTTGTAAACAACAGTTGGTTAAATCTTGAGAAGGATGCGCACACCTTTAATTAGCTAAATTAGCTCTTCCGGTGCTTGCTCAATTTTTGTCTGAGCCCTGAAGAATCCCGTCATAAAGAAAAAACCAATGTAATAATTTGGTTGCATTTGTAGTTTTCGTGCTTGATTTTACTATTAGGTGTCCATGTACAACACTTTGCCAAAGCCTTAATCTGTAAAAATTTGGGGTTAATGCGGTTAATGATATGAAAAATTTTTAAATGGGCAAGACTAGAGTTTTTGCTTTTTAGACCGATAGCAACGACTAGATGTTCATTTCTTTCGATTCATCTACGTTTTCGAAAATGTTGTGGAACTTTATTTCTTTTGTTTTGTTGTCCTACCATTGTTTACAGGGTTAACTTAAGTTCTGCTCATCTTTTGTAGGAGTTACTACAGGTGCTCAACTACAGGCTGCCCGGTAAAGAAACACGTTGAAAGAGCCTCTCACGATCCAAAAATAGTAATCACTACGTACGAGGGTCAACATGATCATAGCATGCCTCCTATTAGGACTATTGTTCCCCAGCCTGCCGCAGCTGCTACAGGTGGGACGGAGCCAAACGGGATGAGTAAATCCAAATCAGACGAAAGTGATCCAGAAAAAGGCGATTCTGTTGATCCTACTAAAGACGAAAAAAAGCTAGCAATCGTGATGAAGAGCGGGGATCCTATTAATGTATCCACTGAGCAAGAAGCCAATCACGAAGCTGAAATACCCGTGCAAGAAACCAATCTCGAAGCTGAAAAACCCGTGCAAGAAACCGATCTCGGAGCTGAAAAACCCCTGCAAGAAGCCAATCTCGGAGCTGAGAAACCCGAGCAAGAAACCGATCTCGGAGCTGAAAAACCCGTGCAAGAAACTAATCATGGAGCTGAGAAACCCGAGCAAGAAACTGATTGCAAAGCTGAGAAAACAGATCATGTTACCCAAACTGCAGAAGAGATCGTTGTGGCAGTTCCGCTTGATATGAAGCCCGAAAGCGCATCAACTGAGGTAAAAAGACCCGATTCTATTGTCGTTGATAATTCTCGTGCTGAAACAAAATCGAACGGACTACAACGTGCAAATCCCGAAGCTGTCAACTGCTGAATACATGTTGCTGATTGGAGTTGTAATTGATAGAGGTTTGTAGTAAGGAATGGCAATTATTAACATAGGAATGATGCATTTAAAGGGACTAATCTTGGAGGTGTTTTAAACATTGTAAATAATTCTAATTAGACGAGGCAGTCGTAGCCTAAGTTGTCTAATTCAACTATTGAGAATAAGAAGAAAAAAATGATAGATCTTCATAGATATAGAACTGGGATATGGTATTTGATTGTATTTAGTGTATTTTCTGTGGATATTTACTGAGTGATTCTGTAATTTCTTATAGATTAAGCTATGAATTGACCATGGTTTGAGTTCCTATGTGGGTGCTGTTGTTTATGTTATTGGAATAACCACTTCCTTTGATGTAGTTTTGGCTTCGCGGGAAGTGGAGACTGGAGACTATGAATACGTAAAATGAAATGAAAACAAATATGGATGGGAAGGGGAGGGATAAGAATGAAGAGTAAAAACATAAAAGGGAAGGGAAGGAAAAAGAAAGAAAAACTGGTGTTTTTTCTTAAAATTTTTCCACTTAGAAGATTATTGTAATCTTAATAAAATTTATTTATATTTTCCCATTAAATCCTTCCCTTTCGTTTTGTTATCGAAATAAAAAATACTTCATCTTTCTAAATTTTCTCCTTCCTTTCTCTTCATTTTTCTCTATATCCAACCAAGATGTGAAACTAAAGATACTACAAATTAAAATCAAAAATTAGATAGCGTGAAAAAGTGTAGCATATATTAAAAGTTGTCAATAACAATCAATGTGGAAACTAAAACGCCACGCCAAACACATCTTACTATAGAATTAACCATAAAAAACATATCACAATTGAGTCGCTCGCGTATTGTAGCAATCCTCATGTCAAATCGTATCGTGTCAATTAGTGTCATCGTGTGCTTGAACCCAAAAATAAAGTTTAAATAACTCATGAATCTCACCATCGTGCAAAATTACATTATGTCAAAGCGTTTTATTAACAATTTCATGCTATGTTGTGTCATGATATGTCTGGCCACCAACCCATTTCCATCTTTACATGGAAATGGAATCATTGGATCAAACTAAGCTAGGTAGTAGGAGATTGCACTTAGAGAATGATTTAAGTTAGAAGTAAGAAGAAAAAGACAAGAAGATGAAGTACTTTGGGTATGTTTGGCCTAGCTTTTGAAAATTAACTTTTGTTTCCTAAAAGTAATTACGTTGAAATTGTTTTTAGAGAAACAATTTTTAGAAACAGATGTGTTTGACCTTATATTTTTAAAAAGTGTTTTTGGGAAACAAAAACAATTTGTGTGTTTGGCCTTTTTCCCCTATGTTTACTTAAAATTAGTATTGTTATATGATGAAAATACATATAGTATGCACTAAAAAATAATCACTATAATGTTAGGAAAAAAAATTCAAATACACTAAAGTAATTGAAAATAAAAATAAATCCCAAATTTGACAATTTGCTATATAGAAAAACATATTTAAACGTGTTAATAAATTTATAGATAAAACATAAATGAAATTTTGATGTAATTTGATCACATAATATTCAATAAGCGTAGAATTACTTAAAATAATTAGGATGTTGGTTGTGATAACAAATGAATAATTATACAATAAAGTAGAAAATTTTGAATTTTGGAGGAAGATATGGGAAAAGAAAAAAAAAAGTAACGAAAAAGATTTTCATAATTAGTTGGAGAAAATATATAAATTTTTTTAACATAAGACGAGAAGAGCAGGTCCTTGAAAAATTGAGAGGAGAAGTTATAATTTGCAGCTTCTCCTCTTAAAACTTATAGATGTTATTTTTAGCTTTTTTTTAATTATTTTAACTTTTTTGGCCAAATTTTAGCTTTTCTGTCGCAAAAATTGTTGTAAAAGGTTGCCAAATAGTAGTTTACTACTAAAATGCGCGTGTAAGAGGAAAGTGGGGCGCAATATAAGGTTTTAGGTTAGACCAACACGTGGTGGGACCTAAAGCCAACATATGCTCAGTACTTAAAATTACAAAAAAGCAAATCCCTAAATTCTCAATTAAATCACTTTTGTGGGGTCCACTTCAAACATTCTGGCCCCACTTCTTTAGAAACTTGCAAATAAACCCTACTCGCGTAAATCTCACTCTCTTCTTCTTTCTCTCTCTCTTCATCAAGCTGAACCAAAATCCTAAATTTTCCCCTTTTTTCTTGTAGAGGGAAGAAGTTAATCATTGAATTTAGTGATTGTTTTGTATATTTATCATGTTAATTTTACTGGGTAATTAATATTTTTGGGTTTTATTGGTTTTTTTGTGTTGCTTTTGTGAATAGCTTTGATCTGATGTTGATTTTGTTGTGAAAATGGGTATTCTTGGAGTTTTTTGGAGTTAAAGGTATAATATTTATGTTAATTTTTCTGGGTTATTAATTTTCTTGACTTTTATTGAATTTTTTGTTGTTTTTTTTGAATGATTTTGTTCTGATATTGATCCCTCATTTGGGTTTTGTAGTGAAAGTGGGTGTTGTTGGAGTTTTTGGAAGATAAAGGTATAAATCTTTATGTTAATCTTGATGAGTTTCATTGACGCAATTCGGCTATAGTGGGGTTTGAGGGTCGGATGCACATAATCTTATCCTTGTTGTACACTTTTTATACTTTTTTAGTGATAATAAAGAGGTTTTGTGGATTGACCCTTGTTGTTGCTAACTTCACATAGCTTAAAAGTGCATATGGTTCAATGGGTGATTAATTATTTTGGGTTTTTTGAACTTGTTGATTTTGGTGAATGATTTTGATCTGATGTTGGATTTCTTATGTGGGTTTTGTAGTTAAAGTGGGTATTGTTGGAGTTTTTGGGAGATGAATAAAGAAAGGCCTGAACCTTTGGATTTCTTCATTTGGACTGTTGAGGTAGGCTTATTTGCTTTTATTCTCTACTGGAAAAATTTGATCTTGTTGCCTTTTATTGTTTATGATTTTGATTTTGGTTACGGTGGAATGTTTTAAGAAATTCTTGTAAGATTATGTACATTGTTAGAGTATGGACTAGGATTGGTCGTTCATATCATGAAATTAGCCAATGTAATTGTGTATAATTGATGTGATCCTTCGTTAGAAGGAATCGTTCGTACAGCCTGATTGTTGGGAAATGATTGAGGTTTGAGATACTGTTTGTGTTTAAATAAGATCAATTTAGGTCCTAAAAGATGTTTTAAGAGAAGGGCAATGAGGGGTTCGGGTGGGCGGGGGTTGGGAGTAGGAGTTAGAGTGAATATTGAGTGGTAGAATTTTAATTGTGGAGCTCCTAGATAGTGATTTGTTACGAGTTTTGTCTCGATGTAGTGAGGAGGTCGGAGGATACAACTACTTCCTTTTAATAGCCTGGTGTATCGGCCCATTGAAGAAAATAATAATGCGGAATAAAGTAGAGATTAGATTTGGATTTTGAATAGTTGGTTTTTATTATTAACCAAAGCCATGAAAACTCCTATTTATACAAGGTTAAGAGAACTAATCTAGGAAACATAATAATAAAAATAATTACAAAATAATATATAATATTTCCTAAATATAAACTTTCCTACACAGCTTTTTTGGAGCTTCAGATGCCACAGCTTTTGTGAGAATATCGGCAAGTTGATTTTTTGATCTCACAAATGGAAGACTGATGATCTTCTTTTCTAGCTTCTCTTTTATGAAATGTCTGTCAATCTCAACATGCTAAGTTCGGTCATGTTGAATTGGGTTCTCAGAGATGCTAATGGCTGCTTTATTGTCACAATATAGGTTACATGCCTCTTTTCTGATGAAAGTTTAGTTCACTCAGTAGTTTCCTAACCCAAGGAATTTCTGTAATTCCTTTGGCTATTCCTTGGAATTCAGCTTTAGTACTGGATAAGACAACCACCTTTTGCCTTTTACTCTACCAAGTGACCAGATTGCCACCTACTAGGATAAAGTACCTAGAAGTAGACTTCCTGTCATCCCGATCTCCCGCCCAATCTGTATTAGTATAGGCCACAAGATCTAGGTGCCTATTTGCTTTAAAGAGAATTTCCCTACTGCTGGTTCCCTTTAAATATCTCAATATCCTCATAACTGCTGTCATGTGTTGCACTTGTGGGAGATGCATGAATCTACTTACTACACTCACAGCATAGGCAATGTCTGACCTTATGTGTGAAAGGCAAATGAACTTTCCCACCATCCTCCTGTATTGATCGTTATCAGTCAATCTGGCTCCTTCAATTATTTGAAGCCCATGATTAGTCACAATGGGTGTTTCTGCCGGCTTGCAATCCAACATTCCTGTTTCAGCTAGGAGATCAAGAACATACTTCCATTGATTGATGAAGATCCCTTTCTTTGACCTTAAGACTTCTATCCTAAGGGAGTACTTTAAATTACCCAAATCTTTCATCTCGAATTCAAGGAACAACTGTCTCTTAAGATCACTAATCTCCTTTGCGTAATCTCTAGTGATGACCATATCATCTACATAGATAATAAGACATGTGATTCGACCATCATTTTTCTTGAGGAATAGAGTATGGTCGGAGTTACTCTGTTTATAACCAGACCTTTTCAAAGCTGTAGTAAATCTTTCAAACCATGCCCCAGGTGACTGTTTCAGACCATATAATGCTTTTCTGAGGTTGCACCCCTCACCTTGACCATACCCTTCTGAGAACCCAGGTGGAGCTTTTATGTATACTTCCTCCTCTATTTCCTCATGTAGAAAGTCATTCTTCACATCAAACTGGTATAGTGGCCTATCTTTGTTTGCTGCTATAGAGAAAAGGATACGGATGGTGTCAATCTTGGCAACAGGAGAGAAGGTTTCGGAATAGTCTAAATTAAGCTGGACTTATTGTGAATGCTAGCACATTAATGGGGAGACACGAGTAAGCATAACTTGACTTTGTTGAGTCGTCTGATCCACATAGTACAAACCTTCTCGTTCAGTACCACGTCCAATGATTTTTCCAGCCTGAGCATCCTGCACAATACAACTATTAGAAGTCAACAAAACAGTACAATTAAGTTCTTTAGTCAGCTGACTGATTGACAATAATTTTTTAAATGAAAAGACAGAGAAATTTTAGTCGTGCCAGTTTTATCGACCCGAATACATTCCCTATTAGCAGTTTGGATATGTGTACGGGTTGTGGGTTATCTCGGATAAAATATCCGTAGGGTTATATGTCATCGTATCTGTAGCCCCACAATCGAAAGTCCAAGAAGGTTTATTTGGTTAACAAAGTAAACCCATTCCTCCGAATAAGATGGGTTGAAAACAAGGATTTTGGGCTGCCACTTGAAAAGAAAAGGATGGGTTTTGATTTATGGGGTTTTGGGCCTCGTTTTGGGAAGGAAAAAATGGGCTGTATTTTTGTCCTCATCTCCGTGAAAACAAGGGTTTCGGTTTATCTTTATTGATGGTGCTGCCGCTCCAAAAGAAAAAGGTGTGTTTTTATTTTTTCTTCATTTCCCCATGTGATTAGTACTGTTCTTTTGCCTTCATCCTCTTTAATCTCATTTTGCTTTCTTGACATTGTCACGAGGTCGGCCACCACACGGTGGTAAAGCTCGACTTTTCGTCAGAGTGGGAAAGAGCCAAACCTCAAGAAATGAGAGAAAAAGGTTGGAACAATTTTTGCCCATTTGAGAATTTTGATCTGGTTTTCTCGTCCATTTGAGAAGTTCGATTTGGGTTTGTTTCTTGTTTTCGAGTGTTTGTGGAGGTGGATGGTTCTTCCAACTCCGGTTATGAGTTTTGTCACCGGATAATTTAGTCCGGTGTTAAGAGGTTACTTTGTTGGTGTTTAACCACCCCGATTGCAACTAAGCGATCAATGATATTGATCGAATTTCGATTTCCATTTTTTTTATAAGCTCTTCGTGTAAATGATGAACACCTATATGGTTGTTTCGTTCGCGATCAACCTTACGGCTTGATACCACGAAGAAAATAATAATGCGGAATAAAGTAGAGATTAGGTTTGGATTTTGAATAGTTGTTTTTTGTTATTAACCAAAGCCATGAAAACTCCTATTTATACAAGGTTAAGAGAACTAATCTTGGAAACATAATAAGAAGAATAATTACAAAATAAAATATAATATTTCCTAAATATTAACTTTGCTACAATAATAACTTGTTGATTAGCTATTTTCCGTTTTGGAAGGACTAGTGGTGTTCAAAACAAACCCGACGACTGATTTTCATCTGAACTTGTTATCGGACCTGATTTGATCCGATTTAAAAATGAATTTATATTTATGTAAAAACAAAAATGTGGAAACGAGACTAGATTTTGGACTGACCCGAAACAAATGTGCAAATAAGAAGAGGCACCCTTGAACTTAAGAAAATTTAAGAAGGTAAACCAGGAAAGTTGTTGGCTTTTTAATGATTATGGGGCCCATCAGTTGGAATGAGACCTTTTAGAAAGAAATCGTTCTTAAACAAAACCGAATGACTATCTTTGTATCTTTGTTTTTTAGTTTGAAAGAAGTTTTTTAGAGAGTTGAGTTTGGATTGGTTTGAGATTGAAATATGATGGAAGCGAATTTTCCTTTGAAGAGACCAATCATTTTCTAATGTCGTGGGAATAAGACATTTGCTTTCCGTTGCAATAAATGAGACTACTTTCAGTTATGAGCTATGGTTATTGTTTCTGTGGTGGTTGGTGGACCAAGTGACTTCTAAGTCGTGAGTAGAATATTTTGGATGCAATTTTGGCCCAATCAAGTGAAGTTTAATAATCTTTTCATCTCAATCAACTCCAATTTTGACCCGGTAAAGAAATTCATGTTTGGATTTCATGTTGAGAAGGGTGACAAAAAGGTTTAAAGGGAAACGTGTTGGTCTCATCGTTCATGAACCTACGAGTGATTGAAATTTTGTGTATGCTTGTTTATACTTTGTCACCTGATTCACCAATTTCCTCGCAAATTGGAAATAGCGAATCATGGTCGGTTTTTGGCTATTTTTTGGTCATTTTGAGACCTGATTTCGAACTGACCCTAAACACTTGACCCAAATCGATCCGATGACCGTGTAAACATCTTCAGGCTTTATCTTGTGCTGATTTTTCTTAATTATTGATTCATGTGCCTCTTTTTCTTAACCAGGCACTTGCCTCTCTCTACACCCTTGCTCCCCGACATATGCAGCTGCACATATGTGCAATTCTACGTGATACTTTATTGTGCATGATGATGAAGAATTACGAAACAGATTAAAAAATTGAACATTGTTTCTAAAAATTTGTTTTGTTATTTTTTTCTGTTTTTGTCTGATGCTTTAGTTTTAATGTTTACTGCTAACTTTTATTGTCGATATGCTAAATTCTTATGTCACTAGCAAGGATTCACATATTCCGTTTTATTTCACTTATTTTCTTCTCTTTGGGCAGGATGTTGGTATGTGGTTAGAAGAAATTAATCTTGGCAGCTACCGCCAAACATTTAAGGAAAATGGTGTTAATGGCGAGTACTTGGAGGGAATGTCGATGTTTACAACTGAGCAGATACTTAGATTTATTAGGCGCTGTCACATGAAATGGGGGGATTTCATCACACTTTGCAAGGAATTGAGGCGAATAAAAGGTTTATACTCTCCTCTTTTGTTGTTAAGTTTACAAAGCCTCTATCATATGTGAGTGGGAGTTAAACAAGGGTCAATTGATGTGCAAATTTTTATTAACCGCAAGCGCACGGGGTACGTGTAGCTATACGGGTCGAATTCAGGGAAACTAGTTAACAATTTGTTTAGTTTATAACTACGAGATACGGACAAAAAATATAATCGATTTGAGAATCTAACACTATTATGAACAAAAATCAAAATGATGCAAATGAAACTAGTAAATAAAGCCAAGACAATAATTAATATTGAAGACGATGATAATAAAGCAAGTCTAGGATGTCGGAAATCATCTAATTCTAAAATGGGAGTCAATTACTCTCATAATTGTATGAAAATGAGTCTTTTGGCATAATTGAACGTGATCTAATTAACCTCAAGCTTCTGCTCTATTGATCAATATCGGTTTAAAACCTTACTAGTATTAATCCTCAAACTTTCGTTTTATTGGTTAAACTAATAGGAATTTAATTTAAATATACCTCAATTCTAAATTAATCATTATCTCAAATTTCCGTTTTATTGAAAAGGTTAATAAAGATATTTAAACTAAAGTTCATTAAGCGGTTTCATCATAGACCCAAATTTCACATAATTAGTCAATCAAAATTCATTCCATGCTTCAAATTAGGGTCAATCCCTTAATCCTACAATAATCCTACAAGGAAAATCTACTCACTAAACTTAATAACTAACATGAAATTAATAATAAACAAAACCCTAATTAAGATGATGAACATGATGAAAATAATGAATTAAAGACAATTTAATGAATAATTAAAGGACAAGATACAAAAACTTACAAATTGGAACATAAACAAACCATAGATTGCATAAATAATTGAAAGTTGCGACAAAAAAATAAAAAACTAAGCTTAATAAACTAAAAACTGAAAACTAGAGCATTAGGGCGTCTAGGGCACTTAAAGCACAAAAAAAATGAAAATAACTAATGTCTATTTATATTCTAAGGTTACTTGAGGAACAATCTCCCCAAAAATAACTGATTTCTAATAATAAAATAAAGCTAAAATAAATAAAACCACTAAAATAGTGAAATAAAACTGTTAGATGTGGATATCAGCAGTTGGAGACGAGTCGTAGCTTTTAGGCAACGACTCGTCATTTTGCTTATGACTGGCAAACTTTAAACAGCCTTCATTTCTTGCTCGGTTGTTGGAATTGGACATATAATATATCGTTGGAAAGCTCTTGAAGTCTACTTTTCAATGCCCCAAACCTTGCATTAATACGATCTTTCTATTAAAAGTTATGACCAAAAGAGTGAGCATGTATCAAATTTCCCCTCAAAACTTATGCATTTTAAACACTTTTCAACCCTTTTTTTCCATCTTCATTGTAAAACATCTTTAAACGAGCAATAATCTTAGTAAACTCCGTCATCATCAAAACCATAAGAATTATGCTTAAAACGATCAAAACCGTTCAAAACCAACATGAATAACCAAAATGGAGAAAGTAGCATAAATATTCAAAATAAGCACGAAATTACTAACAATAATCATTATTAAGGAGTTTAAAATGATATAAATAAGTGCAAATAATTGCATTTATCAATCACGTGCACTTCTTATTTACATGAAGTTGTAGATGATGTTTGCTACCAAATGTCATTTGGAAACAAACTCTTTGTTATCACTCATAAGGGTAAGCTTACGTACATTAGTGATGGATCTAGGATTTATATAAAGCAGTCAATAAACCCCATTAGTAAGAAACTCCCTCCGCCTAAGACATACATTCGACGCCTTAAAACCCGCTTAGGTTTACATTGGGGTAATGAGGTGGAATCTTTAAAAACTTCTTGATTGTATGCTTGTAGAGAACATTCCATTCCATTATTTGGGTCTCTATAAACATTGAACCTCCCTCCACTTAGGTTGACATTTAACAATGTAAATATTATATCAGCTCATCTTATATGAGACCATCTCATCATGAGATGGGCCGTGTAATTAGCTCAATTTTGTAATCGGTCACTTTAAAATTGTAAGTTATCGCTTTAATACATTAAATGTAAGACCAGCCCAATAAACATTGTCTTACCATTGGACCTTCTCATTTAAGGATTTGTGATATTATATTCGTAGCTTTCATTACTTGGATCTTCACTCATCCTCTTCGGAATATTCGGATTTTATTTTGAAAAAAAAGCCTTCCAAAATTCCTAAAAATTATGACTATTAAAAAAGACTAAAAGGTGAAAATATTTAATATTCATCATTCACTTCAACTCGTTCCAAATTCTAATTTGATCACATTCACCTGAAAAATGTTGCATAAATTCATCGAAAAGCAAGAAAATATTTCTTATAATAGAACTAAATTTCGGTAAGATCTCCAAAAATACCCAATTCAAATGGGGTGGAGCACAGAAAAGGGATCACTCTTTGAGCGTAATATAGTGGAATCATGGCGAAGCGCTGATTATAGAGTCGGGTTATTTATATAGAGAGACTAAGAAAACTTCATCGCTTCCGCAAAAAAAAATTTGTGATGCTCGAGGGACTATCCTTTCTTTTTATCCCTATTATATTTGCTATGTATGTGCTATGCAGGGCAAACCAACTCTCAAGTATACATATAGTAGACGAGGATGGAAGAACGTGAGCCTCCATGAGAAAGATTAAGAACAAACAGTTTCCGTGGGCAACGGCTATTTTCAGTTAAGTAGGCTAATATTTATGGAGTCTAACATAAGGCCTAGAGACTTCCCGATAAAAGGGGTATTTAGTATTTACAAAAAAGAATATAACTCTACTTACCAAAAATAGCCGTTGCCCACTAAAATCGTTTGTTCTTAATCTTTCTCACGGAGGCTCACCTTCTTCCGTCCTCGTCTACTATATGTATACTTGAGAGTTGGTTTGCCCTGCGTAACATTATGATAAGAAGCCATTATGGTTCTGAACTTCAGTTTAGTTTACATTTCAAGTCTCCTTAGAATCTGTCTTACACGTACCCATGTCAGACGTCAGTTCTCGAGTCCAGGTAACAATTTACTACATAAATACAAGATCTATTCGCATCGACTTAATCAGGTCGATATAATTGACTATTAACGCTTTTAAGTACAGATTTATACGCTAACAGCATGACTTTCTATATATTGTTCAGTGGCGTGCTTGAAAGGAGAGCAAAAGGTTCGTCGACCATGGTGGGCGCCTTCCTGTTTGTCTGTAGTGTATGTGAAGGCAGCCAAGCGCAACAGACAGTCACGTGTTGTATCATTGAAGCTCGAACCATGATAGTCGAGGGTACATCTTGTACGTATATTTACAGTTTTGTTTAGTGTAAAAGTATGAAGAAACGAGGAAAACTCACAAATGTTGTAAAATGCCAATGATTTGTAGCTGTACGATTTGTATGTATCTAAAGAAGAATGATGTTTGGACGTTCGTTGCAAAGCTTCTCGCTAAGCAATTTGAGCTCACTAAGAAAACTAGATACTGCTTCTGCCGTCCGTATCTCAATGCATTGCTTAGGCCTTAGGTCATATAATGCGTGTTAGACCCGTCAAAACGATTAGTCGGACTTTTTTTGAATCCATATGTTTGGCTCAATGGGTCAATAATTTTTATTTATTTATTTATTTATTTTTGTTAAAATGTGAAATATTTAAAGATACCATGTAAATGTTTTGCTATAAATTTTTTTCATAACATTTGTGTCATTAAGAGTTTCAAATTTCAATTAAGAAATATTGATGTAAAAATAGTAGGTATAACTCAAATTTTGTCAAATTGTTAGATATAGATAGGATTGATCAAGAAAATTTTATTAGATATCTAAATCGGTTAAAAAAATCAACAGATTTAACGGTTAAAGTGCTCCATAAAAGCTAATAGCTAGTAAACCTAACAAAACTAATTTTTTGAGGAGATACTACAAGCTCTATTATAACTATCAAAATATGTAATTTATGTGCTTCACAAAACTACAACATCTCTAACTTTTTGTTCACTGCTTGCATTTCTATTTGTACTTTCCATATACTATGTTCATATATATTTTAAAAATAAATTTTTTTAGGCAATATAGATATTATGTTATTAATAATAAAGTAAATAGAAAAAAAAAAGTAGAGATCTAAACATTTAAAAATATTAATAGTTAAGTGAAAGAAATATTAGAACTATAAACATTAAAAATTGTTAAAATAAAGTCAGTGAAAACATATAAATGCTTAAATAAAGTTACTGAAAAATATAGACCAAATATTAAAAAATATGAAAATTAGAATGATCACAACTAATTATGTCAAAAAATTATGATATTAATAGAAATTTTTTTAGAAAAACAACAAAAATACCGCCTAAAATAAAAATAAAATATCAAATAGAAGGGGGCATTTCATAATTAACCATGAAATAGCATTTTTTGATTACGGGACAGGTTGAGAGAAAGAAAAGGCTAGGAAAAGGGAGATGCAAGAATTGAATTAAGGACCTTACACAGAAAAAGCAGTACAAACTCCATATGATTAGGGATGGTCATGGGGCGGGTCTGAAGCGGGTCTGGATAGATTCAGACCCGGATCCTGACCCTTTTATTTTTTTGGATCCAGACCCGGATCCGGACCCTAAGGGTCCAGAATTTTCAGACCCAGACCCGGACCCGACAGGGTCTAGGGTCCTTAATGGGTCCTATACAAAGCCTCTTTGATTTGTCAAAATTGAACCTTTTTCGAGTCTTTTTGTATTTTTGTAAGCAACTTATTATCGTATTATAAACACTTGTTCGAGTCCATGAAAATCAAATACAAAATAATTACTAGAACGTAAATTACATATAACAGAAATCAATAACAATATGATAGTAAGGCTAGCCAAAACAATAGCAAATAATGATATCAGAAACAGAGAATCAGCAACTTCAGTCCTCTAAGAATTTCACATTTCGAGTCTTACAAAACTGTCTTACACGAACACAATACATAATTCGATTCAAGACATCAATAAGCACAAGCACACAATACCGGAATTTTTTGTTCCGTTAGGACTTGTTCGATATCAAGTGAAGACACAATTAAACTATGTACTGAATAGGTTTACAAGTCTTCCCAACTTGTAAAGATAGGAAACCAAGGTTCAGCTAGAAATAGGTGCCTTCTGGAGGTTGAACAAGTTTCCGATTGTAGGGTGCAGCCATTTCTTTCCTCAGCTGAGTCAGGATGTCTTCCATAGTGCAATCTCTCTGCCAATTTGCCAGCATACTAAACTTTTTCGGTTCAACCTGTCATTCATGACATTACACATCAAATACTTCTACTTACCAACCCTACGCAGGATTCCAATAACCCTGCACAACATTACAGATCATGGAGGATATGATGCAAATTCGTCAAGCGTGAATTCGTCAAGCATATATGTGTAATGTTATGCATCAAGTCTTTGGTTTGAGATTTCATTATACATCAAGCGTAAACAAGACCCTAAAAACGCGTGAATCAAATAAGCATATATTTCCACATCCATCAGGCAAAAAGTCCATAAAAATATTACCACTCCAGACTCAGGATTCACACAAGTCATGTTGACCCGGGTATGGAAGCGCACACTTGGAGGTTTCTCCGGATAGTCTTTGTCACAAAAGAGCTTCAATTGATAAATGCGGCCTTCATGTACACTCTGATACAAAATCAGCACAGATATTCAATAAAACAACTACCAAAGGACAACTATGGAGGAAATATCAAAACATAATTAACAATATCAGACACTAGCAATCTTTCAAACAACAGTCCAACAAGAAAAAACCATGTGTATGATATATACATCAATTAAGGAAACCAATAAAGTGACAATGACAATAACATAATGTTCCAAAATCAAGCTGGCTGCCCAAAAATATGGGGCTATGCATGGGTCACTCAGCACGCCTAGGGGGTCCGAATAAAGAGACGTATCCATAACACAGAAAGCAAGTAGCAAGTTCTTGGATAACGGATAAAAAATTAAGGTACACATAAATGATGTTTACAACAAGTTGATTAATTGGATCCCTTTCCTTTGATTTCCGGATAATGTATACGGAAATATACCCCTTTTACATAACCAGTGTAGAGAAAATCCGGAACAACACATCTAATCCTGATTCCTGAGTCCATGACAACTCAAATACATTTCTTTAGTATTCTTGCTAATAATTACATTATATTCTACACATAAATTCACTCAGAAAATTTTGTTCATTTATAGTCCCTCCAATTCTAATCAAATTCCCCATTCGTTTTTTAGCACTATTCATCAATCTCTCAAAGTTTGTATTTTATTCTCAATCTATAAGTTAAAACATAATCAAGTGGAATCTTATTTGATTCGTTTCTTATAAATATTATTGATATCAACGATATATAATTATAAACCAAGCACAAAAAGAGATAGTTAAGATTGAAATATCGCATCAACAGGTGTGCAAAACCAAATGGAACATTTGATTAGAATAGGAGGGAGTAGTTTGTATCATATGAAATCTTACCCTCAATGAAGTCTATCATCCTAAAACTTAGAAGTAAAACAACACTCCAATGCAACATCTATAATCTGCACTATTGATATAGATGAGATGTACTCATGTAAAAACTAAAATGTCAACAAAAGGAGATTCAAAAATACTCACGTTGTGAGGACCAATTATAGTTCCCGTCCAAGAACGCATGTAGATATCATCACTGTCATCCATCCCATAGCTGACACTCCCGTCTCCAATACCTTTCTCACCACGCTCAAGCTCTTCTAGCAACCTAAAGTTTCTGGGAACTGTATGACAATATCAACAAAAGTACAATTATATACTACCATTGAAGCTTTGTGACAAATTACCTGAAATTCGATCATTAGTTAATAAAACCAGTATGCAAAAGGATCATCCGATAACCCTCCATCAATAAAAGCCACCAAATAGTAAACACAACAATGCTCAAACTAGAAATTTGCTTGTTACAATTTACAAGTAAACTCAATACTATAATCAACAAAGTACTAGTATAACGAACAATCTTGTTATGCTATATAACAGATACATTACCAAAAGGAAAGGAAAAACAAGCATAAGAGTAAAAACCAGGCACCTTTTCACAATGAACCCACCCTCTATCTTCACGAAGGCTCTATAAAACCTAAATCAAGGACAGCCATGATGAGCCTCCAGCTCTCCACTACCAAATAAACCACATTCGTACATACTTTCCCGACAAGCAGAAGTTAAGCACTATAGGGTTTTAGCGCAGACAACCTGTTGTACCAAACCACTCTTAAGAGTTGATAAACATTTCCATAAATATGCACCTATCCTCAAAGTTTAAAAAGTCGACTAAATGCTAAAACTCTACCATCCTGAATTCAGGTTTATTGTTTTATTCAAGCTTTATCAATTAGTGCATTGTTACAACTTGATCTTTTTCTATCTCTCTTCCTCAAATTTGACTCCACATGACCTGTAAAGATACTATTAAAAGTTACTGATGATCAAACGATACCAGAAAAATTCTAAGTTAAAAAAAAATTGAGTACCGAGCACTAACTTTTTTATTTTTTATCCAGCATACTGCAAATATTACCTTTCATCATAAGAGCATGGAAGTTTATTATTCTACCACTCTACCGAAATTGGTAACTGCACGAGTCATGCATTTCTTGTCTTTTATTTTTTATTGATTTTGATTTTCAAAAATCACATCCCCTTACGTGAGATGTGTAACTCAAGCTACATGAGGAAGTTATATCCTATGAGTGTAAATATAGAGAGAAAAGAGGGGTCACAAACACATAAATAAATTTTCTATAGCACTGAATCTCAATCCAAAGACTTGATTCATAAGATCACACATATAGTGCCCAAAATCATCTTGTACTAGCTCATGTTGGTGAGTCATGCATTTC
The DNA here is from genome assembly GCF_026212465.1 of Amaranthus tricolor. Taxonomy (NCBI): domain Eukaryota; kingdom Viridiplantae; phylum Streptophyta; class Magnoliopsida; order Caryophyllales; family Amaranthaceae; genus Amaranthus; species Amaranthus tricolor. The sequence continues at coordinate 40,245,872 of NC_080048.1, read as the reverse complement.
TACTAGTCCAAAAAATTATATTCAAAGACATGTTTAGGATCATGCTATATAAAGATATAAGCATAAGTGTATGAGTGTATTACTAGCAACCTGAGCAAAGAAAAGAACAAATAATTAAGAGCAAAATTTGTCGGAAATGTAAAGATATAGCAATTCGCCTCCTTCCTCACCAGCCGAACATTCATCTCTAGAGCAATTCGGCCTCCATTCATTTGTGTCATATGAAACACAACAATTTTAATCAAATGACCGAGGCCAAAACCAAAAACCATAACAAGAAGATTCCCCCTCCACCTAGCAGCTATGTCTACATAATCATTAGACTCAACTCCAAAACCAAAAACCCCATCAATAAACTCCCTGAGTCCCTGTGTAACAACTTGAGCTAATTCGAACCAAAACACGGGAAAACAATTCACTTTTCAACATCTTGATTAATTTCAATAAGTAGCGTTAACATTAAGCATATGTAATTCTATGCAAGAAATTAAAGGTGCAAATATGAAACAGTTAAATATTACCCTAACAATTTCCAACTCCATTAGAACGATGAAACATAAACATGTACAGCAAAGTTAAACCCAATTTCCAATTCCATAAAAGAACAATAACGAAACTAAAACAAGATCAAAACAATCAGTAATCATCTCAAATCAACCACTAAAAAAACAAAAAACCCTAATTCTAGTTCAAGAAAGCAAAATTAATAACACGTATAGACCCTATTAGTTGAATCAATCAAAAAAAAAAAATAAAACCCACATGAAAAATGTACCGATCAAGCACAAAAACAAGATGAAAACTAATAAATAACGAATCTTACCTATGAATTAACTAAAAACCTCCATTAATGGAAAAAGGGAAAAGGGTAAGATGGCTTACCGACAACGCTGGATCCGCCAGAACCAATCGTCATAATTCAGTTGGAGAATCAAAGGGTTTGAGAGATACAGAATTTGAGAAAAGGGGGGTTGTTAAGATCGAAAATGGAGGTTTTTGGGAGAGGTGAATGAGAATATGAGATAGAATTGGATAGATGGTGTGTTTTAAGGAGTACTCTTGGTAGAATCTATATCATATTGTTGTACTTGTGGGGTGAGTGGAAGAATTTTAGAGTTACTTTAAATTAAATTTGATATGTCTAAATAATATGAACTTGATCCGAAAATAAGATATATTTCAAATTAATCGAACTAATACTAAATTTTTTTTTTTTTTTACTTTGAATAAATTTGCTATTCAACATTCAATCAGATTTTATTTCGATTTTTGTTATCCGGCAAATTCAAAAGATAAAAGAGTATATCTTTGTAAATTTTTTTAGATTAAATGGGTGAAACCTATACTTCATAAACCATATTTGAAATTGGAGTTAGGATTCTCTCCATTACTTAAAATGTGATAGAGAGTTCATTACTCAATTTAATAGTTATAATTCCTTGTTGAAGTGAAATAGAAGAATTTTGAGATTTTATTTTTTATTATAAAATATGTGTCAAAATTTTAGCATGATTAATAGAAAAAAGTAAAGGAGAGAATCCTAATGCTTGAGATTGATGCGAAATTTGATAATTTTCATATAAGCAAAAATATCAGATATTGAGTACTTTATGTCAAAAACTGAGTAATCAATTTCAACTTAACGCAGTTAATTTTAACCTATGATATCAATTTTGACATTAAAGTAGTTAATTTAAACTTAAAGTAAACCTTAATTTGATCAATTAAAATAAAAAATTCAATTTTGACCTAACAATTAAAGCGATCGATTTCTACTTACAAGTTTATAACCTTATATGAATCAATTATGATCTTTTTAAAGTCTTCAATTTCGACGTTAAAGTAATGAATTTAGTTATAACTTTTAAAATGAATCAATTTTAACCTTTAATATATCAATTAAGATCTTAAATTGATCAATTAGTGATCACGTAGTGTAAAATATTATAAATAGTAATGAAATATGTTTGAGATATGAATAGAGTATGTATAAGATAAATTTGTTGACTTTTAAAAATTGGCTAGTTAACATATATCAAATGAGATAAATGGCCAAGAGCAATCCAAATACTAAATTCATGTTTGAATAGTGCACTCCCATCTAGATAATTCATGTGTTCTAAAATACTCGCCAAATTATAGTTATTAAAATTATTTATGTTTTAAGTTTATTTTATATATTGTGGTTAATGTGTGAGAAAAAATATATTATCAAGTAGGATCTTGTTTGAATCGTCTAATCGTGTACTTTCATAATATTATCTTTTTATAATTTTTAAATGCGTATAGTTTAATAAATAAATAATTAAAACAACACATTAGACCGCGTAAAAAGTCAAATGTAATAAGTATAACGAAACGTAAGAAGTATACATGTTTAATACATTAGAAGTTTATTCGATAGTAATCGATTCTGCACTTCAAGCTCAGCTATTCGCACGAACAACTAATTGTCTGTGCGGATCTGAGGCTTGAGAGATACTAAAATAAGACTAACATTGCAAAAAAGTGAGAATGGTCCCAGTTAATAATATTGGAAGTAAATTTAAGATCAATTGAAAGAATCTTGAACTGAGTATTAGGTTAAAACTATTAATTAAATTGCATTATTTCTCATGTCGTATTGGATTAGTCATAATTATAGTCATAAACTCAATATTACGCTAAAAAATAAGAATCGGGTGGAGAAATAAGACGTGCAAGTCATATCCATGTCCTGTCCAAGGAGAAATATGGTCCATTTTTACCCAATCTATCATGTCGTAATAATCCATTAATTACTTTATTTTATTGTAATTTAACCACCCAAAAGATTAATTAGTTTTCTTTTCACCTAATGCCATATTAATTAAGAATGCTTTCATATTTAATGCCATATTAATTAGTTTTCTTTTCACTTAATATTAGTAAATGATATTTCACTACTTAACTTTGTGTTTGAAAAACCGAAAATCTCCTAAATTATAGATGTTCATTTAAATTTTGGGACAAGTATTTCGAATTAATGAGTTTAAAATCAAATTTTATGTCAATTTTTATACAAATGTAAATTTATTTATGAAGTTGAATTATGAAGTTGAATTACAAAGTTAGACAAATATTAAATTCAGTTTCGAAATTTGAATGCTCCAAACACACAATATATTAAGAATTCATGAACATTAGAAAGAGACTATATAATACTTCGATCCTCCATTTGAAATACCAGTTATATGACGGTTATCGCAATAAACTTTTTTTATATATTGTGGTTAATGTGTATGAAAAAATATGGTCAAGTAGTATCTTATTTGAAATGTCAGATTATATACTTATTTCCCAAAATAGTGTTCATGTAGGTAAGGTTTAACACTAAACTGCTTTGGTTTGAAACTTCCAAACCTCAATGTGAGCTAAAACAATTGTTGGAATATTTTTTTGAGAGATCAAAGAATATTTGAAAGTAACTTCGTTTTGCGATGAAAAAAAGTAAAAATCGCTTCTCTTGATATTCCTATACTAGCCACAAATACTTGATGCATTTGAGTCTTGGATCAATCTGAATAAAATAACAATAAAAACTAAAGAAGAAAAGTTATAATGAACATTTGGATATAAAATTATTGTTGGACATTGATTTATTTTTAGAAAATTTGTTAATAACAATTTTAACTCTGTCTCGTTAATTCAAAAAAATTCTTATTAGTATTGGTAAACTCAAAATTATCCTCACAGTTGGTGAACCCTTCTCATAAAGTAGGTAAATTAATAATTGATATTTTTGTTAGATTTTTCTTGTTTTTATTGGGAACAACTTTTTTAAGTAAAGTAAATAAATAAGTGAATTGCTTAACATCGTCCTAAATGTTCCACCCATGCAATCCTATTTTTTTTCTAAATTTCCCTAACCCGTATAATTAAATAATAATTTTAGACATATTTAAAGGAGAAAACTGACTTTTAATTTTTTATTGCGATTTTGTATCTATATTATTGAATCATAATTGATTCTATATATCACATGTTATATGATGTATATACCAATTATTTTGTCGGTCTAATTTTTATGTTTGAAGTTTTCAAATCAAATTCAGATAAATTTGGTTACATTTCTTTCCTTTATAAAAAACTTTTTAAGAAAATAAATTTCAGTGAGGACTAGAGACTGTATTGTTTTATTTTCTAGTTCTACTTAGGCCACTATTCTTTTGGTTCACAATAAGTTTTGAAGACTTCAAACCAAAATTAAAATAGATTAGTAACATAAACACTATTTTGAAAAATATTTTTAAGCGAGCACCATAATAAATTTTTTTTTCTTTTTCAACTCCATTTAAGCAAATCATTCAAACAATTTAAGCCAAGCATGTTTCTTTGTTATTGTTAATGTTGTCTTTTTCTTTTGCGCTTTAGCAATTCTTTCTATTATAAAACATACCACGTAACAATTATAAAATCTTAACTGTTTACTATTCTAAGAAAAAGTCCGAGTTTTTTTTTATTTTTTATTTGTTATATCATGAAATATGAGTAAATTGAAAGATATATAATTAAAAAGCAAATACAATATTTAAAAATATCATTATAAATTCCAATATAAATAAATTTTTTCAAAAGCTAATAGATATGGACAAGTATTTAATATTAAAAGCTTCAGTTCATATCGAAGTTGTATCAAATTCGTACTAGGAGCTAGTACTTTCTCTGTTACCCAATAGTTATAATTATATTATTTCTTATGCATGGGTCAAAATTACCTAATTAAATAAGATTGAAGATAAATATTATTACTATTGAAATGCAGGGGCGGAGCAAACATTAATAAATTATTTAAAGGCCCTATGCAATTTTTAAAAATTATGATATTTTCTAATAACTTTGTATCTTCAAATACTACGTAAATCAATATTAAAGTTGTAGTCGAACGTATTAAACATGTTTAGAACCTCTTATAGTAAAATATGACAAGTAATGTGGAAAGGATGGAGTATTAGTTAGGAAATCTAAATGAAATCGCTCCTTGTGTGGCATCACGAAGGATGATTAAATTCTTAACACAAACACCCGGTAAGACAAGGGTTCCGGTCCTAAGATTTTCAACACTAATAGAGGCAAATTTATATTTATACGTAGGAGAATTAGGGTAACGGCCCGTACCATCGTAGGCTATCATATACCCATAAGCCCCGTCATTTGGATAATCCATTTGAACAACCAACCAAGAGTGTGTTTCAAACCTATCATTTCCATATGCATCATCTACATTATGAATTTGAATGGATCCAGATCTGATACCACCCATATAAGACCCCGGGTCTGATACCCTCGTTCGCAACCTTCCCATCCATGATGCGTTTACGGGTGTCTGAGAAGGCTTAGGAATACTACTTATATGAAGAATGCTGATGGGTGCAGTGGCCTTGCTCCAACCTTAGCAGCGTTTGCCCAGTTTTCCTTTAATCTATCCATCCTCTCATTCATCTCCCTTATCTGTTTCCTCACTTCTTGGAGTTTATCCTCTGCTTTCTTCTTATCATCAATAGCCTTCTTCTTATCATCCTCTGCCTTCTTCTTATACTCATCAGCTTTCTTCTTATCATCAATAGCCTTCTTCTTATCATCTTCTGCTTTCTTCTTAATTATCATCAACAACCTTCTTCTTATCATCCTCAGCTTTCTTCTTATCAAGCTCGGCTTTCTTCTTATCATCTTCTGCTTTCTTCATCCTCAGCTTTCTTCTTATCATCCTCGGCCTTCTTCTTATCAATCTCGGCTTTCTTCTTATCCTCATCAGCTTTCTTCTTATCATCCTCGGCCTTCTTCTTATCATCCTAAGCCTGTTTGAGATCAGCATCGAGTTTTTCGTAATCCACTCTCGTGTCACCAGTGCTAGAATCAAGTCGATTCCATACAAGTACTAGACGGAGTAGGATTAAAAGTTTCCCCGGTAGGAACATCCACATAATCCTCCCAAGCGAACAAGTCATTTAGCCTGATAAACTTACACTACAAATAACTATCGAATTAGCGATGAAAAAATGGCGAGCGGAAGGGTTGATCGCCAGTGGCGACGACAAGGCGAGGGCCAAATTACTCGCCAAATGGGAAAGTATTTTGACGACGGGCCACGTAGTCGCCAATCAGTCACCAAAGGCATTTATTCTTTCTTTTTTTGTAATAGATGGCGACGGGAAGTGTGGTCGCTATTTTGTCGCTCGGAAAGACAATATTATTTTTATTTTTGTTTTAATAGTGGGCGACGGGATATGGTGGTAGCCGTGTAGTCGCCAGGAGGACCGAAATCTTTTATTTTATTTTAATTGTTGGCGACGATGATCTTAATCGCCAGTTCGTCGCTAGTTTTTTTGCTTTATATTTTTATTTTTTTTAAATTTAGGTGACGGAATGTTTGGAAGCCCTTTGGTCGCCATATATTTTGAATTTGAATTCCACATATGGCGATGGGTTTGTAATCGCCGTGTTGTCGCCATGTTTTGTATAAATAAGAAGCAGAATTGTTGTTCATTGTATATTTCGGATACTAAAGAATTATAAGAGGTTAGTGATTTTCTTATTCTATTATGTAGCTTGTTTTTTTTCTTTACATGAGTTGTTTTATTTATTTTTATTATTTATATTTAATTTTTATTGTCATTAATTTGATTTAATTTTATTATTTAATTAGTATATATTTTTTTCCTTTGTTATTTACTTGAGTTTTTTTATATTTTTTATTATTTTCTATTTTATTTTTATTGTCATTAATTTGCTTTAATAATTTTATTAGAATAATTATATTATTATCATATATTGTTATTTTCATGAATTGTTTTATATATTTTTATTGTCATTAACTTACTTTACTAATCAGCTGAATAATTATATTTTATATTATTATATATAGGTGCTAAAAATGAATTTTAGGCAAGAAAGAAGTTGGATGTACAACCGACGAAAAAATGAAAAGTTTAGTTTAAGATTTATGAGAGGGTTGGAAGAGTTTTTAGATTTTGCTCGTACAAAAAGCATGAGTTCTGAGATTAGATGTTCTTGGAAAAAGTGTAAAAATTGTTGTTATAAGGATTCAGATAAAATAAGAGAACATCTAATGAGAAGGGGGTTTGTTCAAAAATTTTCTCTAATTTTACATTAATTTTCAATTTACCTTTTTTGGTGAATTACCTACTATAACAGGTCAATGGATTATCTAAGTTTACTTTAGGCAAAACCCCATAAAGTTGAGATTATTCATGATTTTAATAGGTGAAATTATTGTAGAAAAATCATGAAAAGTTTGTATTAATCTAGTTAATTTTTTCAAAATTAAATTATTAATATAAGTTTTTACATTCACTTATTTGCAGTTTTGACGTTTTCGTTACTATAGAAACTTGGTTATTCATCTTACTAATAGTAAGATAAACAGCTTCAATATGATTTGATGCTATTTTAGAGAAAAAACAATATATTATTTGATACTTTTTGCATTTCCATGTGTGGTTTTCTATAAAATGTTTTTTTAATTAAAAAGAGTAGAATATTTTAGATGAGAGACGAGAGTAATAATAAGGTATGTAGATAATAAATATATTATTTTATTAAATAATAATATAAATGAAGAAGAATTATAAGCATTTAATTTTTTTGGGAAATTTCACGTGATGACCTGAGTTTTTGTTTTTCGATAAATGTTTTTAAAATTTGCGTGGTAACCTTGAGCTTTCAACTTTTTCATGTGGTAGACAAATGTTAAGTTTTTGGTTAAATTAAGTAATTATTTCGATTGGATTTCGATATATTTGTGATCAATTGGTGATCGCGACATTCGTTTTTTGAATAAAGTGTCATTATGCTGGGTAAAAATAATGTAAAGTTAACAAAAAAAACTTCCTTTTTTTCTATCACATGGAAAAGTTGAAAGGTCTAGGTCACCACGTGAATTAAAAATAATGTTTGTCTACCATGTAGAAAAGCCAAAAGTTAAGGATTACCGTACCATATGGAATTTCCCAAAATTTTTTTAAAAATATGATGGAAAAATATAGAGAACACAAATATTTAACAAATGTTAAATTATTTAATGGAAACATATAGCGACCATACGCATTATAAACTCATAAAAGCAATATATTTTTCTTTTTTTTTTTTTTACCTTTCTTCATTTTGAGTCGTAATTGACATTAATAAAAGGAATTATTAATTTATGTGCACTCAGTTCATTATAATATTAAACCCGTTTTTCCCTAAATTTTCTTTGAAGAAAACGTCAATGGCTGCGAGGGCATGACCCGTTCTTCTTCCCTCTGATCTTCGAAGGACCTTCGTGTGAAATCAGTCTGTCCTTGTTCTTCCCTTCGTGATTTTCAAGATAGATTATCTATACTTCTACATTCTTGATTCTTTTGTGTAAATTATGACTAATTGATCTTTCTTGCTCACTCTCCTCTGAATTCGAACCACAATGAGTGTAGAAGCATCCGAAAATTTCCCTTCCTTGACCTTGAATTCTGCCGATTTGGGGAAGGATTGAGCGAGTTTTAGTCCTATTGATTAAACATCAAATTCAAGCCGAAAAGAGAACATTGAACCTGAAATTGTTCCGTTTCTTGCTGCTGCAAGCAAAAGGTATTCCTTCTTGATTTCTTTCCTTGTTTTTCCTTAATAATCATGCTCTCATTCATATACTTTCCCTTGCATAATCTTTCATTCATGTGTAAAATCCTAAATGTTGTTGAATCTTGGAATGTGTATGAATTAGTAGATGAGTCATTAAAAATTCATGGAAAATGTGTTGATTATTGCTAGATTCTTGGAGTATTGTGGATTGTAAGTTAGAGTACCTATCTTTGAGGTGAATGATAATCTCTATTTGAGAATAAAGATGGTAGATTCAATTTGAAGAGATAGGATACATGACATTGAGATATGAGTTTTTGTTGAAAATGTGGTATATTGGTGAAATATTAGGTATTTTGATATTCATGAATGAATTAGGAGCTTCTTGTGAAAATCATTAATGGTGGGATAAATATTGGTTGTGTTGTTGAATAGTTTGATATTTTTGAAGGGATTATCAGATTCTTTGAGGATTTTTAAGGGTTGGTTTTGAATGTACACGTTAAGTTTAATTAAAAAATTAAATTAGCATGGTATTTTGTGGCTTTTTATAGCAATTATATGATAATAATAATAATAATAATAATAATAATAATAATAATAATAATAATAATAATATATGACTCATAGAGTCAAACTTAAATGATGTATTAACAATTCAACAAACTGGTCTGACAGGTAAAAATATAAGTATTCAAAAGAAACAAAATATAATATATCCACTGTTAATAAAGCTCTACGATATATACTCCTATCAAATCCTTTTTTACAAATATCCTTTCAATAAAAATGTATATACAACACATTTGATCCTCGTATACATAGTGCTATATACTACTTTATATCACATGAGTATGCATCATCATATCATAACCACATTAATTAGTTGGATTAGGAAAGCTTAGCGATGTTTAAATACAAATTAATGCTCACTCATTCTTATGGGTGGTACAAAAAAATATAGGAGTATACACTAATTTAAGAGGTCCTACATATTTTATATATTTTTTTAATTAATTTTGAGGCTTAAAATAAGTAATAAGACAAAGTCAAAATTCAAAAATAGACGTAAACTAACATCGATTAATATTAAGGTCCCTTAATTTGACAGACTTTATAAGATTGCACACCTTACGCATGCCCAGGATAACAATTGAATTTAAAGGAGTTATTGCATCATATTACAAGTGAACAATCAAAACAAGCTAAGACTGTTAGGCCGTGATAATTCGTTACAATATCACCCCTAGGCCTATTCATGTAGACACAAGTGGCGCATGCACCCTACTCGCGTATACACACTCACAGGGCATCCATAAGCTTTGGCCCGAAAACCAACGAATAATGAATATTGACTTGCATACAAACTTAGAGCAAAATAACTAAATAAAGGCGAAAAGGGAAGAACTTTTAAGAAACCAGTTTGATCAAGTAGTTTTATTGATTTCATTCATTGATAGATTTCATGTCCAATTTGCTTAGGAACATGTCCCTGAGAAAATTTGACTAAACCAACTGCCTTTGCATTCAAGCCCTGGACAGCAACTATCCAGAACTCCACATGTATCACCATAACCAGGGCACCATTCACACGTTAAAACGGGCACCTTTAGAACAATACAATGTGAGTGTGGGCAACACTCTGAGCTTGATTGGCATGGTTCTCCATTTGGAATGCAACTTAGTTGATTGTTATCAACTACTTGTGGGAACAACTTACTAGCTACTAGTATGTCATTCAATGGTTGTTGGTTCCCTGAGATTTCATACACAATGTCCACTTCCGCCGCCGCGGAAATGGCTAGAAACACCATTAGAGCAAGGATTGTAGCTCCCATCCTCATGTTGTTCATCTACTCAAAGAATGAGTTTGTGGGTGTGTGTTTGTTTGATGGTTTTGTTTGAGGGTGTGATGCTTTGAGGACTCCAAACCCCCTTTTTATACACTATGAAATATCCATTTTTTAAAAAGACATGTAGCAAATTTAATGAAATTGAATAGAAGATATTAAATATTTGAACAGATTGAGATGGTTTGGGCATGTGCAGAGAAAGACACATGACGCCCCAGTAAGAAGGATCGAATGGATCATAGTGGAGGCAAGAGAAGTCGAGGAAGACATAGAAAAATGTGGGAAGAATAGATTAAAAGTGACATGCATGAACTTTACCTCTCCAAGGACCAGACATGGGATAGGGGGAGTTGGCGGCGCCTTATCCACGTCTTAGATTACTAAACCGGTCCTTTCTACCCATCGTTTGTTATTGTTCATTACCTTTAATTATCGCTCTTTATCTCCTTCATTACTTTTATCTTTATTTTTAGTTATTTGTACATATTCTATTTATTCTATTAGTAAGTTGCAGGTTTCTCTTTCTTTGATCTCTTTCTTTGAAGAGCTTTCTCGAGCCGAGGGATTATTTGACCGCATTCTCCTATATGGGTATGAGTTATTGTCGTTCTTTCCTCCCTAGACCTTGAGCATAGTTTTCTATGAGCGGAATACACTGGGTATGATGATGATGATGATGACTAAGTGTCTCATCTTGAGAATCAAGTTTTATCTCAGTTAAAGCAAGTATTATTTTTACAGGTTAGGTTCTGAACACGCTTTTCACCTAGCTCTACAATATTGCGCTTTAGGCTTTAGGTGAAGATATCACTCATTAATGAGCAACTTTTGTATGTCACCTTCTCGCTGTGACTGGTGAGACATGTTCATACACGAAGCTTGAGTTTAAAAAATAACTATTTTAATAACTAAATTGTCAATTTTAACTTCTAAAATGACGTCTAACGTGTCTAATAATTAAATAATTAAACACGAGTATTTAAAATATAAAAGTTATTTTTTAACTAAATTAGTTGACTATTTAGTCCGATTTAATGAATTCCTATTATATTGTGTGTGTTAGGTGTACTTTTAAAAATATTTTAACAAAATTATGACTAATAAAATATTAGTGACTAATGTAAGTCTTGCGTCTTATTTTAAGTTTTGTGGAATATGAATACATCTTAATTAATTTGGTAGAAGGTGAAGAGAACACTAATTAATTTTGTGGGTGGTTAATTTAGGACTGAGTAGTTAATTGGTCATTAGTCATTACTGTATCTAATTAAATTAGTAATAGAATAAAAGTCTTGTATTGATTTGGTTCACATTATTCAAGTTTGCATCAATTTAATAATGGTAAATATTTTTTAATGATTGTAATTGATTGTTACTTGTTATATTAAATACTTAATATTTTAATAACTTTTAAGGTTGATATATGTTAAAATACTATCTGTGCCTTTTATTTTGCACCAGTTGCAAAATGGGAGAAATATAATGGAAAAGAGAATTGAGTTGAAGAATAAAACAAAAATTTAAACGGATGATAGAAATAAGTGATTAAAATAGAGAAGAATAAATTTGTGTATGAGATTAAAAGAAGAGTGGGACCACTGTAAAAAAAGATAAAGGTGCAAAATCAATAAGACAAATTAAAATGAAAAGTAACACAAATTAATAGAAACAGAGTCCAAAGAAAATAATGTGGATCAAATTCATACAAAACTTTTTCATTAAATAATCCAATAATATGACTTGAGAAATCATAATATATAATAATGTAATTTAATTGGTAATATCTTGTATTATGAGTAGACATGTACTTAATTAAATATACAGTCTCTTTCTAGTTTTCGTTTTTATTATTATTATTATAACGAAGATATTATTTTAAATTTTTGTGAAATAATAATATGGTTGTTCACATAATACCAAATTACAATAATTAGTATGAATGCATCCTCAATTAATTTGACATCACATTTCACATTTTTCAATTGAAAATAATGCGATTAAGATGTAACAAGTATAATGGAACGTAACAAGTATTAACTTACGTGATAAGACTACTAATTATATATGGAAAATAAAATGCTCTAATGTCTAGAAATTCTTGATCAAATCAATTCAAATCCAATTAAATAAAAAGTTGATGCAAAATTATTCACTCGAATTAACTATAACGTTATGCATGGCTTAAACTTTCTGTTCGTTCATGTACAATTTATTCTTTCTCAACGTTATATAGTTACACTTTTATCATTCGAATTAACTATAACGTTAATTTTTTTAATTATTCGAGATACTATTGTAATATTAAGACTTAAAAATTTTCTTTTATTCCAATATAATATTAAAATGTGTATAAAATTTTAACCAAAAAAATTAAATTAGCATGGTATTTTGTGGCTTTTTAAAGCAATTATATAACAATAATAATAATAATAATAATAATAATAATAATAATAATGGCTCGTTGGGTCAAACTTGACCGACGCGTACCAAAACCAACTTGACTGATTTGAGAGGTAGAGCGAATCAAAAGAATGAAGTATAATAGGTCTTTTTTTAAAGCCCCATGATATGTTATGTACTCTATCAAGCCCCCTCATACGAAAGTTTTTGGGATAATAGCGTGTTTGCAAAACATGTCCTCCTCATACATGATTATGCTAAATATTACCCTTAAAATGATGGCTATATAAAATGCGAACTCATAACACTTAAATCACACTGCAATCTAAATAATTATGATATTACATTAAGAAACTAACTCAACAAAACACTTTATTTAGCTCGGAATTAAAGCCCTATGTATATATTTTTATAAGGATTCATATGTGAATCTTTCTCGAGCCGAAAGACACTTTGGCAACACTCTCCTTTATGAGTATTAATTGTTGCTTTTCTTCCCTCCCCAAACCCCGATCATAATTTCTATGAGCGAGATACACTGAGTAAGATGATGATCATGCACACATCTAGAACCAGCACAATACATATTTGATAAAATAGCTTTATTCATTAATATATTTCATTCATTGATAGATAGGCAAATATAGAAAGCATACATGATTTCCATTTATAGAATATATTTCATGTCCAGTTTGCTTACTTAGTAACATGTCCCTGAGAAAAAGCTAGCTCAACCAGTGCAGGTAAGGCCAGGGCAGCAAACATGCAAATGGCCTCAAGTCTCACCATAACCAGGGCACCATTCACACTTAAATATGGGGCTTGGAAATGCAAATGAAGCACAATGTGAGTGTGGGCAACACTCTGAGCTTGATTTGCATTCTTGTCCATTCTTGTCCAATTTCTGTTATAAGCCGTTAAGACAGCTGGCTTTTTGTTTTGATCACACGCATTTTAGACCGTTAGGATTCATGTTAGCAAGGTCTTTATAAAGGTCTCATTGCCTATTTGTAATTCATTCCAGTTTTCAATAAAATTCACAAATCATTTGAAGAGTTTTCAAAGAGGGAATTGAGAGTTCTTGATTCTATTCTGTTCAGCCGGATTGTGAGTGAAGCAAGAAGGTTTGTTCAGTTCTTCTTACCAAGATTGAATCAGATTAATTTAGTCTTGTCAAGGAGATCATTGCCTAACCATATTGTCCTGTGGAAGGGTATTGATCACTGATCAGTAGCCACTGATCATATCCAATTGATCTTCTGCCTATTCCTAATCATTCTCGCATGCAAAGCCGTCAACCTACAGGAACTGATACCTCTGAAGAGAGTGAGAGTGAACAGATCTATCCTGAGGAACAAATACACAACTTGTTGATTAGAAGAAATTTTCCCAATAATCTAATCTTTTATCAATTTGCTGTGAATAATTCCACTTTTGTATATTGGTCCCGTTTCAAAACACAGCTCTGATACCAATTGATGCGGATATGGTGATGGTTGATCCAAGAACTCGCTTAATCCTATCAAGAACGATGCCAAAAACAATCTTGACACAATGAACACACACAAAGGCCTTCTGTTTCGTATGAAAACAGAAGGTGACTAGAACAATTCCTTGGAATGGTTCTATATCGTGGATAGAGACAATTGACCTTCACTCAACCAATGGCCTCTTTCTCACACTCAAAATTAAGATTCACTCTCTTAATCCTCGTGGAAACAACTGAATACCCTCCTTGCTTCACTCACAAAAAAAACACTCAAGATTGTAATCGCACACAATTACTTGAATGAACTTTTATTAACCAAATCTGAATTCCATGATACAATGAGGGGGTCCCTTTATATAGGACTCTAACGGCTAGTTTGGGGTGTCTAACAAACATAACTAACCCCGTGCCCATTTATTAACGCGCGTGTAATTACATGAACTTTAAAACAAGCCTTATTAAACTGAAATCAGCCATTATCAAGGAACTGGCGAGCACACGACTTTGCAGCTTTTCTTGTGGGCTCTGTGAGGACTCTCCGTATTATCTTTGAGTCTTGTCTTCTTATTTCATGTATGAAGATTCCATTCTCTGAATTTCCACGCTCATACATGCAACAGGCTAGGCTCTCCATGGCTCGCAAGGTAGGCTGGCAGACAACTCGATGTCTTTGTTGTTTTGCTGTTTGTGGGATCAAGTTCAGTCTCCTATTCCTTCTGTTCTGCTTGGTCACTGTTGGGAGACTTCTTGTTGTTCCTTCTTGTCTTTGCTATGCTTCCTTGTTTATGTTTAGTCCAAATTGAAGATACTTTAAGGAAAGTCAACACATTCAGTAGGCTTATTAGTCTTAGTACATGCAAAGTCATTAGGCGTATTTTAGTGTTTTGATACAATTATGTTCTTCCTGTGTTGTCTTGGTTTGTAGACTATCTATAATTGTATCACTCTGGGATTTTTTTAGAGATCTTAGCAACAAATAATGAAATTCACCTGAAAATTGACGTTAATAATCTAATCTTTTATCAATTCGCTGTGAATAATTTCACTTTTTTATATTTTCCTAATAATCTAATATTTGCCATACACTTACCCAAAACTTACCATATAACTGATAACATACAATAACAGGGTATGCTTCCAACTAAATAAGATATAGATTAAATTATTCATAACAGATGAATAAAAAATTAAAGGAAAAATTACCTATAATAATCCAAAATTTTTATGACTTTCCTACAATAATCCCACATATTGATTAATCATTAATAATTCCAAGTTTAGGGGATACTTGCCTAGTATAAACTTAGGTAAACTTAGGTACCTATAATAATCCGTTGACCTTCTGTAGCAAGTTTTATTTTTTTTAAAAAAAAGATAAATTAAAATAATATATCAAAAAAAATTAAAAAATGTTAAAAAAATTTCTGATTTTTTTTACCATTCAAAAATTTTTATGTAAATTTTCAAAAAATTTCTCTAATTTTACAATAATTTTCAATTTACTTTTTTGGTGAATTACCTATTATAACATGTCAATGGATTATCTAAGTTTACTCTAGGCAAATACCTATAACATTGACAATATTCATGATTTTAATAGGTGAAATTATTGTAGAAAAATCATAAAAATTTTGAATTATTTTAGGTAATTTTTTCAAAATTAAATTATTAATATAAGTTTTTACATTCACTTATTTGCAGTTTTGACTTTTAAGTTACTATAGAAACTTAGTTATTCATCTTACTAATAGTAAGATAAACAGCTTCAATATGATTTGATGCTATTTTAGAGAAAAAAAAATATATTATTTGATACTTTTTGCATTTCCATGTGTGGTTTTCATATAAAATGTTTTTTTTTAATTAAAAAGAGTAGAATATTTTAGATGAGAGACGAGAGTAATAATAAGGTACGTAGATAATAAATATATTATTTTATTAAAGAAAATTTGCAAAGAAACACCTTTTAAAATCTTTTTTTTTTTGTAAAGAAACACTTTTTATAATATTTATTTGTAAAAAAACATCTTTTAAGAGACTTTTATTAAAAAAACACGTTAAATCAGTTTCTGGTAACTTTTGTCAACTTTCAGGCGTTGACTATGCCATTTGAGCTCAAAAGTCAACGCCTAAAAGTTGACAAAAGTCACCGGAAATTGATTTAAGGTGTTTTTTTTTAATAAAAAGTCTATTAAAAGTTGTTTTTTTACAAAAAAAAAAATTTTAAAGGTGTTTTTTTTTTTTACAAAAAAACTGGTTTTATAAGGTGTTTCTTTGCAAATTGCTCTTTTACTAAATAATAAAATGGGAAAATTGCAAAGAAACACCTTTTAAAACCCCTTTTTTGTAAAGAAACACTTTTTATAATTTATTTTGTAAAAAAACACCTTTTAAGAGACTTTATATTAAAAAAAAACACCTTAAATCACTTTCCGGTGACTTTTGTCAACTTTTAGGCGTTGACTATGCCGTTTATCAATTTTCAGGCGTTGACTTTTGAGCTCAAATGGCATAGTCAACGCCTAAAAGTTGACAAAAGTCACCGGAAAGTGATTTAAGGTGTTTTTTTTTTATAAAAAGTCGCTTAAAAGGTGTTTTTTTACAAAAAAAAATTATAAAGAGGTGTTTCTTAAAAAAAAAAAGGTTTTAAAAGGTATTTCTTATAAATTTCCCTAATAAAATAAATAAAGAAGAATTATAAGCATTTAATTTTTTTGGTAAATTTCACATGATAACCTTGAATTTTTATTTTTCTATAAATGTTTTTAAATTTTTGATTAAATTAAGTAATTACTTCTATTTCGATTGGATTTCGATATATATGTGATCAATTGGTGATCTCGAGATTATTTTTTTTTTTGAAAAAAGTGTCATCTTATCGATAAAATTAAATACATAAATTATATAATGCAAGATTTAATGAGTGGTTCTCCGGTTCTCCCATAGTTTCGACTATAAATGCGTTGAAATTGCAAAATTTATGTCGGGTACCGGATATGTGGATATATACAAACTCATTCATGAAATGACATCAAATAATCATAAAATATTTTGGCAGGTCATTCACATTCAATTATTCTACTTTATGCCAGCTTGATTTTTGCAATAATGCATCATTTTTAAATTTTGGGGAAATTTAGTATAGCAATTTTAAATTTTTGGCTTTTTTATATGATAGAAAAATATTATTTAAAATTTAATGGTGATGTTGAACTTTTAACTTTACATTATTTTTGTCTAACATAATGACATTTTCTTTTGAAAAAACATAAGTCGTGATCACCTTTTTTAACCACATATTTTGAATCTACATTAACGTAAAAAAATGGTAAGAATATATTTAAGTGGAATTAAAACGATAAAAAATAACGTATAGATATATGCCATAATCTAAAAAGTGAATACAAGTTTTCTGATCAATAACTTCTAATAAGAGAGTACTATTAAGTGTTAGGGCATTACAAGGTTTGTTTTTTATGAACCTAACCAAAAAAATTATTAAAAAATAATTTTTATTTTGGTATGAAATGATGTTACTTGATTGATTTTAAGAAATTGAATTAATGATTGATTCATGCTTCATTAGCCTCGATTTAAAATAGTTTTGTTAATCTTTATAATCAAATACAAGTTTGAGATTTGGAATTGATGTATATTTAGATTAACTTTATATTTGTTTAGCGAAAGAAAACGAAAATTTGAGGTTTAAAATTAACAAGGTTCTAAAAAGATAATATATTAATCATTATAGCGAAAGTTTGAGATTAATAAGACCGTTTTCAGTCGTATAAAAATTCAATATTATATAAGTAGGAAATCAATTAATTTCCGTATTAGATTTAGGTGATTTTTCATATTCTGGACTGCTTTTTATTATTGTTTGAATCAAATTTTCTTGTTTAGTCTATTTTAGTGGCGTATATTTTTAAGTAGTTTGATTTTGAAGAACTGCAGATAGAAAACTCATCATATAATAATGGTGTTAGCTACACGTATATCATATGATTGGGGTTAAAATAAATTTTACATCACAAGAAAACCAATGATATTCTTTACATAGCGGAATGATATCATACTATAAAAATCCAATAAAATAAACAATTTTTATTTTTATTTTCATTTTGAAAAATGTTCACGATCTCGATTGTTTTCCATGTTGTATATAATCAGTTTAAAAAATTTTGATTTGATGAGACATTATTTATAAAATAAAATCAATTTTGTTGCTGTTCAAAATTTGCCTTTAAATATTATATTTGCTTTTTAGTTAAGATTGTTCATCTACAATTTATTATATAAGGCGTCCTTTTCCCTATAAATTGTTACACTTTTTCTCTTTTTAAAATTATAGTACATCAATAATATTTTTGAGTTGTATCGTTTATTTTTATTATTCTGGTTATTATATTAAGACTTGAAAATTTTTTTGTTTCAATATGATCGATATTAAAAAGAATGAAAAAAAATTAAATTTGCATGATATTTTGAACATAAAGTATAGCGATTATATAATAATAATAATAATAATAATAATAATAATAATAATATATGACTCATTGACTCAAACTTGAATGATGTATTAATAATTCAACAAACTGGTCTGACAGATAAAAATATAAGTATTCAAAAGAAATAAAATATGATATATCCACTGTTAAAGCTCTACAATATATACTCCTATTAAATCCCTTTTTACAAATATCCTTTCAATAAAAATGTATATACAACACATTTCATCCTCATATAGTTGGATTAGTAAGCATCATCATAACACATTTCATCAACAAATATTTTATATTACAAATATCACATGAGTATGCATCATCATATCATAACCACATTAATTAGTTGGATTAGGAAAGCTTAGCGATGTTTAAATACAAATTAATGCTCACTCATTCTTATGGGTGGTACAAAAAAATATAGGAGTATACACTGATTTAAGAGGTCCTACATATTTTATATATTTTTTTAATTAATTTTGAGGCTAAAAATAAGTAATAAGACCAAGTCAAAATTCAAAAATAGACGTAAACTAACATCGATTAATATGAAGGTCCCTTAATTGGCAGAATTTATAAGATTGCACACCTTACGCATGCCCAGGATAACAATTGAATTTAAAGGAGTTATTGCATCATATTACAAGTGAACAATTAAAACAAGCTAAGGCTGTTAGGCCGTGACAATTCGTTACAATATCACCCCTGGGCCTACTCATGTAGACACAAGTGGCGCATGCACTCACAGGGCATCCATAAGCTTTGGCCCGAAAATCAACGAATAATGAGCATTAACTTGCATACAAACTTAGGGCAAAATAACTAAATAAAGGGAAAAAGGTAATAACTTTTAAGAAACAAATTTCATCAAGTACTTTTATTGATTTCATTCATTGATACATAGGCAAATATAGAATGCTTACATGATTTCCATTTATAGAATAAATTTCATGTCCAATTTGCTTAGTAACATGTCCCTGAGAAAAAACTAGCCCAACCAGTGCAGGTAAGCCCTGGACAGCAAATATGCAAATGTCCACAAGTCTCACCATAACCAGGGCACCATTCACACTTAAAAATGGGGCGAGGAAATGCAAATGAAGCACAATGTGAGTGTGGGCAACACTCTGAGCTTGATTTGCATTCTTGTCCATTTGGAATGCAACTTAGTTGACTGTTATCAACTACTTGTGGGAACAACTTACTAGCTACTAGTATGTCATTCAATGGTTGTTGGTTCCCTGAGATTTCATACACAATGTCCACTTCCGCCGCCGCGGAAATGGCTAGAAACACCATTAGAGCAAGGATTGTAGCTCCCATCCTCATGTTGTTCTTCTTCTCAAAGAATGAGTTTGTGGGTGTGTTTTTGTTTGATGGTTTTGTTTGAGGTGTGATGCTTTGAGGATTCCAAACCCCCCTTTTTATAGAGTATATAGACTATGAAATATCCACTTTTTAAAAAGAAATGTAGCAAATTCAATGAGATTGAATAAAAGATAATAAATAGTATACCTACTTATTATCATGTATTGTTTTACAACATGTCTCGTCATGCTAACATCTTTTATTATCACTTGTAATAAATAGTGTTCTTGAAATATATTTTGAGATCTTAGCAACAAAAATAAAATCACCACAATATGATTTGATGTTGTTTATGTAGAAAAAAACAATATAGTATTTAATAATTGATATTTTCATTCTAATTTGATGTTCTAATATAAAATATTTTTGCAAATTAAAAAAAATTAAATATTTTAGAAAACAGTAATATTAAGATACTTAGATATTAAAAATATAATTTTATTAAATAATAAGATAAATAAACAAAGTGCAGGGACATAAGCATTTTAAAACTATTTAAAAAAATCTAACAAGAAAATACAAAAACCATAAATATTAGATAAATGTTAAAAAAATTAGTATGAATTAACATTTAGCGGCCATAATATAAACTCATAAAAGCAAAACATTTTTCGCTAGAATCATTAAATTATGTGCGCCCAATTCATTATAATACACTACATTAAAATATACTTTCTGCGACATAAAATTTAATAACATTAAAAAAAATATCACTGATTCATATTTTTAGTGTAATATTATTTGTTTTTATTTTAAGTTTCACAGTAAATTGATTTAGTAACATTTTATTTGGCCTTAATGGACATATCACTATAACAAAGTTTACTTTTCGCGACATTGGATTTAGTAGAAAAAATGTCAATGATTTATATTTTTAGTGTAATAATTGTTATTCTACTATAAAATGATTTATTGACACTTTATTTGGTTTTTAGTGCCATGTGTAATTATTACTATAGTCTAAGATAACATTTATGAGAAATATCACTAGATCCTATGTCGCGAAAAACATTAGCATAGTTTTTTATTATGTTGCTAAATGGTTTAATAAATGTCACTAAATCCACTATATAACTATTAGAAATTTAAAGTGGTGACATTTAAATTAAATGCCGCTAAATATATCCTACTAAATTCAAGTTATGTTGTAGTGTATGTAATTGTTACTATGATCTATAGTGACGTTTATGAGAAATGTCACTAAATCCTATGTCGCGAAAAACTTTAGTATGATTTTTTTATTATATTGTTTAAAAGTCTAATAAATGTCATCAAATTTACTAAAGAGTTTAAAGTATATTGTTTAAATGTCACCAAATTTATTATTATGCTGCTTAAGAGTCAAATAAATATAATTTTTAGTATTATTATGCTGATAAATTTAAAATAGTGACATTTAAATTAAAAGTCACAAAATATATCCACTTAAAATAAATTATATCGTAAAGTAGTGATAGATAATTATAAATTTATAATTTTTGTTGTTATCGATTAATCGAAAATATCACAAACACAAGATTGGGTAATATTCCATTAAATTAAGCGTAGATAAGAGCTTAGGTGGAAAAATACAACTAATAATATTGAAAAATAGAATATATACGTAATAAATTATGCGTTT
The DNA here is from genome assembly GCF_026212465.1 of Amaranthus tricolor. Classification (NCBI taxonomy): domain Eukaryota; kingdom Viridiplantae; phylum Streptophyta; class Magnoliopsida; order Caryophyllales; family Amaranthaceae; genus Amaranthus; species Amaranthus tricolor. The sequence continues at coordinate 40,224,044 of NC_080048.1, read as the reverse complement.
AATTCTCCCTGCTATATAATTTCCTCATCTTTATCAACAAAATCAATTATTCAAATGTGTAGAGTAGCAACACATTTAAAAACCAAAATTAAATGGATGAAAATAACCACAAAATATTTAATTTGGCAGGTTGGTTTAAATGGGAGAAATAATTAATTAGGATAGTGTATTTAAATGGGGAAATAATTAATTGGGATGATTGGTTTAATGGGAGATAAGGTGGGTTTTTAATGGGAATAATAAATATGGACGAAATATTAATTTTAGTTGGGAATAGATAAAGATTAAATAATAGTAGGTATAAAAGTTAGAGGTATAGAGTAAGATAAAAATAGGGGTACGGTAAGTAAAACTTTAAATGATTATTTTATTACTAAAAACAGAAATGTAGCAAGTAATATGAAATTGCCAAAAATTGAAAAATGTAGCGGGTATTATAGAACGGAGAAAGTACCAGACAATTGAGATTCGAGTTATCTCTCGAAGTCTAGAAGCATGTATAATTTTTTCTGAATAAATTATGCATTTAATTCTGGCCTGCTTTATAATTTCCTCATCTTTATCAACAAAATCAATTATTCAAATGGGTAGGGTAGCAACACATTTAAAAGGGGCAATTTTAAACAATGCAAGATTTATTTTTTTAAAAGAAAAAAATGCTAAGATTTAATGAGTGGTTCTCCCATAATTATATTAAATAATAAAACAAATAAACAAATTGTAGGGACATAAGCATTTTAAAACTATTAAAAAAAATCTGATGAAAAAAATACAAAAACCATAAATATTAGATAAATGTTAAAAAAAATTAGTATGAATTAACATTTAGCGGCCATAAGCATTATAAACTCATAAAAGCAATACATTTTTCACTTTTTGCTTTTTATTTTTTTAACATTCTTCAACTTGAATCAAAATTGAAATTAATAAAAAGAATCATTAAATTATGTGCGCCCAATTCATTATAATACACTACATTAAAATTTACTTTATGCGACATAAGATTTAATGACATTAAAAAAATATCAATGATTCATATTTTTAGTGTAATATTATTTGGTTTTATTTTAAGTTTCACAGTAAATTGATTAACATTTTATTTGGCCTTAATGGACATATCACTATAACAAATTTAACTTTTCGCGATATTGGATTTAGTAGAAAAAATGTCATTGATTTATATTTTTAGTGTAATAATTGTTATTCCACTATAAAATGATTTATTAACACTTTATTTGGCTTTTAGTAGCATATGTAATTGTTACTGTAGTCTAAAGTAACATTTATGAGAAATATCACTAGATCCTATGTCGCGAAAAGCATTAGTATACTTTTTTATTATGTTGCTAAATGTTTTAATAAATATCACTAAATACACTATATATACTATTAGAAATTTAAAGTGGTCACATTTAAATTAAATGCCGCTTATGTTGTAGTGTATGTAATTGTTACTATGGTCTATAGTGACGTTTATGAGAAATGTTACTAAATTCTATGTCGCGAAAAGCTTTAGTATGATTTTTTTGTTATACAGTTAAAATGTCTAATAAATGTCATCAAAAATACTAAAGAGTTTAAAGTATATTGTTTAAATGTCACCAAATCTATTATTCAACTGCTTAAGGGTCTAATAAATATAATTTTTAGTATATGCTGAGAAATTTAAAATAGTGATATTTAAATTAAAAGTCACTAAATATATTCACTTAAAATAAATTATATTGTAAAGTAGTGATAGATAATTATAAATTTATAATGTTTGTTGTTATCGATTAATCGAAAATGATCACAAACACAAGATTGGGTAATATTCCATTAAATTAACCGTAGATAAGAGCTTAGGTGGAAAAAGACAACTAATAATATTGGAAAATAGAATATATATATATATATATATATATATATATATATATATATATATATATATATATATATATATATATATATATATATATATATATATATATATATATATATATATATATATATAAAATAGAAGTTACTACATTAAAACCTTTCTACTACTTTCTCTGTTCTGTATTTCTTGCTACAAAGTGTATGGGCACACATATTCTTACTTTGAAAACCTTAATATAGATTCTGAATTTGACATTTATGAGGAGTACACAAGTAAAAATTATGGAAACATAGAAGTCAGTTTGACTTTAGAGGGTCCCATTAGTCATAGTCAAACATTAACATAGGAGGAAACGGAAACTGAACCGAACCAACAACAAACATCAAGACAGCAACCAGTAGGTCATAAGAGGGAACTGCCAGTTCAGACCAAAAAGTTAATTGTACAACAGTTAACTTGTTTGTCTAAAGAACCAGATAGACGTTTGCCATGGGGTACAATAAAAACAATTGCATTGCAACATAACACATCTAGGTGGACAGTAGCAAGGCTGTGGGAATCAGCCAAAACATCAATGCAAAATGGCATTGTAATTGATGTTAATAGTAGAAAAAGGGGAAGAGTTGGTAGGAAATCAAGAGTCTTTGAGATGACTCTGCTTAATGCTGTTCCAATTGAAAAGAGGACCACAATTAGAGCAATGGCAAGTGCATTACGCATTCGTCATTTAAAAGTTTATAGAATGATGAAATCCGGTAATATTAGAGCGCATACAAATTCAATTAAACCAAAACTTAATCATGACCACAAAATAAGAAGAATCAACTTTATTCTATCCCAAATAATACCACCTACTATAGATAACATACCAAAATTAAGTCTTATGTATAATGACGTACACATAGATGAAAAATGGTTCTACATGAGTAGGGAAACACAGAGTTACTATTTATTCCCTTGGGAAGAGGAGGAACCATATAGGTGTGTGCAAAACAAAAATTTCATAGGCAAAGTAATGTTTATAGCAGCTGTTGCAAGACCTCAAATTAATTCGGTGAAGTGTTGTGGGATGGAAAAATAGAAATTTTTCCGTTTACAGAGACTTATTATGCAATGAGGAGGTCAGAAAACAGACCAGCAGGTACAGCACAGTTAAGAGCAATAACAAAAGTTACATGCGATGTTCTTCGAGACATACTAATCAATGAAGTCCTACCAACAATAAGATGAAAATGGCCAGCAAATGGGGTGAAAGATATTTGGATTCAACAAGATAACGCCAAGCCACATATTTTAACAAATGATCAAGCATTCAATGAAGAAGCCAAGAAATATGGATTTAACATTAGACTAGTTTGTCAACCGGCATCTAGTCCAGATATGAACATCTTAGACTTGGGTATGTTTATTGCTCTACAATCATGTCAATTCAAGTCATTTCCCAAAGACCTCAATGATTTGATCAAGGCGGACAATAATGCGTATGAAACTTTTGAACCAAAGCTTTTGAACTACACGTGGATACAATATCAACTATGCATAATAGAGGTGTTGAAAGCTAAAGGCGGTAATAACTACAAGAATCCATACATTGGAAAACAAAGACTGGACATATTGGGTATGTTGCCTAGACAATTAGAAATTCCGCAAGAACTTATAGATGCAGCACGTCAATTTTTATCTCATGGTATAATTAATCTCAATGATCTTCCGCAAGATGATTGAAATTAATTATCAATATGTAGACAAAACCCTTACGTTTTTGGAACACAAGGGTTGTCTAAATTTAATTAAGTAGACATTTTGTAAATCATTACAGTGTTATGTAGACATGGATCAATATTTTGTAAAGGAAAGAATATTTATGACAACATTTTGTAAATATGAACTTATGCACACCTCTCCATTTAGTCATTGAGGTAGTTATTTCACACACAAAAACTAAGCAAGTTAAACATCATTCATCATTCCAAGTTCCACTTGTGTACGTTTATTTAACTCTCAGATTTAACGATTAATATCATTTGAAATTGTGCAAATGTAGGTATTTTAGCCTTATCTTAGTGCTTGAAACGGCAATGAGACAAAACACATTAACAATTGCAAAATCAGTAACTTTATTAAGTTTCAGCCTCATAACAAGAAATTGGTGTGGCGATGAAACAACATCAGATGACAAGTTATAAATATGTTAATTATCTCCTGCTCGTGTCAAGTAATCTAAGGTAGCAATGAAACGCACTACAATGTACACATTTCATCAAGCAAATAACAATCATCATTGAGAAAGCACCTTAGTATGGGACACACTACATAGCATAGCCAACAAGACAACATTTTCGATAAGCATAAACATCATCAAAAATAATTAAATAAAAGTTAGAATGCTCATTAGTTAAGACCACGGATTGTCGTCTTGTGTGGCCGCTTTGGCTTAGGTTCCACCTTGTCAAGTAATGCATAATCCTCCTCATCTGGTAAACCGTAGTACCAAGGTGGGGGTTCTTGATCAGGATCATCAATAGAATTTAATTCCCAACAATTCAAATAATAATGATCATACCACGAACCAAAGGTATTATCATATTCCATACATTCTCTTTGGACATCAGTTAATGAGTCGAACGATTTTTCCTTTGTTTCCATCTCCAAAGGCAACGATGCAACGTATTCTTATGTAGCAACAAAAACAGAATAGAGGAAGTACACATAATAAAAATTTTATCAATATTAATAGACATAATAAAAAAACTTATCAAAACTCAACCATGTACATTAGTTTAAGATAATAAAATTTTTTTCAAAAGGATTGGAAAATTTTGATCAATATTAGTTTACATAATAAAAATCAGAATGTGATTAACAGACGTAGGAAAAATTTGGTCAATATTAGTTTACATAATAAAATATCATAATGTGATTAACAGACATAGGAAAATTTTGATCAATATTAGTTTATATAATAAAAATCAGAATCTGAGTAACAGATATAGGAAAATTTTGATCAATATTAGTTTATATAGTAGCAGTAATTAATTAGGGTAAATTAATCAACAGTTAGATCAAGGACAAATAAAATCCAACGGTGGATATCAATCCCACCATTAATATGAGGAAGTTGGGAAGGTTGGTTTAAATGGGAGAAATAATTAATTAGGATAGTGTATTTAAATGGGGGAAATAATTAATTGGGATGATTGGTTTAATGGGAGATTAGGTGGGTTTTTAATGGGAATAATAAATATGGACGAAATATTAATTTTAGTTGCGAACAGATAAAGATTAAATAATAATAGGTATAAAAGTTAGAGGTATAGAGTAGGATAAAAATAGGGGTAGGTAAAACTTTAAATAATTGTTTTATTACTAAAAACGGAAATGTAGCAAGTAATATGAAATTGCCAAAAATTGAAAAATGTAGCGGGTATTATAGAACGGAGGAAGTACCAGACAATTGAGATTCGAGTTATCTCTCGAAGTCTAGAAGCATGTATTATTTTTTCTGTATAAATTATGCATTTAATTCTGGCGTGATATATAATTTTCTCATCTTTATCAAGAAAATCAATTATTCAAATGTGCAGGGTAGCAAGACATTTAAAAGGGGCAATTTTAAACAATGCAAGATTTATTTTTTTTAAAGAAAATAATGCTAAGATTTAATGAGTGGTTCTCCCATAATTTCGACTCTATATTTTATCACCAAAATCAAATGGATTAAAGTTGCAATTTTATGTAGAGTAGTGTGTAAAAACTCATTTAAGAAATGACATACAATAACCACAAAATATTTAATTTGGCAGGTCATTCACATTCAATTATTCTACTTTATGTCAGCTTGATTTTGCAATAGCGACCTATTTGGTTACTGATGTTAAAGCATGATAATGAGAATGACTTATAGTATAAAATTTTATTTAAAGTTCCATATCATTCCAATGGTAATGAAATTTTGATCAAAAAAAATTTTTTTGTTTACGAACTTCCATTACCACCTAATACCACATCTCCTAATAATAAATTAATAATATATTGGAATGAATTCTATGAAGAAAATGAGATTTTTTTGACCATCAGGGTAACCAAGAGATTTTTTCAATCAAAATCGCACTAATTTTTCATTCCTATTACCACCATTTATTACTATCTACCAAACGGACCGTTAAAGTATTTGTACTTTTATTTATTTATTAGGAAATATTATGGTATTCGAATCTACATTAGTGTAAAAAAAAATGGCAAAAATAGATTTTACGAGATTTAAAATGACAAAAATAACGTATTAGTATTGTTTGTATATAAAATATGAGCCTACATTTTATATGGGCTAAGTCCACTTAATAAGTTAAACTTAAAAAATTTATAAAAACTGAATCTTTTTAGAATAAGTTAAAAAGATTTGGTTTTTGCCTCCTAAAGGCAATATTAGATTTTTTTTCTCTCTAAACTATACCACTACATTACATCACTAGAGGTGTTCATTCGGGTGATCGGTCGGTTTCGGACGGGTGTCATTCGGTTCGGTTGCATTTCAGATCGATTATTTTTCGGCTGTGTGTTACAACGGGCCACACTCGGGTCGAGTCGGTTAGTCACAGTTCGGTTGGAGATCGATTATTCAAGCTATCGGGTTAGCATCAGTTCGGTGTCGGTTGAAGTTCGTGTCGAGTGTCAATCGGTCTCGGGTTGTCATCGATTACTAATTGGTTCGGTTTTTTCGGGTACAGATCGGGTTTGATTTTTTTTTAAAAGCAAAATTGAGCTACGTATCACTAATTACTATAGATCGAATCAATATCAAATTAAGTTGTTAGTCAATTTTTAATTGATGACAAGAGTCCCTTTATTTGAAGCAAAATAGTTAAAATGCAAATTAATTAGTAATTGTTATTACTTTGTTACTTTTACTTGTTTGACCGGAAATTAAATTATAAAGTTCTATCAATATTCATTTAATTCAATTAAAAGTAGTTAAATAAACATTGACCAATGATTATTAACTCTAAATATAAGAACCATGTATTTATAAAATTTAATTTATTAAAATATCTAACACTTTATTAGATTAACAAATAAGATGATTGAATATGAGTCTATCATACTTCTATGTTAAAAATTGGTTCAGGTTTACAGCAGTTCGATCTAAAATTCATTCGGGTTAAGTCGGGTTTAGCCGGATAGAATTCGGTTTCGAGCATGATTCGGGTCGGATATGACTCGGGTTGGTCATTATTAGGTTCGGGTAATCTCGGTTAACGGTTATGTGTCGATTACAAAAATCGGTCACAGCTCGGGTTCAGCTTTCCCATTTCCGGTTGTCAACCGGTTCGGGTACAATTTCGGTTCGGGTACTATCGGTTCGATAAACCTAAAAAAGGAACACATTTTCAGGTCGGTTTGCTTTCGGTTTCGGTTTGGATTTTCGAGTCGGGTCACTTTTGAACAGCTCTATACATTATATAGTTGATATATGAGTACTAACTTGAGCGTTATTGGTACCGCCCTTGGGGGCCATTCTGGGGTTTTTGATATCATTTTTCCCATTTCTCTTGTCCATACATTTTTCATCTTGTCCATGCATTTCTCTCATTTCTCATCCCATTTACCAACTTTTTTTATTTCCACCAAATAAGTATGGGGCAACTGGAACAAAAGGATTAAAATAATTGGAGAGAATTATTAATGTTATGGAATAAATAGTGCATACAGAATTGTATAATAATGACATTGAGATAATGAAATTTTGTTTGTTGCTGATAGTCGATAATTATGTAAAACTAAATTAACGAGACAAATAATTAGTATAATTGAAAATGTCAGTTTTGAGCATGTGCAAGATGTCCAACTACACAAGGCCCTAAATATAGAAACCTCTAATATTAGTTGACATTAATTTGTATTTATTTTGCTTTAGTTTGATTATTTATTTTTAGGATTAAAGATTTCAAAATAAAAAAATAAAGCAAACATTGCCTTTAAATTTGTAGTGTATCTTTACTTTGCTCCTCATTATAGAGACTTAAAGAGTATGTTACAAAACAGGAATGAAGCATCACTGCAAGATCTCAGTCTGATTAAACTATCTATTCTCACCTACATAAATTTTACAAATTCTCAAATGAAGTCTCAGCATGAGACATGGTTTTTATTAGGATTGACTCAATATAAACTTATAGTTTTACGTAATTATTTGTGATTTTAAAATGGTTATTTATAAATTTAAAATTTAATTTAAAAGCGATCGATTATAACCTTAAAGTGATCACTGTTAGAATAATATCTTCTGATTACTAGAATATTAATCAATATGATTGTGTAGAATATTAGGTAAATATTTGGTTTCCTAAAGTATAGATTGTAATATTGTACATACTGTCATTACTCTTAATGAGAAAGGTACCTTTCAAGCCAAATCATTCTTTCATGGTATCATTTGCCTAGGTTTCTTACCTCTTCCTTCTTCCTTCTCCACCACCCTTGCCGCCAGCTCTCCATGGCCTCTCTCACAAAAATTCATCCAGCCACTTTGGTTACTAACATTAAAACATGCGTGCCTATCTAACTTGATGAAGATGGTTTCAATTTTCATACTTGGGTCACTTTATTCAAGCTTCATTGTAGAGCTCACCTTGTGGATTCTCACATTCTCCCCGATGACTCCTCTAAAGCATTAGTTCTAAAGATTTCGAATGGCCACGTTTTGATGACATTGTTCGCACATGGATTTATGGCTCTATTAGTCCATCTCTCCTTCAATCGATAGTTCGTTCTAATGAATGTGCCCTTGATGCTTGGACTCGTCTTGAGAACAACTTTCAAAATTGTAAGACCTCTCGAATTCTTCATCTTGAGTCTCAATTTAATGACATTTCTCCATCCAATTTTCCCAATGTGAAATCTTATTGCAATGAACTTGAAACTATTGCTACTTCTCTTACTAATCTTGGCACTTCCATCACCGATAATCGATTGGCTCTCCAAGTTCTTCATGGCTTGACTTCGGAATACAAAACTTTTCGGTCTTGGGTTAAACATATGAATCCCATTCCCTCTTTTGATACTCTTCGTTCTATGTTAGAATTGGAAAAGCGCTCCAACCATAAACACAGTTCTCCTGCTCAAGATTCGGCCCTTATTACCACAAACAAAGCCTCTTTTTCAAAAATTTCGCTCATTTTAACAATCGCGACTCTCCCCACCACCGTGGTTGCCACCGTCACTCTCATCGTGTGTCCGGACCCACCGTGGAAGCCACCCTGGCTCCGCCAGTCATTCTGGCCACTAGTAGCAGCATCCCAGGCCCAACTTTACTTTTCCTTCTCGGCCGCCCACCCTCCTTTCCCTCTTTTTCCTCCCCTTCTTGGCATTACTGGGCCGGACAGTCTTGGGCCCAGCCTGCTGCTCCCTTACCCACTACACCTTGGGCTCCCCCTTCTCAAAGCAATGCATCTTCTGCTGGTCTTCTTGGTCCGCGATCGGCACAAAGTTATCACACTGGGACTAGCGCTTCTATGAATTATATTCCTACGGACATCGATCATGCCATGATCACTTACCGTTTAAAAATGTTCATTACTTTTAATAGATTAATTAAAGTGATCACATATTACCTAAAAATAATTACTTAGAATCTTAAAGCAACTTATAATAACTTTAAAATGACCAATAATAATCTTAAAGTGATGACTTACTGTTTTTCAAATGATGATCACTTGCAATCCTAAAACGTACAATTGGAGAAATGGTCTAGTTGTATGGACCAATATCATTGTGAGACTATCTCATATAAGATTTACTGAATAAATTTTGTTGTGAAAGGCTGATTTTTATAAGGCTGAAAAGAGTTGAATTCTAAATCTTTTTGGTCGTTATATTAGAAATTATAAAGCAATCTTTATTTTTTAATAGTTGCATTTATTCCTTCTACATCAGAGCTTTTGAAAGAATTAAGTTAGATCTGATCAAACACCGGGGCGGGCCGAGTGCAAAAAAAGCCCATTGATGCGGGCCAGGCCGAAGTGCGGGCCTAAAAGTTCCTGCCCAAACCTATAATTTGCGGGCTTGTGGACTTTTTTGCAGGCTTGCGGGCCTATGTTATATATTATTAATACATAATTAAAAACACAAATTACAAATAATTAAAATAAACAAACAAAATTGTTACATATTATACATAATTTAAAATACAAATTATAAATAATTCGAATAAACAAATACAGAATAGTTAAATTATGTAACTAATTAGTTATTTGACAATCGTCATCTTGGGCCAACATAGCTCCTTTCGGACCGGACCGGCTGACCCACGGGCCAAACGCCAATCCCAAATCCGTCCAAAAAAAATTCGGACCACTTATTTTTTGCCCAAACCCAGCCCATCGGGCCATATTTTGGTACCCAAACCCTCACTTTTTCGGACCGGGTCGGGTCGGGACTCCCATGATCAGTTCTAAATTAGGTGTATCTATTGATGAAAACAAAGGATAATATTATCTAATTTTTATAAAGAAAAGATGTGACATAGAGATTAAAAGTTTAATTTTTTGAAATATTCCTTAAATAAGTATTTATCCAATATAAATCTGTTAAATGGTCAGACAAGTGTCAGGTCAACATTATTTTACCAATTTTATTTTTGGTCAATCAATTCGGTTCATATAGTTTTGATTTGGTATATTTGAGTAAACCCAATGGGTCACACATTATTTTTTAGTAGATTAACACTAAAAATTTCTAGGGTATAGAATATTTTTGTTTCAAAAAAATCTATATTTGAATAGGATAAACCATTAACTTATTAGAACGAAAATTAAGTAAAAAATAATAATGTGAAACTAAAAGAATATTAAAGAGCAAGAAAAATTGGTCAGAATAGTCTAATATTTTGATATTGTTAGATAGGTTTACTTTCAACATACAGATAAATATTAAAACAGCTGATTTTGGACGAGACGACCTCATAATAAGATCGTCAATTTGAACCGGTTTAATTCGCTCGTGTAATAAATTGGGAATTTTCTTCATATTCTAGGCATTTTTCATTTTTGATAAATGCCCAAAAATTAAAATGTTGTTACATGCGCAGGATAAGCCGACCTAAATTAACGGTCTCACAGTGACACTGTCTCATCTGGTCAAAGTTTTCGTGATATTAAAAGTGATAAATAATTGACATTTATGCTTATGTCCCTGAGTTCTCTGTCGATCCACATGGGCAAATTTTATTGATTTAGAAGTACTCTCCATGTTCCAAAAATATCCCCATCGAAAATGGTTAGAAAATTTTCAAAAAATGGTAATTTGTATTTTACAATATACAAGAGAAATATATGAATGAGTGAAAATATAATTAGTTTGTATATGGATAAGAATTAAAAAAAAAAAAATAGATAATTACAAAAATTAAAAATGAAATGACATTATCAATGAGACAAATTAATTGGACGGACAAAGCAAGATGGGATAAATTTCATTAGATAGAATGGGTATTATTTACTCATATAATTTTATATGACTATACGAGTTGTAGGGTAAGTTTAATTTGCAATTTGATTTTTTTTGTAAAATTAAACTAAACTAAATTTATTTTGATTTTTAATTTTTTAATCCAATCTAAATTAAATCATGTCTGATTTCAAATTGAATCAAATCAAAATTTGATTTAGACTTTTTCAGTCCAATCTAAAATAAATTGCCAATTGAAATACAAATCTAAACAACAAATGAAATAAGATTACCAAAATTATAAAGCAATTTATAATAGGAAATGAGGATGTCAAGATAAAACTTGAATTATTGAATTCTCGTTTATTATTGTTAGTATCGTCAATTAAAATTTTCTTTTTGCAAGGGTGGTACTGGTTCCAAGCACATTTTGGGTGCCTAACTGCTTAGGGCCTCCAAAAATGCCCAAATTAGTTTTAAGATGCATTTGTTATATACAACTATTCTTGTGGAAAATTGTTTCTTAAAGAGATAACCTCAATACAAGAAGTCCATATTTTTAATTTTTTTTTAACTTACATTATTTAAGCTATTTAATTCATATATCTAATGTGTCTCTAGGAGAGACCGAATTTTGCTCCGCCCCTATCTTTTACATGTTGGATTGCATAAGATTCCATCAACAATTAACTCAATCCAAAGAATTTACACTAAAACCGAAATACAAAGAAAATGATAAAAACGTGTGTGAGGGGCTTCTTTTTTTACAATCTATGGCCCGCAAGTAGTTGGCAACTACTTCTAAATTCTAATGAATAGTTAAAGCTGTACGATATGTACTCAATACTCCTAACAAATTCCTTTTTACAAATTCCTTTTATTTTAGTTACATGTAACTCTAGATATGAACTACCTGACAACATATTAAAAGTGTGTAAAAAAATTATTTGGGTGAAAAAAAATATGTAACTCTAGTTAATTTTTCATTTTAAAATAGAAAGAATTGATAGACTATAAAACTCGAGGAGAAAAAACAACGCAATAACAATAACTAATCAATTATGCATGGCTTAAACCTAATTTGTTCATCTACAATTTGTTATATATAGCGTCCTTTTCCCTATATATTGTTACACTTTTTCTCTTTTTAAAATTATAGCCCATCAATAATATTTTTGAGTTGTATCATTTATTTTTATTATTCAGGTTATTATATTAAGACTTGAAAATTTTTTTGTCTCAATATGATCGATATTAAAAAGAATGAAAATAAATTAAATTTGCATGGTATTTTGAACAGAGTATAACGATTATATAATAATAATAATAATAATAATAATAATAATAATATATGACTCATTGAGTCAAACTTGAATAATGTATTAACAATTCAACAAACTGGTCTGACAGATAAAAATATAAATATTCAAAAGATCCACTATTAAAGCTCTACGATATATATACTCCTATCAAATCCCTTTTTACAAATATCCTTTCCATAAAAATGTATATACAACACATTTCATCGTCGTATACATAGTGCTCACTCATTCTTATGGGTGGTGCAAAAATATAGGAGTATACACTAATTTAAGAGGTCCTAAATATTTTATATTTTTTTATAATAAATTTTCAGGCTTAAAATAAGTAATAAGACCAAGTCAAAATTCAAAAATAGACGTAAACTAACATCGATTAATATGAAGGTCCCTTAATTGGCAGAATTTATAAGATTGCACACCTTACGCATGCCCAGGATAACAATTGAATTTAAAGGAGTTATTGCATCATATTACAAGTGAACAATTAAAACAAGCTAAGGCTGTTAGGCCGTGACAATTCGTTACAATATCACCCCTGGGCCTACTCATGTAGACACAAGTGGCGCATGCACTCACAGGGCATCCATAAGCTTTGGCCCGAAAATCAACGAATAATGAGCATTAACTTGCATACAAACTTAGGGCAAAATAACTAAATAAAGGGAAAAAGGTAATAACTTTTAAGAAACAAATTTCATCAAGTACTTTTATTGATTTCATTCATTGATACATAGGCAAATATAGAATGCTTACATGATTTCCATTTATAGAATAAATTTCATGTCCAATTTGCTTAGTAACATGTCCCTGAGAAAAAACTAGCCCAACCAGTGCAGGTAAGCCCTGGACAGCAAATATGCAAATGTCCACAAGTCTCACCATAACCAGGGCACCATTCACACTTAAAAATGGGGCGAGGAAATGCAAATGAAGCACAATGTGAGTGTGGGCAACACTCTGAGCTTGATTTGCATTCTTGTCCATTTGGAATGCAACTTAGTTGACTGTTATCAACTACTTGTGGGAACAACTTACTAGCTACTAGTATGTCATTCAGTGGTTGTTGGTTCCCTGAGATTTCATACACAATGTCCACTTCCGCCGCCGCGGAAATGGCTAGAAACACCATTAGAGCAAGGATTGTAGCTCCCATCCTCATGTTGTTCATCTTCTCAAAGAATGAGTTTGTGGGTGTGTGTTTGTTTGATGGTTTTGTTTGAGGGTGTGATGCTTTGAGGACTCCAAAACCCCTTTTTATAGACTATGAAATATACACTTTTTTAAAAAAAAATGTAGCAAATTCAATGAGATTGAATAAAAGATATGAAATAGTATACCTATTTACTATCAAGTGTTGTTCTACGACATGTCTCATCATGCTAACACCTTTCATTTTCACTTGTCATAAATAGTGTTCATGAAATATTTTTGGAAATCTTAGCAACAAAATTAAAATCACTACAATATGATTTGATGTTGTTTATGTGGAAAAAAACAATATAGTATTTAATAATTGATATTTCCATTCTAATTTGATTTTCTAATTTTATTATTTACTATTACAGCCTATTTGGTTACTGATGTTAAAGGATGATAATGAAAATGATTTAGCCTATTTGGTTACTGATGTTAAAGGATGGTAATGAGAATGATTTAGCCTATTTGGTTACTGATATTAAAGGATGGTAATGAGAATGATTTATAGTATAAAATTTTATTTAAAGTTCCATATCATTCCAATGGTAATGAAATTTTGATCAAAAAAAGTTTTTTTTGTTTACAAACTTCCATTACCACCTAATACCACATCTTCTAATAATAATACATTGGAATGAATTTTATGAAGAAAATGAGATGATTGAAGTTGGACAAGCATAACCATCAGGGTAACAAAGAGATTTTTTCAATCAAATACACTAGTTTTTCATTTCTATTACCACCATTTATTACTACTTACCAAACGGACCGTTAAAGTAGTTGTACTTCTATTTCTTTATTAGGAAATATTATGGTATTCGAATCTACATTAGTGTAAAATAAATGGCAAAAAAGATTTTACTAGATTTAAAATGACAAAAATAACGTATTAGTATTGTTTGTGTATAAAATATGAGCCTATATTTTATACGGGCTAAGTTCACTTTAAAGACTCAATAAGTTAACTTAAAAACCGTATAAAAACATCTTTTTGGTATAAGTTAAAAAGATTTGATTTTTACCTTCCAAAGGCAATATTAGATTTTTTTCGCTCTAAACTCTACCACTACATTACATCATATAGTTGATATATGGGTACTAACTTGAGCGTTATAGGTACCGCCCTCGGGGGCCATTCCGGGGTTTTTGACATCATTTTTTCCATTTCTCTTGTCCACACATTTCTATCATTTCCCATCCCATTAACCAAATTTTTTTTATTTCCACCAAATACGTATGGGGCAACTGGGACAAAAGGATTACAATAATTAGAGAGAATTATTAATGTTATGGAATAAATAGTGCATACAGAATTGTATATTAATGACATTGAGATAACGAAATTTTGTTTGTTGCTGATGGTCGATAATTATGTAAAACTAAATTAACGAGACACATAATTAGTATTATTAACAAGGGCAGTTTTGAGCATGTGCAAGATGTCCGACTGTATAGGGCCCTAAATTTAGAAACCTCTTATATTAGTTGACATTAGTTTGTATTTCTTTTGCTTTAGTTTGATTATTTATTTTTAGGACTTAAAGATTTCAAAAACAGGAATGAAGCATCGCTACAAGATCTCATTCTGATTAAACTATCTATTCTCACCCACATAAATTTTACAAATTCTCAAATGAAGTCTCAGCATGAGACGTGGTTTTTATTAGGATTGACTCAATATAAATTTATAGTTTTACGTAGTTATTATAATTTTAAAATGATTATTTATAAATTTAAAATCTGATTTTAAAATGATCGATTATAACCTTAAAGTGATCACTTACCGTTTAAAAATGATCATTACTTTTAATAGATTAATTAAAGTGATCACATATTACCTAAAAATAATTACTTATAATCTTAAAGCAACTTATAATAACTTTAAAATGACCAATAACAATCTTAAAGTAATGACTTACAGTTTTTCAAGTGATGATCAATTGCAATCCTAAAGCGTACAATTTGGAGAAATGGTCTAGTTGTATGGACCAATATCATTGTGAGAGTATCTCATATAAGATTTACTGAATAAATTTTGTTGTAAGAGGCTGATTTTTAAAAGGCTTAAAAGAGTTGAATTTTAAATCTTTTTGGTCGTATTATAAATTAAAATGCAATCTTTATTTTTTTAATAGTTGCATTTATTCCTTCTACGTGAGAGCTTTTGAAAGAATTAAGTGTATCTATTAAAGAAAACAAAGGATAATATTATCTAATTTTTATAAAGAAAAGATGTGACTTAGAGATTAAAAGTTTAACTTTTTGAAATAGTCCTTAAATAAGAAGTTATCAAATATAAATCTGTTAAATGGTCAGACAAGTGTCAGATCAACATATTTTTGACCAATTTTATTTTTGGTCAATCAATTTAGTTCATATAGTTTTGATTTGGTAGATTCGGGTAAACCCAATGGGTCACACGTTAGTTTTTTAGTAGATTAACACTAAAAATTTCTAAGGTATAGAATATTTTTGTTTCAAAAAACTCTATATTTAAATAGGATAAACAATACTTATTAGAACGAAATTAAGTAAAAAATAATAATGTGAAACTAAAAAATTATTAAAGAGCAAGAAAAATTGGTCAAAATAGTCTAATATTTTGATATTTTTAGGTAGGTTTACTTTCAACTTACAGATAAATATTAAAACAGCTGATTTTGGACGAGATGACCTCATAATAAGATCGTCAATTTGAACCGGTTTAATTCGCACGTGTAATAAATTGGGCATTTTCTGCATATTCTGGGCATTTTTCAATTTTTATAAATGCCCAAAAATTAAAATATTATTATTTATTACATGCGCAAAATAAGCCGACCCAAATTGACAGTCTCATAGTGGGTCTATTGTCTCGTCTAAGTTTTTGTGGTATTAAAATTGATAAATAATTGACATTTATGCTTATGTCCCTGAGTTCTCGTCTAAGTTTGCAATTTGATTTTTTTGTAAAACTAAACTAAACTAAATTTATTTTGATTTTTGATTTTTTAATCCAATCTAAATTAAATCATGTCTGATTTCAAATTGAATCAAACCAAAATTTGATTGAGACTTTTTCAGTCCAATCTAAAACAAATTGCCAATTGAAATACAAATCTAAACAACAAATGAAATAAGATTACCAAAATTTTAAAGCAATTTATAATAGGAAATGAGGATGTCAAAATAAAACTTGAATTATTGAATTATGGTTTATTATTGTTAGTATTGCCAATTAAAATTTTCTTTTTGCATGGGTGGTACTGGTTTCAAGCACATTTGGAGTGCCTAAGTGCTTAGGGCCTCCAAAAATTAAGAGCCCAAATTAGTTTTAAGATGCATTTTTGTTATACAACTATTCTTGTGGAAGACTGTTTCTCAAAGAGTTGAACTCAATACAAAAAGCCCATATTTTTACTTTTTTTTTAATTTGCATTATTTGGGCTATTTAGTCCATATATCTAATGCATCTTTAGGAGAGACCGTTTCTCACAACAATTTATGTATTTTATGTAATCAAATTAAATTTCATACTTAATTTTCGCTTTTAAAAGATTTGTGTAATTATAAATGAACTGTGTTTAGTTTTTGTTGTTTATGAGCGAATATTCAAGTATAAATTATTTCATTTTAAAATATAATGATATATTTTAGTATTAATTATTTTACGGTTGATATAATTTTCTTTAGTTATTTATAAATGAAAATAATGGCCCCATTTCACAATAAATACGAAAAATTTACACTAAAACCGAAATACAAAGAAAATGATAAAAACGTGTGTGAGGGGCCTCTTATTTTACAATCTATGGCCCATAACACATGGTATGTCCTACTCAGACCCGCAAGTAAATGGCAACTACTCCTAATGAATAATTAAAGCTGTACGATATGTACTCATACTCCTAACAATTTCCTTTTTACAAATTCTTTTTATTTTAGTTATATGTAACTCTAGATATAAACTACCTGACAACACATTAAAATAGTGTAAAAAAAATATTTGGGTGAAAAAAAAACAATGCAATAACAATAATTAATCAATTATGCATGGCTTAAACCTAATTTGTTCATCTACAATTTATTATATATAGCGTCCTTTTCCCTATATATTGTTACACTTTTTATCTTTTTAAAATTATAGTCCATCAATAATATTTTTGAGTTGTATCATTTATTTTTATTATTCAGGTTATTATATTAAGACTTGAAAATTTTTTTGTCTCAATATGATCGATATTAAAAAGAATGAAAAAAATTAAATTTGCATGGTATTTTGAACATAGAGTATAACAATTATATAATAATAATAATAATAATAATAATAATAATAATATATGACTCATTGAGTCAAACTTAAATGATGTATTAACGATTCAACAAACTGGTCTGATAGGTAAAAATATAAGTATTCAAAAGAAACAAAACATGATATATCTCCTATCAAATCCCTTTTTACAAATATCCTTTCAATAAAAATGTATATACAACACATTTGATCCTCGTATACATAGTGCTATATACTACTTTATATCACATGAGTATGCATCATCATATCATAACCACATTAATTAGTTGGATTAGGAAAGCTTAGCGATGTTTAAATACAAATTAATGCTCACTCATTCTTATGGGTGGTACAAAAAAATATAGGAGTATACACTAATTTAAGAGGTCCTACATATTTTATATTTTTTTATAATTAATTTTGAGACTTAAAATAAGTAATAAGATCAAGTCAAAATTCAAAAATAGACGTAAACTAACATCGATTAATATTAAGGTCCCTTAATTTGACAGACTTTATAAGATTGCACACCTTACGCATGCCCAGGATAACAATTGAATTTAAAGGAGTTATTGCATCATATTACAAGTGAACAATCAAAACAAGCTAAGACTGTTAGGCCGTGATAATTCATTACAATATCACCCCTAGGCCTATTCATGTAGACACAAGTGGCGCATGCACCCTACTCGCGTATACACACTCACAGGGCATCCATAAGCGTTGGCCCGAAAACCAACGAATAATGAATATTGACTTGCATACAAACTTAGAGCAAAATAACTAAATAAAGGCGAAAAGGGAAGAACTTTTAAGAAACCAGTTTGATCAAGTAGTTTTATTGATTTCATTCATTGATAGATTTCATGTCCGATTTGCTTAGGAACATGTCCCTGAGAAAATTTGACTAAACCAACTGCCTTTGCATTCAAGCCCTGGACAGCAACTATCCAGAACTCCACATGTATCACCAACACCAGGGCACCATTCACACTTTGAAACGGGCATCATTAATATATATCCAAAAGCACAACGTGAGTGTGGGCAACACTCTGAGCTTGATTGGCATACTTGTCCATTTGGAATGCAACTTAGTTGATTGTTATCAACTACTTGTGGGAACAACGTACTAGCTACTAGTATGTCATTCAATGGTTGTTGGTTCCCTGAGATTTCATACACAATGTCCACTTCCGCCGCCGCGGAAATGGCTAGAAACACCATTAGAGCAAGGATTGTAGCTCCCATCCTCATGTTGTTCATCTTCTCAAAGAATGAGTTTGTGGGTGTGTGTTTGTTTGATGGTTTTGTTTGAGGGTGTGATGCTTTGAGGACTCCAAAACCCCTTTTTATAGACTATGAAATATACACTTCTTTTAAAAAAAATGTAGCAAATTCAATGAGATTGAATAAAAGATATGAAATAGTATACCTATTTACTATCAAGTGTTGTTCTACGACATGTCTCATCATGCTAACACCTTTCATTTTCACTTGTCATAAATAGTGTTCATGAAATATTTTTGGAAATCTTAGCAACAAAATTAAAATCACTACAATATGATTTGATGTTGTTTATGTGGAAAAAAACAATATAGTATTTAATAATTGATATTTCCATTCTAATTTGATGTTCTAATATAAAATATTTTTGCAAATTAAAAAAAATTAAATATTTTAGAAAACAGTAATATTAAGATACGTAGATATTAAATATATAATTATATTAAATAATAAAACAAATAAACAAATTGTAGGGACATAAGCATTTTAAAACTATTAAAAAAAATCTGATGAAAAAAATACAAAAACCATAAATATTAGATAAATGTTAAAAAAAATTAGTATGAATTAACATTTAGCGGCCATAAGCATTATAAACTCATAAAAGCAATACATTTTTCACTTTTTGCTTTTTATTTTTTTAACATTCTTCAACTTGAATCAAAATTGAAATTAATAAAAAGAATCATTAAATTATGTGCGCCCAATTCATTATAATACACTACATTAAAATTTACTTTATGCGACATAAGATTTAATGACATTAAAAAAATATCAATGATTCATATTTTTAGTGTAATATTATTTGGTTTTATTTTAAGTTTCACAGTAAATTGATTAACATTTTATTTTGCCTTAATGGACATATCACTATAACAAATTTAACTTTTCGCGATATTGGATTTAGTAGAAAAAATGTCATTGATTTATATTTTTAGTGTAATAATTGTTATTCCACTATAAAATGATTTATTAACACTTTATTTGGCTTTTAGTAGCATATGTAATTGTTACTATAGTCTAAAGTAACATTTATGAGAAATATCACTAGATCCTATGTCGCGAAAAGCATTAGTATACTTTTTTATTATGTTGCTAAATGTTTTAATAAATATCACTAAATCCACTATATATACTATTAGAAATTTAAAGTGGTCACATTTAAATTAAATGCCGCTTATGTTGTAGTGTATGTAATTGTTACTATGGTCTATAGTGACGTTTATGAGAAATGTCACTAAATTCTATGTCGCGAAAAGCTTTAGTATGATTTTTTTATTATACAGTTAAAATGTCTAATAAATGTCATCAAAAATACTAAAGAGTTTAAAGTATATTGTTTATATGTCACCAAATCTATTATTATACTGCTTAAGGGTCTAATAAATATAATTTTTAGTATATGCTGAGAAATTTAAAATAGTGATATTTAAATTAAAAGTCACTAAATATATTCACTTAAAATAAATTATATTGTAAAGTAGTGATAGATAATTATAAATTTATAATGTTTGTTGTTATCGATTAATCGAAAATAATCACAAACACAAGATTGGGTAATATTCCATTAAATTAAGCGTAGATAAGAGCTTAGGTGGAAAAAGACAACTAATAATATTGGAAAATAGAATATATATATATATATATATATATATATATATATATATATATATATATATATATATATATAATAAAAGTTACTACATTAAAACCTTTCTACTACTTTCTCTGTTCTGTATTTCTTGCTACAAAGTGTATGGGCACACATATTAAGAAAAGTAATTGACCCACAATGTAGCTGATTGTTTACTTTATAGAGTATAGTATTTTATTATTGTTAATTGAAAAAGAAAAAAGAAAAATAGATTGTTAGGTTAAAAACATAATTTTAGATTACAAAACCTGATTTCAGATTCATTTTCCCCCAAAAAAGATTTTCCTACCCAAATATTAGATATTCCCTCCAATATTACAAAATTTCACCAAAAGTACAAATTTTTACACAAAAGTCAACATTAAATTTTCAACACAGTTGAAACTGTCTATAAATAAATCAACCTGTGGATAAAAATTTCAACACTTCTTCAATTCATTGCCTTCTTTTGCTGTCCTCTCCTTTTAAATTGTCCATAAAAATTTGGATCCAATCTTATTTCTTTCATCAATTCTACAAAACCAACAACAAGCCAAAACTTTAGTTAAGTTTTTGGAGGGTTGGGAAGGCAATGGGAAAACGATATAAAGCACAAGCAATCAAAAAAAGCAAATGGTTGAGGTTCAAGTTCAAGAAGAGCAATTCATTAATCCTGATATTGAGGTATTTATTTCTTACTTTGAAAACCTTAATATAGATACTGAATTTGACATTTATGAGGAGTACACAAGTAAAAATTATGGAAACATAGAAGTCAGTTTGACTTTAGAGGATCCCATTAGTCACAGTCAAACATTAACATAGGAGGAAATAGAAACTGAACCGAACCAACAACAAACATCAACACAGCAACCAGTAGGTCATAAGAGGGAACTGCCAGTTCAGACCAGAAAATTAATTGTACAACAGTTAACTTGTTTGTCTAAAGAACCAGATAGACGTTTTCCATGGGGTACAATAAAAACAATTGCATTGCAACATAACACATCTAGGTGGACAGTAGCAAGGCTGTGGGAATCAGCCAAAACATCAATGCAAAATGGCATTGTAATTGATGTTAATAGTAGAAAAAGGGGAAGAGTTGGTGGGAAAGCAAGAGTCTTTGAGATGACTCTGCTTAATGTTGTTCCAATTGAAAAGAGGACCACAATTAGAGCAATGGGAAGTGCATTAGGCATTCGTCATTTAAAAGTTTATAGAATGATGAAATCCGGTAATATTAGAGCACATACAAATTCAATTAAACCAAAACTTAATCATGACCACAAAATAAGAAGAATCAACTTTATTCTATCCCAAATAATACCACCTACTATAGATAACATACCAAAATTAAGTCTTATGTATAATGACGTACACATAGATGAAAAATGGTTCTACATGAGTAGGGAAACACAGAGTTACTATTTATTCCCTTGGGAAGAGGAGGAACCATATAGGTGTGTGCAAAACAAAAATTTCATAGGCAAAGTAATGTTTATAGCAGCTGTTGCAAGACCTTAAATTAATTCGGTGAAGTGTTGTGGGATGGAAAAATAGAAATTTTTCCGTTTACAGAGACTTATTATGCAATGAGGAGGTCAGAAAACAGACCAGCAGGTACAGCACAGTTAAGAGCAATAACAAAAGTTACATGCGATGTTCTTCGAGACATACTAATCAATGAAGTCCTACCAACAATAAGATGAAAATGGCCAGCAAATGGGGTGAAAGATATTTGGATTCAACAAGATAACGCCAAGCCACATATTTTAACAAATGATCAAGCATTCAATGAAGAAGCCAAGAAAGATGGATTTAACATTAGACTAGTTTGTCAACCGGCATCTAGTCCAGATATGAACATCTTAGACTTGGGTATGTTTATTGCTCTACAATCATGTCAATTCAAGTCATTTCCCAAAGACCTCAATGATTTGATCAAGGCGGTCAATAATGCGTATGAAACTTTTGAACCAAAGCTTTTGAACTACACGTGGATACAATATCAACTATGCATAATAGAGGTGTTGAAAGCTAAAGGCGGTAATAACTACAAGAATCCATACATTGGAAAACAAAGACTGGACATGTTGGGTATGTTGCCTAGACAATTAGAAATTCCGCAAGAACTTATAGATGCAGCACGTCAATTTTTATCTCATGCTATATTTACGCGATATATAAGTCATATCATAATGATCCATTAACTACTCTAACAAAATTAATTAGTTTTCTTTCACCTAATGCCATATTAATTAAGGATGAATTCATATTTAATACTATTTATCGTATTTTGGTATGTAACTACCGTTTTATATATTCATGTTCCACTAAACATAAAAGAAATTACAATGAATTTTGAAAACTAAATAATTACATAATAATAAAAATTGCTCAACAACAATATTGTAAAAGCTAAGGGTTAAGGGTAATGAGCATTAACTTAATGAGTTTCACTCTTTTTCAAAATTATACTATTCCTTCTATTCAATCTACTTGTTCCATTTATCTTTTTTATGCTTATCGATGCAATATTTTAACCTTTAATAATTTTGATTGTGCATAATTAAAAATTATGAAAATTTTATATTAATAATAATAATCTTTAATGGGAGTATATAATAATAATAATCTTTTGTTATAAGCAGTAATTACGTTTGAAGTTGTTTATAATTATAGTTGTAAAGTTTTTTCTTGAAATTGCAACCTTAAGAAAAAATAAAAAATTACAATTAGAGGTGTTCAACAAACAGAATACGGGTTGGACTGGGTTCAAACAAAAATGGGCCGAACAGGGTTTTAAGAGAGCTATGAATTGGCGAGATGATCTTTCTTTTATGTTGACTCCGAAGGTAAGGTACTAACCGAAATTGTAAGCACATCTATGGCCATTAATGCAATGTCTACATACTTGGTAACACTTTGTTTTCAGTACCCAAAACGTCCAACTCAATATTATGCCCAAGTGTGGCCTCGACCAAATACGACAGGAAATTGTGACAGTTTTAATCGTGTACTTTAAATTTTAGGAGCGTAGATATCAAAATCACCAGATAAGTCATCATGAACTAATCCAGAACTTTTGATGGGAGAAGCAACCGACACTTGGAAATGTTAGAAAATTAAACCTTGGGTGTTTGGCAACTAATTGTTGGCTTTTTTAGTTGGCTTGTTTAACCAGTTAAAAATATTGGCTGTTTTTATTGGTTTTTAAATTAGCTAAAAAAACTAGTTGTTTGCGGAGATGTTTGGTAAATTTAAGTATTGGATGTTTATTAGAGAAAAAGTAGGCCAAAAGCCAACCAAAAAATTCATTTTGGTTTAAAAGCCAGCTTTTCAGCTACTTAAAAAGCCATTCACCAAACACCTTTTTTGGTTGTTTAACCAATCAACAAACTAAAAGCCAAAAGCCAACCAAAAGCTAAGGACCAAACACCCCCAAAGACTTTAAAGTAGCCAACAAATTACCAATAAGTTCCAAACCCTTATTCTCTCCAAAATGATTCACTAGACAATACTCCACAAATTTTACTTTGAATCTAATATTTAATTTAGCAGCACAAGATAGGTAAATATTATACTCCGACCAATATCTATACAAGTTTTATTTCAGTGTATACAACTCACATTTTGTATGATACAAATCTACGGAAGAGAATTTTACAATTTTATATCGGTAAAACTTGTATACTCTACTTAGCTAGATCATTGGCATCTTGAAAGTGCGCCGATGGAAGTACTAACGGAGAATTCGTTTGGATCACACAGCTAGAGACGTAAGAGCCGTTATATTCATAGATATGGTCACTAAGTCGGAACTTTGTATGACCGATCAACGATTTTCAGGATAAACAGGTTTCCTTTGTCACCTCTTGAGACCCTATCCAAAAGTAACACTCTTTATCAACTATAGACCCATTAGTAATTCCGAACAAATACGCATCAAAACAGTCGCAATATCAGTGAATCTCTCAATGAGATGCAAGGAAAGTTCAACGTATTATCGACTTCACTTGGTTTAACATATCGGTGAAATGACAACAAAAATGCTGCATAAATGCTGCATAAACAACAATTCCCACTAAACTTACCGTAAATCTTCATCTAAGTAAGTGATTTCCAATGAACCGCGCGCGGTATCTGGTGCCTTCACGGGTATCTGCACAATATCGCTTAACGACTCAAGCATGTCTCTTTGTTCATCTAATATTGCTTAACGAACAATGTGTGGGTGGAAAAGTAAGCATAAATCAGATTTAGATGGGGGATATGTGCACAATAACATGATCGATTCGCTTGATCACATTGAAAAATTCATATAATACCACTAGCTATATATTGAATTGTAACAATGGGAAAAAATACCAGTCCTCCGATTTTGAAATAATCAAACTTGACAGCTACTTTTCTTGAATTTACCGGAGTGAGATCCGCTGTAACCTGAAATATATAAGCACGAGAATGCATAAACATAGCAACAAAAACCGCTGATGTTGAGGCAATGATCGATCACATAGGAAAAGAAGCATCAAAAAACATGGCAAAAAAGTCGATTGTACCAAACACATACACGAGATCCCAACTATTCATTCTCTTTCATACCCGTCTTTTTTAGGTTCCTCCCTTTCTAACACTCATTTTAGAAGCCCTTTTACAACAAGCTTTTTCAAATGGGATTACCCAAGATCAAGCTTAAGGATAGAACCCTCAACCACATGACCTCTATCGCAAAGCAATGCAAAGCGAACGAGGCTATAGTGTAAAAATGCAGTAACGGTCACGAACACGGTAACAAAACGGTGATGCGGTGATCATAACGCCTAAATATCAGTTGAAACCAAAAGATATCCCTTGATACTGCTCATAATGCGGTTTTTTAATACCTTTACAATGCGGGAAATATCGGTTCATGTTTTTGAAAACCTTTATGTGGCCTTGTTTTTACACAACAATGAGCTTATTTAAACTGAATGAGTTATTAACGCACAAGTCACATTTGTTAAAAAAAACTTGACTATAAACTTGGCTCCATTATAAGACTAGCCGAGCTCAAACGTGATAGTTTTCAAACGAGCTGAAATTGAACAAATTTAAGCACGATTTATATCTTAGGATTGACAACGTTAAAGCAGCTTCAAAAGAGAGTAACAATGTGCTCGGTTGACTCATTAGTCATTACGTCACTAAATAAAATGGGTAGAACTCGGACAACTTTATGTCGTTCTGAACTGATTCAAAAGACTACAAATCTAGCTATGCAAAAGGCACTTTACAAGACATAAGCAAATAGGAACAAGCAACACCCAGAAAACGCGATCCAACTAGGGAATGGTTCATAGATGAGAAACAACAGCAATATTCTTACCTGGTTAAAAAACGGCCAAGTCTCCATATTTTGGGCCCGAAGTGTGTCCACATTTATCGCTTGGTAGTTGACTCGGGATCTTAAGAATTTAGGTCTCTGCAAGATATATATTTAACGGTCTATTCAGTAACATAAACAAAAATGACGTGAATGAGATGGCATCGAACCTGAGTTTGCAAGATTGATTTTGAGGTAGTGTAAATGAGCTCCCATTTCCCATCCAATAAACCAGACTTCAGGGGATTTTTGGTTGGATTTACAGCTTCCAATTTACGGACAAGCTTATCAACATAACAATTAAAGAGAAAGATTAGACAAAATTGAACTATTGAAGGAAAGAACTAGTCTATGCAATAATTTTCAATCTTGCTAACAGTTAGAGTATATAAAATATTATGGGGCCTCAACATTGTCACGTTGGCTTCTTATTTCATGTCAAGAAACCAATTTGACCAAAAAACCGAATATGTTATATACTGTAACACTAACTCCGCCACCAACTAATTCATTCTAAGCCAAAAAAACAAATTGGGAAATCTATTGCTTACAAAATTTCTACTCTTACAATAGAAATCAATTTTTAGCTTGAGATTGTAAATCTAAAAACAATGGACATATTTTGCACCATAAATAAAACTTGGCAACCACCCACAAGACTTTACCAGCTAAAGCAAGATAGCACTATCACTATAAAAATTGAACCCTCTCTTATTCAAAAAGACAAAACTAATAGGCACATCATCCCAACATCTTGCAGTAACACTTGAGTTACTACACAAAATGACCTTTATAATAGTATTCTGAGACAATCACTTTGTTATCGCTAAGGGTAAGATTGTGTACATATGACCCGCAAACCTCACCTAAGTGGGAGGCAATTTCTAACTTTCTTTATTATAGGGTTGGCTGAGGGAAATGGAGAGCTAGATAAAAATCGATCCGGGTTGGCTGAGGGAAATGGAGAGCTAGGTAAAAATCGATCCTAAGACCTTGCCTAGGCAAAGTGGTACTTGCTTCAATCAAGACGAGACCCGATTCTCATCTTCTTCTCATATCTTTAATGAAAGTAGTAAAGGCAAATTAAGCAATGTAATGATAAACTGCTAACGGAAAATTGTACAACACTATTGTGACATTGTCACCCTAATTTCTAAAGGAAGGGTCACAATTAAAGTTTCTTATCTTGGGTAATTGGGTTTATAATAGTACAAACTATAAATGGTAATCATACATAAAAGGGCTAATAACACTGAACTTTGCAATGTATAAACTAATAAAATAGTTCATTATTTAGAGATTGAACAATTTCAATTCAAACATATGAAGCATGATTAAAACACCCACAATCAATAATATAAAACAAAAACAACACGGGAATTGAAATTAAAACCAAACCCAACAAAATAATCAGAATTTAGGGTTTAAAAAGGGGGAAAATCCAGCAAAAATATGAACAAACCTGATCAATTCTTTGCTGATCTTCAGGGGAAGCATCAGCTCCTCTATCAAGGGGTTCAATAGCTTCAAGAAGCTCCAATTTTAAAGCTTTAGCATCTTGGGTTTTTGTGAAGAAAGCAGGAAAGAAAGAAACTTTAGTTTTGGTACTACTTCTACTGCAAATATCACTGAAAAGAAGCTTATTTGAGTGGTTTTGGAATGTGGGTTTGATTGGGCATTGAAGATTTGAAGATTGATAAGGAAGAGAAATGGGATGTAATCTGATTGAATCATTTGCAGGAAAGGATTTTGAGAAAGTTATAGAAGATAAGGCCATGCTACTTCTACCAAGTGTTGCCAATTGTGGATTGGTGATGGACTCGTAAAATGTTCATCTTTTTCTTTGTAATGCAAGAAGCTAGGGCCTAGGAGAACCATAGATTCTTGTTTCACATTAATTTTTGTTGGTTACTTTTTTTCCTATACTCTTACTTCTAGTTTTGCTAAAAAAATTTCTCTAATTATTTTTTATTCTCCAACTACAAGTTTTAACTTTTTTTTTTAAATAAATTATATATGATTGCACATTGAAGAATTAGAAAGAGGTTAATTAATATGTATAACTAATGTGGTTCTCCTTCTAATACTAATTGGTTTTAGAATGGAATATCATTGAGCTTGTGTGTAGCCAACTCTCTTATGCGGATCTTGTTGTGTGTACAAACAAAAAATCTCGGTCTTCTATAAAAACAACGTGCGGGTTTGAAAAGGATGACGTTCCTGCCCAATTAAAAAGTGAGTTCACATGTAAGGGGAAATATTGTAAAATAACTTACATGTGAACACAAGAATTAGAGAAAGTTTGACGAACATATATAGTCCTAATACCAATTGATTTTAGAATGAATCAGTCTCTCCACCTTTGGAGTCTTGAGTGTATAAGTTCAATAACAAATTTAATCATTAATTATTATAGCAAAGTATAACGAAACATGGAAAAAATAACAACAAATATGAACATGAAAATAAATAAAACAAGTCTAATATAAACTTAGTGCATACTATTTTTTTTTACGGGTCAAATTACTTACTTTGACACAAATTATTGTGAGAGATGGTCTCTCCAAAAAACGCATTAAATATATCGGCTAAATAGAGTAATTAATATAAATTAAATAGAAAATAAGAAAATAAGGATGCAAGAGTAATTGTTACTTTAACTTCTAGTGGTCGGTATTTTTCAAAAAAAATGGCTGCCTTAAAAATATCCAAAAAGAAGTCTTGTTGATCTTGCCATCTAATACAATACAATCATCTTTTAAAGTCCCAACTAAATACTCTTAAATTCCTAATACCCATCACCATTTAAGGCCATAATCTTCCATTAGTGGTGAAAACTACAGAGAAATGCTCTTAAATTTGATGTTATCACAAAAACAATCAACAATTTTTGCAGTTGTTCCCGCACAATCCCCATTGAAAATGAAATTGAAATTGAAATTGAAACTTACTTACCAACATCAATTTTGGGTACGATCATCAACAAATGATTCTAAAGACCGCAAATTACCCTTCAAAATTCCCCTTCAATGGCGGAATACCAAGTGGAAGTTCAATGATATAGACCCAGGTTTTTAATTACAATAAAGTTTAGATTTTCCTTAAGTTTTTATCATCTACAATGTCTAGAATTTGAGCAAATTTTTTAGTATTAACAATTGATTGATGGTTTCTGTTCAATTGTTAGGTATAATTTGTGTTCTTCTCCTAACTGATATGTTTAAGGATCCCTATTATGGACTTCTATAAATTCTTCTATGAAATTTTGAGATTGGTGTTATAAATATTACAAGATATTGGATTTGAATGTTTGATTTTAGTTTTGATTCTGTACAAAATTTGTGTTATTCTGTGCAAAATTTGTGGGATTCTGTACAAATTTTGTGGGATTTGTGGGATTGTATCAAATTAGTCCTTATTCCTTAATTAGAATAATAGGTATTTGTTGAAATGCAATTATGATATTGGACATGTGCGGAAAGTTCTAGTTCGTCTTTACTTGTAAACAAATCAACGTAAACGTTTGTTCTTATTGTATCTTCAATTTCCGCGACATCTAGACCCTTTCTTATGTCTTCATTTCGAATTCTATGATTTAGGGATGTCCCATCTCTTGATAGTAGTGTTGGTCTAATGGAAATCCGGTTTAATATTCCATATAACAATGGAGAGTCAATGAGCTGCATAAGCTTATGTTGATGTTTTATCTTGCTAGATGCTGTGAAGAAAAACTTGAATACATTGCTATCAAGGACCCACAACTTCATAAATGAAGTGACTGCTCCGCTGGTCAAAACAGGAAAATCTGATGACAGTGATGATGTTGATCTTCATGACAGCGAGGACCTGCATGTGGGAGAACTGAGCATTCAGAGTGAACTGCTTAATGGAAATCTTTCTTTGGCTGCCGTTGTTTCAATTGAACAGTTCAGTAGGTAAAAAACACTTATTACCTTGCACTCCAAGTTTATGTTGATTGTTGAACTTAAGCAATGTAAGTTATACTACGTTACATTGTGATTTGTGATGATGGAAAAGTTTTAAACCGAAGTAATTTAGGGCATGTTGAATGTAATATAATTCGTCAGCTAATTCACTTTTTGAATTCGCTATTCATTCAAATTTGCCCAAGAATAGCCCATAACCGACCATAATTCGTTTTTCTCGATTTGTGATTCACGAGGAAATTATTGAATCATGTGACACTGGGCATGTTACAATTTATGCTTTACTTTTTAGTAGTTTGCAAATGAGGTACCACTATGTTCTCGACACTTTAAGGATAGTAGTATAGATCACAACCGAGAACAATAGGTGGTTTCTCTACTGTGAACTTGATCATGGAATAGTTTGCATTTTCATCTTTTGTTATGCAAATGTCTTCCATCTTTAAAAACCACTTACTTTTAACCCATGAAGTTCAAAGGAAAAACCAACTTGCTTTAAGCAAGACGTGTTTTGGAAATATCGGTGGGTTAGGACTGAGGAGTGCTTAATAGATCTCCAAAGAAATTTCTAAAAAAGGAAGATAAGTGGGACTAGACAAAGAAAGAAAGAAAGAGGAAATTTTTGGTTACGCTTGGTAATGGGAGGTGATATTGCAGAATCAGATTTTGGCATGGTGCAGTATAAGAACTAGCTATACAATGTACATTGAGAGGAAATTTTATTCAGCAAAATAATATAATAAACTTATTGCTGCTATACGATGTTGGCATGTTGCAGTATTGTCAATTGATTAGCTAACAACGGACATGCGTCATGCAGGATGAATGGAATGACCGGCAAGAAATTGAAAAAAATATTTGAAGCCCTTGTGTCTGAATCCATGCACAAGGATGCTCGTAATTTGGTCGAGTATTGCTGCTTTAGGTTTTTGTCAAGGGATAATACAGATGTTCATCCATGCCTTGAGGTTAGTATTGCTGATTTCACTGATTGAGTTGAGTTTGTACTGCTATGTTTGATGTTCTACTTTTAGTAAGACATTTGTTGAAATAGACATGATTAGCAGCACAATTTTGGTTATTTTTTACTTTTATTGTGTGACATACATTATATGCCTTTTAGAATCTTAAAACCAAAAGATGCTTTGAGCATAATTAGATGTTTCCAATTTTGACTCTTTTCTGGTTGATTTTATAAAATTCATGCTTCGTCAATAATAGTTATAAACTTATGGGTTTAATAATTTTTGCATTTGTTTCTCTGTTTGTTCAGGATCTTGCCTTCCGGAGGCTGATATTCATTACTATGCTTGCATGGGAAAAGCCTTACAGACTAGAAAAGGAATCATATCCTAATGGCTCTGAAGAGGCATCTTTACAGGTTTAATCTTTGGCTTTTTATCCGTATCTTATATTAATTTCATAAATTTCCACTTCATGCTACTTGCTGTTTCTATGGTGAACAAAACCTTTGTACAAGAACGAGTCATATTTTTCTTTCTATTTTTGTTTTGGGCTGAAATGATCAGGGTGGGGAAGCAGGACATAAGATGATCATCCTATGTTAAAGAATATACCATATGTAATCTCAGAAGTCATATTAAGGAAGATCGTCTGAACCAAAAAATATTTCTTTCCAGAAACTTGAGTTCATTTCATGCCCAGACTTGTCTGAGAAAGACGCTGTTGTGTACGGATATTCCTCCCCGATTTCCCTCGAATTGTCGCATTGCCATTAGGAAGTGTTTGGGTTTGGCATGCGATAATCGGGAAGCACTCTGAGCTGTTTTAGGTCTATTGTTGCAAAGCATTTTGAACATTTGATCTGTTACTAGTAGTGAAATGATTAAAATTGATAAAAATTAGTTATTTTGATGTTTTATTCGAGGATGAATTTTCGGTCCTTCAAATTGCATGGTAGTAATTGTTCTTTGTATCTTATGTTGTGTACAGAAATCGGTGAATTGCTGAAACGGAACGTGGAAGTTTTAGATGGTAAAGAAGTTTGATTAGTCTAGAAAAGTTAAGAAGTTTGGGTGCTTCTGATAGCTAGGATTTAGTAATCCAAGATAACACTTTTTCTGCTAGCAAAATGCTTTGCGAAATTTTAACTCACTGAGTCTAATTCCACCCATGGTTTGATTATGAAATTAATGATGGGCACAATTATGGCTCTAAATTCTAATCTCAATTTCACTACATGTCTTCCACTTTTATAATGCTGCATACTCGTACAGACTACATGTCAGTGGATTTTGGTACTATTTGGGACTCTTAAACTAGTTAGAATTTGTTTGTCTGCATCTTCATACTTTTCCATTGAGTTGTTTTCTCATGTTTCATAATTGGTCATTCGTAATGAATTTCTTTTTTGTTTTCTTTCGAACCTAAACTCTATGCTATGTTAGGACTCTTCATTTTTGCTTCACTTACCCCTGTCCGATCCTTAATGCTTGGACATTGGTATGACACTTAGACACTTCATGTTAGCCGTAAAATTGAACATTTAGACGTATTCGACACCTGGACACGTATCAATATCTGACATCAGTTTCCGAGTCCAAGTAACATAGACTCTATGTATAGATTGGACATTTGAATTAAGAAGCATCTTCTTTCTTGTGTAGACAAGGCTTGTCAGCGAAGAAGCTTTCATTCGCATTGCACCTGCTATATCTGGTGTTGCTGATAGATCAACTGTTCATAATATCTACAAGGCTCTTGCTGGTGATAAAGAGGGAATCTCTTTCAGCATATGGTCCTCCTACATTAATGGTCTTTTGAAGTGAGCATCTATTTGCTATTTGATATCTTGACCTTGGTTTTTTCTTTGACTATTAAGTGTGTAGCATTATTCCTTGAAAAGAAAGATAGATAACTGTTATTTACCATTAGGTTTTGGATTATTACTCTATGAACGTAGGTGAGTGAGGAAGTATTGGGATTCGGAAAGGAACGGGGTTTTTCAATTAGATATTTTACTAGTTACTTCAATTTGTAACGAATTTGCAGATATGGACAAGTGAGCCTCTATAATCAAGGAAATATCTATTTTCTACTTTTATTCTTCAATGCCACCAAGTGGCTCCCGCCTAGATGGGTTTCGAGAGGTCGGAACTTGGGTGCATGCAATCATACTCTAGTAATAAGAATGAGGTTGTTTCTCATTGACCCTTGATTGCAAACATATCTGCAACTTCACGTAAATAAGTAACCTATATGAATTAATGAACCATTTTACTAGTCCATCATAATACGGTACCAAAGGCCTAGCAAAATTTTAAGGAGAAAGTTTACTAATTCTGTCTTATGTCACTTTAAGTATAAATCTGTTTTTAGTATTTTTTGTGTACTGTTAGTTCCCGTTTTTCAAATTTATTTCTTCACGGTTTCTAATGCTACAAAAGAGATTTATCTGATTGACATCTAAGGTTATGGTGCATATTTGGTGATGTCTTCCAGTCTCATTGTGTTATTTCATCTATCCTTGTATTCAGATATTCATTTCATCTGCTGACTTATGGCATTTTTTTATGTGTAATCATTGTTCTTGTAGAGTGCACAATGAAAGGATTTCCTATGAACTTGAATTTCTCCTTAGTCCATCAGAGCAGGTCTTGTGTGTGGGTTCTAGCAGGAAGCAGCCTGTTTTAAAATGGGAGGACAACATGGCGTGGCCAGGAAAACTAACATTGACAGAAAAAGCCCTTTATTTTGAGGTACTTCCATCTGGATATCTTTGTTGTTCAATGTGGGGCCACTCACCATACAACCTTTCCAAAAAGATCCATAAACCCTTGCAGGAAAACAAATGCAATGGGTGTCTAACTATGCTTATGCCCACAGTACCCTCTACATTGTTTCATTTGAAAATTTAAAATGAATAAGTTTTTTAAAAGTTCGTTGCGTGCGTCGTTTGACAGCCAATAGACTTTTCAAAGAGCAAAAAAGTTGAGAGATTGGATATCACCGGACATGATGCTCAGGTGAAGAGGACTAAAGTTGGTTTATTTGGGTCAGAGCTCTTTGACTCAGCGGTCTCTATTTCAGCTGGTGATAAGGAGTAAGCTTCTCCATGTTGTCTTTCCCTGTAACTTTACATTCTTATATCTATTTCTATTTTAGTTTCAAGAATGATTTGTTTGGGTCTAGCTGTGGATTCTGTTGCCAGTCCTTATCTGTTGCCGCGCTCTAACATTAATAAATGCCTTCTAAAAGAACAGCAATACATTATACGAGTATAACTTCTATCGTGACCGTCTGTTTTTGTCCGTTTTTTTTCCGTCTCATCTCCCCTAAATGCCAGGACACATACATTTATAATTGGCAGTTTAAATTATAATACTACTGTTAGTATTTGATCTTTTCAATTTCCATTTTGTATTATTGTTGGTTTATCTGTCACTTTTCTACCCATATAAGGAAATTTATTGGATTAGATGTTCGGAGTAGGTTTAAGTTTATTCGGAGTTGCCATTATTGATCCATCTAATTGATCCATCATCAAACTAATAATTATACTTAATTGAGACTAATGTTTCTAACCTAGCCTAAAACTTAACCTTAGTTTCTTTGCCTTGTACCCCCAACCGTCACTTCTCAAATAACGCCTACAACTACCCATCAAATCGTGACTCACCAATAATACCCACTACTTGAAATCACCATCCATCAAGTCACCCGCTAACTTAAATTGCTCCTTACCACCTCAAATCATAACCCACCAAATGAACCCACCACCACAAATTGACCCCTACTAGGTTAACCAATTTTTTTCCACTCACATTATCTATATGGCTACTTACTAATTGTTTGTCTTTTTAGTACACATTATTTAAATTGTTTTTTAGCTCAATTTTTCTCTTTCATGGATTAGGTCGAAGCCATGGGTATTGGAGTTTATTGATCTTGGGGGCGATATGAGGCGAGATGTTTGGCATGCATCCATAAATGAAGTTATTGCTCTTCACAAGTTTGTGCACGAATATGGACCTCAAGAAGATGAATCTATTTCTCACGTTTATGGTGCTGATAAGGGAAAAGAAAGAGCTAAAATTAATGCGGTTAATAGTATTTCTAGACTTCAATCACTCCAATCTATCAGGAAGTTATTGGATGACCCTTTGAAACTTCTTCAATTTTCATATTTGCAATATGCTCCATATGGTGATGTTGTGTACCAAACTCTTGCTCTGAATTATTGGGGCGGACAGTTACTCACAAAATCTCGGAAACTACGGGGTGTTCATCCAAAGAATGCTAGGTCAATGAATGAGACTTCCCAAATAAATTACCATGTCCATGATTTAGATGGAAGTGTCTATTTGAGGCAATGGATGACATCTCCTACTTGGGCTTCTAGTAATTCTGTTTCCTTTTGGAAGATTACACCTCTTAAGGAAGGGTTAGTACTTAGCAAAAATCTTATTGTTGGTGGTGCGTCCTTGACAGAAAGGGCATCAAAAATATGTCGAGAAAAAAGTAAAGTTCTTGAGAAAACGCAGGCTACTATTGATGCTGCTACCTTAGAAGGGATACCGAGTAACATTGATCTTTTCAAGGTCCGTCTATTTTCAAAACTTTTGTAGGACATTTGTCACTTCTACGGCCCGTTTGGTAATTGGTACTAAATGGTGGGAATGGTATTGGAAAGTTAGTGTAATTTTGATAGGAATATCTCTTGAGAAATTTAATGACCATACTTATTCTCCTTCAACATTATCATTTTCTTCGCAAAATGCATTTTAATGTATTACTATTTGAACATGTGGTATTAGATGGTAATGGTATCATTTCATGATCAAACTTTCATTACCATGGGAAGACAAATTTTATATCATGAAAATTTACACTATAAATGATTCCCATTACCACCAATTAGTATCGTTAACCAAACGGGTTACTAATGCTTCACATAATTCGCTTTTACTAGCTCTCCTTAAATGCATCCAAATTTGGTGAAGTACAAAAATATTGGATCTTCATTTTTTTCATGGTAAAATGACTCATTAGATCATGTGCACTTTATATTTTTATGCGAAATTATAGATGATGTTGTTACCAAGGATCAACTAGATCAACCTCTTTGTTATCGCTAACAACAGTAAGGTTGTGTACATCTGACCCCTAAACCCTGCCTAAGTGGGAGCTATTTAATGTCATTGGGGTAATGGAATGTTGTTATTGTTGTTGGAGACTGATGTATGTTAGTGTTTTCAGGAACTTGTTCTCCCTTTATCAATTATGGTCACGAATTTTGAAAAGCTTAGACACTGGGAGGATCCATTCATGACCATTGCTTTTCTTGGATTGGTATATTCTATTATTTTCAGGTATTTTTTGGTTACGGTGTAGTATATTTTTCAAAAGATTGTTTTTGTCAATTATACAGATTATTCCTTGAAATCTCGTTTCAGAAACCTGTTGCCATATGTATTTCCTACAACATTGATGGTAGCAGCAACCATATTATTGTCATTGAAGGGACTTCGGCAGCAGGGTCGTCTTGGAAGATCCTTCGGGAAGGTCATTATCCGTGACCAACCACCATCTAACACTGTTCAGAAGATCATAGCTCTTAAGAAGGCTATGCGTGACATGGAGAACTATCTCCAAAACATTAATGTCATTCTTCTAAAATTACGCACTATTGTTCTTTCGGGTCATCCTCAGGTATGTATCACGTTATAAAATTACGCACAATTAAGTAAATCTTTTCCAATGCCTAAAGATTTTATGATTAAAAAGGTTTTGCCTACTGTAAACAGTAAACTTGTGATGGCTTGATAAATCGTTAAGTGAAGCGTGTTATATAATACATTAAATATTGAGGCCCTTGTCGGTACCAAGTTCAAAACATTAGCGATTGGCTCTTTGAAATTCTTCGACTTATCCTATTTTACTCGGAATCTTCATTTTGCTTCACATACCCGTGTCCGATCTTTGATCCTCGAACATTGGTATGGCACTTAGACACTCCATTTTAGGTGTAAATCCGAATATTTAGACGTATCCGACACTTGGACACGTACCAGTATCCAACATCAGTACTCGAGTCCAAGTAACATAGGACTTATCAGCCAATGTGCAACTATTGTTGATTTTTTAAATGGTATGTTTGACATTTTTG
Source organism: Amaranthus tricolor (assembly GCF_026212465.1). Classification (NCBI taxonomy): domain Eukaryota; kingdom Viridiplantae; phylum Streptophyta; class Magnoliopsida; order Caryophyllales; family Amaranthaceae; genus Amaranthus; species Amaranthus tricolor. Next base: position 40,186,592 of record NC_080048.1, on the reverse strand, counting down.
ATATTGCTTTGCTTTTTTTCACTCAATTTTCGGTGGATGCTTCCAGATAACTAATGAAGTTGCCCTAGTCCTGTTATCATCTGCAACAATCCTGTTGATTATCCCTTTTAAATACATCCTTGCGTTTTTCACATTTGATATGTTTACACGTGAATTGGATTTCCGGAGGGCAACGGTCTTAAAGTTCAGGAGATTTTTGAGAGATCGATGGGAAACAGTGCCTGCTGCTCCAGTTGTAGTATTACCATTTGAAAATGACCAAAAGGGATCGACGCATCTCGACAAGGAAATCAATAAATTGGAAGCACAAAAGAAATCGAAGTGAAGGTAATTCCTTTACGCATCTCAAACATATATCTTCTTTCTTCCCCATGAGATGAGCTCGAAAATTTGTAACCCGTCTTTGTTTCGTGAAGTTTTTATTATCAAGAGTTTTTTAAAATGGTTGATGAAAGTAACCGACAGAAAGGAAATAATCATATTAACCGCCTTAAAACAGCAATCATTGCCATAATATGATACGAGTCTGTTCACTGAACTGAATATGCTCAAAATTTTCCGATTTTTTGTTCTTTACATTAAGCATCATGATTCACGATGCATTATATCTGACTTAGTGCATCTCCCATCTCTGTCCCCGCTCCATTGATTGGTTCCTTGAAATGTCGACTGATTCTGAGTTTGAAGTATGAATGAATGGGCTTTGCATGGATTTTTGGTATAAAAATGGTATATGATGAATCATTTTCGGCTGATGTCTTCTCCCATGCTTAAGTAAACCCGTTCTTTAATTAACGAACATAAAGCCATAATATGTAATTTTCTTTTGAACAGAGCTTATCTAAGGCACAGAAGGTGGCTATATAATCAGATACAATAGAGCAAGTAAAGACTTCACTACGGTGGGATCATCATAAAAAGTATCTTCAACGGAAATTTTCAAAGAAGTCAAGGAGTAATTTGTTGTCGAACAAATTTCTCGCCCCAACAGTAGTACTCGTCAGTCCTGATTCATGGCAGCAAGTTCGGATTGGAGTTTTCATCACAGCAGGCTGTTGTGCGGTTCCTATTCCTGCGAAGCTATGTCTTCCTCGGAAAAATGAACTGAAGTTATTGCTGTTGCTGGTTGTCTAAGACCCAAGTATTTCGAGGTGCTACTGCAGCAACCTTTTGTGCAGGTATTATTGTTTGAGTTGTCAAATGAGCAGCCAGCAACAATACAACTAGTAGCATTTGCTGATAATCTGAGTTGTCATTCAGCGCAATGCGGAGCTGTTAAAAGTCGTTGATCTACCCGATGGTGGCTTGATGGTTGGCTGTACCCGCACCCCGGTACTCTTGTATTACGGCATTATTCAAAAAGATGAGCTTTATTTTCTTTTCCGATCTCGTATGTGAAATGGATGAGAGACATCGCGGCTCATTTGATTACTCGATAGGATATGAAAAGATGTGATTAATATGGCTATATACTTGTATGAATTCTTTTCCTATTATTCTTTATATAAAACCATGAATATATGCTTTTATCTTTATTTCAACTAGTTTTGTTCAAGAATATAAGTGTAAAAATGAGGTAACGGTAGCGATCATGATAACAGAACAGGGATGCGGTAATGGGAGTGATGCGGTTATCATAACGTCTAAATATCAGTCAAGTTATAAGATATCCCTTGATACGGTCCAAAACACGGTTTACACCTTTCGCGGGAAATATCGGGTCATTTGTTTTGAAAACCTTTACAACGCGACCGATGCGAAGCGGCGTTGTTTTTACGCTATGAATTATGTGTACCTTTTTATCTTTCTTATTTCTATAAGACACCAATTAGTACTCTTTTGTGTACTCTTACTTCATGAGGTTTTCGATGAATAGTAGGAAAAGGGTGTTTGATGCTTTAGGTGCATCGTGAAGTATCGAATCAGTTTTCAAATCTATCAAATTGATACAAAATGCAGGTGTAAAAAATACACTTTCGCCAAGTTCAAGAGTTATCTAATAGTCTTTGTCGATATTTAACAATACAACAATAATCTGAATAAGCAAAAAAATTCTCCAGATTTCCTGCTCCTTTTGTCGTCAGCTAGCCGTTGCAAATAGAGTAAGCATCACAATCCACCAACTTCGAGTTATTGCCTCGATTCCCATCTTTAGTCCCGATTCATTGCAAACCAGCTTGTGACCGTGATAAGTGCACTCTGTTTGATTCCTGTAATTTTAAACAACTAATTTTGAGTCAAAGTATGGATGGTTGAACGTACGTAACCTTACTCTTGTTAGTGATAACAAAGAAGTTGTTTCCGATCGGCTTCTCTCGATCAGTCGGTCTTAATTTCATCATCCTTAAACTTAAGTCGCGACTCGAAAAACAGTCGTTTTACGAGAGCTTACCTTGAAGGACAAAAGGTGACAATATAGTCAGACACGTTGGAGCAAGTAAACATGCTGGTAGGAGCATCATAAGCATAGCTATATGCTGCAGGACAAACTTTCTTAAAACTCGACGAGTAATTCGTTGCCTGACAAGACTCGGGATTCTCATACGTTCCCCTACAACAATACTCGTCTGTCTTGAAATAATCGCAAGCACTTTGACACCCAATCGTTTTCCCATTGGACTTAACAGCAAGTTCTGATGGACAACTGTCTCTCAAGTCGCCTTCACATCCGACAGTACTGCAGTTCCCTTTCCCTTGTACTGGTGTAACAATCATCGGTAAGTTGAAGCCTCCGACAAGGCTAACATCATAGAAATCTAGCTCGCCTAGCGTGAACTCAGCTATCGTTGCTGGCTGTTTACCGGGCACTGAGCATGTTTCATTACCACACCCACCAGTTAGACAAGTGCCCTTGTTAGAGCTGTCGAACGAGCAGCCTGTTCGACCCCATATACGCCCATGCCATCCTGACGGGGCAGTAAAAACTGTCGACAGGCCCGATTTCAAAGCAAGCCCTGTTGTGCTGATGTTTTTGCTTGGTATAAGTCCTGGCCAGATCGTCTCCTTGCAACGGTTTACTATAGTGAAATTTGTGCATTCCGAGAACCATGGACCTGTTACGCACCATAATCATACAGTTGTTAAGGACTTGAACGACTTCAAAGAAGAAAATCGAGGCTATTTGATTAAGGGGTTACCTGACGAAATAGCGATGAGGAAGATAGCAATCGGAAGAGTAGGACGAGATTTAGCCATCTTTGTGAGTTTGTTTGGATGTTGGTTCGTTGGGCTGACATTTTATTGGGTGCACAAGGGAGAATACGTGTAGGGGAGAGGGAATTTGGTATCCATAACAGGGTAGTACTGGTGTTCTTTCCTTGCATACTCAACCGATTCTTTCCTTCATCTAAACTTCTATGAATATCTACGCTTTTTAGTATGATAATCTAACTATCTATTAAAAAGATTTGGAAATTTTCAAATGGCACTCCTTTGGGAATTCTGCCATTTAGGTTGTTAGAGATTTTCTAAATTTTAATTATTTGTCAAGTTATTTATATACAATAATCTCAACTTATACCAATTAAAAAAAAAAAAAAAGAAAAACCAAATATCTAATTAACTATGTTTAATTTAAATGGAGCAAATTACATAACAAAAAGATATAAACTGCTATAGTATGAATTTATATAAGATAAGATAATTAAATAATTTTTGTTAATGAAAATATTTACCTAATTTAATTTCCTATTTACTGTAATTTTTTTAAGAAAATCAAAACCAATTTGTTCCTCATGTAAATCGGAATTATTTAAACAATTGTGAATTTTTAATATTTTCGCTTTTAAAATTTATCACAATCACATTGTAATCATTAGTTTATATCTATTATTGCATTTTATTCATATGTATCTGCACACACTTATATATATGTGCATTGCACGGGCATATAAACTAGTAAATTAATAATATTGTTTGCTACTATTTGACTTTGAGATTAGTCCACTACAATTATTAATCATAATAATATGAGATCAGCTTCATGAACCTGAGCAAATCGTGAAAAATTGTCACCAACAAACATTATGCTATATTTATTTATATTTGTTGTCATATGTTCGTGTAAATCTCAATTTTTCATATTATTCTTCAATCCTTTTATCTGGGTCCTAAAATTCTACGATGTCTTTTAAAATGGGGTCCTTCATTATATTAAACTTAAAGAAACAAAAAAAACCCACTTCAAGACAAAATGTATTGTAACATTATATTACTTCAAACATAAAAATGATTTATAAACAAATCACTTTATAAGTATTGCTCAAAACTGAATCTAAATAGCACTATTTAATATTAATGCCCCTGGAAGCCCTAGACGGTCGGCTACCCTGAATGCCTTAGAAACCGACACTGCTTCCACTTTTCTAACTGTATAATCAACAATGAAGCAGAATGATTGAGACGGAGTAATAATAAATAAACTCCCAGAACTAAGACAATACAAAAAGGTTGGCAGAAGGATATTGTTAATACTTGGCTTTATTCTAAAGTACTCCTATTTATTAGTCTTTAATCTCATCCATTTTCTTATGATTTAAATCGTCTTTTTAATATTGCTATATTTTTATTTTTAATTGTCCAACTCTTTAAAAGATTTCATCTCATCCGCAAAATCATTTATGCCCATCTCCACCAATGTTTCTTTCCTCTTGCTTTTATCTTTATCGGTTTTTCTAACATACGCACTCGGTGCATAAGTTTACTTTACAAAATAGATAAATTTGTTAAAAACATGATTTTTAATATTCTCTATAATTAGCAATTGTAATAATTCTTTGAAGAATATTACAATTCTATTTTAATAAATTTACCTATTTTGTAAGATAAACCTATCCACCAAATGCACAAGTTATATCCAATATTCACCCGACTTTTTAATCCAATCCGACTTGACCTAATTTCAAAATGAATTTAAGATTATATAAAAATCAATAAGGACATGAAACCCGATTTTAAACTGACCCGAGACACTTGACCCAATATCAACCCAATGACCTAAATGAACACCTCTAATGACAACTTTGCATACATATCTCATTATCCCAATGTCATTAAGTGGCTCCCACCTAAAGTGGAAATTGAGAGGATCGAATGCACGCAATATTAATCTTATTAATGATAAAATGGTTTGAATCTGCAACGTCATGTGACAACTTTGCATAAGAAAATTAGAATATACGAGACTTGAACTAATGGTGAAGTAAAAATTCCAAACATGGTTTGAATCTGTCATTGTTCTTTCTCTTGGATGTCTTACATAACATAAACATATTCTCTTGTACTTCATCTACAAAAATGCATCCTCAAAACCAAAGAAAAGAGAAGTAACTGATACAGGAGACTTGAATGTAGTCTGGAGGAAGAATTCCAAAACGCAACCTCTATTTAGCGACTGGCTGTCCATCGTCCTGTCACCTGCGTTCTAGAGCACCACGACAAGCAAGATTATGTTCATAATTTCCATGGCAATCGAACAACTACATTAACATTCACTTAAAAATTGATCTTGATCAACGTATGTTCGGTTGCAAGCTTTTCACTTTTTTATAGAGTTGGGGAGATTCCAAATTGCAGGAAGTTACAGTCGATTCCACTGTTCCACATCATCTTCGACCTGGTTATGTGATGATTTGTTAGGCCACAACATAGATCACAACAATCATTTAAGACTGCAAAGCATAACTAAAGCAGTAGTACTATAAGCAAGGACTTAAATAAGGAAAAAAGCATAGGCCATAGCCTACACAATGGTACTGCTGTACTGGTAACGGACATACAAGAAAAGGAGGGATTTAACCACCAAAACAGCATTTCATAGTGTTTGTTTTTTCCTCTCGATTTTTCGTTCTATACTATGACGAGAATGGGCGAGGGCCTGAGGCGCGCGGTAAGAAACATGCTATATCTGCACAAACAGGCCACTTGTATAAAGAACTGAAACGACGCTCCACCACACTAAAAGAACCGTAAGGCATTTTTTAGAAAAAGTTAACAAACGAGCAGGCAAGTTGGGACATGTAGCTGAAACGAGATAAATTAATATGAGAATGAGATGCATTTCTACTTTCTAGACAATGATTTATAGCATATGAATTCAAACGAGAAAACGCAGGCAAAATTCTACCAGCTGTAAACAAAGAAGCCAAATACTCACATAAACAACAAACCTATTGTGTAGTAAACTCAATTTTGCTCTGAGCTCTTGACATTCTGCAATAATTGACTCTTTTTTGGCTTTTGGTACCAGAAATACATCATAACTATAACCCTTAAGAGCCCTCCATTTGCAAAATGAGGAATAAAAATCCGGCCCCAATATGGATAATATGGTCCAAGTAACTTGAGAAGAGCAAGGAAAACCGCAATTAAAATCAAATGCCACGGAACTTCAGCATCCTGCATATCCAATAAAGAGATCAAACAACTATATAAATTGTAATAAACTCAAGATATTTAAAAAGTGGGGGACTGAATAAAGATTTAAACAAATGAACCTTTAGAAGAGGAGAAAATTCCTGTGCTGTATCTTTCAAAATTCCAGCAACAGAAAACCCAAGAGCAAATGGAACAGGAACAAAAAATAGTTTCCTTTCACGTGCACAGTAGGACATTTCGCTGAGGGAGGAAATCGCTAGAATAGGCACACTAAGGAATTTGATGACTGCAACTACAACGTCAAGAATAAGTTGGATGAAATTATCAAGCACTCTGTTCCAAGGAAAGCTCTTGACTGGTTCCGGAAGGCCATTCCAAATTTCTCTGGCTTTGTCCATTATCTGATTCAGCTTTAATTTTCCATTATTATTAGACTGTCCGTCTGCCATGCTTACAGAGCAAGAGAAATTCGGTCTAGCATTTGAAACTGAAAATCCGACTTTATGAGTGATAATGCTGCTTCTTCCATTTAAATGATGTGAAACACCCTGGAGGGGAAAAAACTCAATTAAGTGAAAAGCAGTGTCCATACTCCATTCTCAATGAATCCATAGATTTATTGGTGTTTGGTTTTTGATTATAATTTATTATTGTAAAAGGGCTCTTTAAAATCAAGCATACTTCCTATTATGGCTCAATAAATATAAAATTAGAGGAGAAATGGAAAATTGTCGACTAGGAAACAGTGTATGAGCAAAGACTGTCCCATTGCTCAGATAACTCAATCAAGAGGAAGAATGCACAGGAATTGTTAAGCTATATAAACAATTATAAGATAGGGGCATAAGACTACAAACTAGCAACGGAAAGCTGCAGTTTATCAGCAACAACTATTTGTGCAAACTGAAATTTGCTAAAAAAGTGGATAGAAAGGTTGCAATAATACAGCAAATGAGACCTGAGAATCTCAACACTTTCGTATTATTTGTGGCTTTGGGATAAATGAATGTCAATTATACTATTAGAGTATAACTCGAACGGCCCGTTTGATAATCAATAATAAATGGTGGGAATGGTAATGGACAGTTAGTGTACTTTTGGTAAAAATATCTCTTGACAAATTTAATAATCATGCTTATTCTCCTTCAACAATTTTACTTTCTTCACAAAATTCATTCCAATACATTACCATTTGAACGTGTGGTATGTGGTGGTGATGAAAAATTGTGAACCAAAAAACTTTTTTATGTCAAACTTTCATTACCATAGGAATGACATGATACATATCATGAATATGTACACTAAAAATCATACTCATTACCTCCAATTAGTACGGTTAACTAAACGGGCCGTAAATAATTGTAAATTGCTGGATTTTGGCCTCCCTCACAGTAACATGTATTGACTTAAGGCCCAACAACCATGATTGAAACCCCCGCCCCTACTCCAAACGGGTAATGTTGAGTGTGCTTGATGGTGACTACGACTGCTAGACATGTTCATTACAGCAATCTAAACTAGGCATAATATGTTCACACAATATTACAATTTTGCCTCTTTATGAGTCCCTCAAGGTGGATGCTTTGAATAGTCCTTGGCCATTTCCTCCATTCTTCCAAAAACTTGAGTCAATGATCTTGAAGCATTTATTAATAACTTAGCTCAATTTTTTTCCATAAACGGAGACATATACGACTCGATCAAATGTGAATGGACCAAAATGAGAGGAACCATGGGAATAATGTGTAATCATATTGACCTAAAAAGTAAACGGAAAATCAAATAGAAAGGCCATCTCCATGTCACAACTAACAATGTTGGGTATTTAAGAATGAGCATAGTACCTATCAAAAAAGAATGAGCATAGTACCCATCAAAAAAAAGAATGAGCATAGTAGGAAGAGGGAAGCAGCTAAGGGCCCAAGATGCTAACGTTGAAATGGGTATGACTGAGCATATACTATAACGGCCCATTTGGTTAGTAGTACTAAGTGGTGTGAGAATGATTTATGGTGTAAAATTTCATCAAAAGTTCTATGTCATTCCCATGGAGATGAAACTTTGATCACAAAAAGGTTTTTTGTTTACAAATTTCCATTACCACTGATACCACCTCTCCCGATGATAATGCATTGGAATGAATACTATGAAGAAAATAAGATGATTGAAGTTGGACAAGCATGACCATCAAGGTAGCCAAGAGATTTTTCAACCAAAATTACACTAGTTTTCATTTTCATTTCCATTACCACCGTTTATTACCTCACTACCAAACCGGCCGTAAGTGATTGAAAATAAAAGCATGATATAAGAAGAAACTTGGAAATTTATTCAAGAATCCAGAATCCATTTATTAACTAAAACAAAATCTCCATACTGAATATTTTCCCCTTGTCTTTCACCTTTAGTATCCTACTTCTCGGATTAAGTTAAACTTCCCTTCCCTTCCTACTTTAAAATCCTTTCATTCATAGCCTCAGCAATATAATAAACTTTTTTGGCCAATTCTATTATCCGTTTGATGATTATTTTTATGCTATGCAAGGAAATGATGATTTTATTTGAAACTATAGATTTGTCTCAAATTTAGTGTTTGGCAAATAAAAAAATCAAATTTAGAATTAATTGAAATCACCTTTGTTATGAAATTGGTTAAAGATGAGGATTTGATAATAACTTCTCAAACCTTGTCACTCTTAAATTCTTCGTTAATGATTTTACAATCAAAATCTACAATTTGAAATGAAATGCTTGTTACAAACGCAACCTTAAAAGTTTTACCAATCCCAATTATAGCTAGTGGGAGGGACTAACCCAAAGACTAGTTATCTTCATGTTCGAGTAATTAAGACGCAATACATGATAAAGTGAACACATAGAAGAACGCTAGAAAAAATGAACCCATGTAACTTTCCAAGTTCCTCCAAGCATTCAAAGGGTGAAATCCTGGTGGAGTTAACAAAGCAACAAAATTTCCTACAAATTCACATGTTCAATTCACTTTCTGGAAAGTGGAAAATTAGGGTTGGCAACTAAAATACTTCATAGTATCAACAATTTCGAAAATCATTAGATATTATAACTAGCTTTTAGTCCAATTACAATCCAAATTGTGGATTAAAATTACATTCGAAGATATATGAAAAATGGGAAACTTACTTGCTGGTAAGAAATAGGGCTGAAAAGGGGGAAGGAATTGAACACCGCCATAGATGCTGACATTGCTCCTTTCAATGAGAATCTCACAAAATTACAGCTTTAAATGAAATACAATTGGAGAAGATAAAATTGCAAATTAATTGAGGAATTATACGAACAACAGTAGAGAAAGTAAATCTTAAATTGAGAATTTGAAGAACAAGGGAAGAATTACAAAGAAAACAAGGTAAGTAAAGTTCGTATCCAGGATTGATATTGTTGAATTATTGAAATAGATTTGACAAATTATATAAAAAAAAAAAAAAGCACGGAATAAGTCAACAATCAACTTATATTCAAGAATAAGCGTTTTATTTCTAAATATGAGGTTTTGTTCTGTTCGCAGTTAGTTTGTTTAATTTTTTTAAAAAGGCAAATAAGCTGTAAAAGGGTTGTTGACTAACTGCGAACACCATCGAGCATAATAACAGCTGCAGGTCTCTTCTTCCTTATTTTCCTCAAATTCAAAACCCTAACTTATTAAAACTCGACATTTTTCCCTTTCAAAAACCACTCTTGGACTACCTTTAATTATCAATTCTTACATTTCTCTTTCAATTTGGCACTACCTGTGTAAAAACATAAGTCAACCAAAAAAAATAAGGAGGAAAAGAGTTAAGAATGGTCACATGAAGCAGGCACGTGTACATAATATATGATAGCATTATAATTAGCAAGGACTAGAATCAACAACATTCCATCACCGCAATGTCCTTAAGCGGCTCCCACTAAGATGGAATTCGGAAGTAAAGTGTAAGTATACAACCTTATCATTGTGATAACAAAAATATAAAAGAAATTTAAAAGTGTGAAAATGAGAGCCAAAAAAGTAAAGCACAAGAACCTCTAGTACGACAAGTATAAGTAAGACATTGTACAATTCACCCTCAATCATCACCTCTGCTTCTCTGTTTGCGTATCCTCACCTCTCTACGTCTTCATGCAACAAACTTAAAGAAACCATGAGTATGACTCTTACAGATCTCATAGAGTTCATCTCTTGAATGACCACAATCGAAAGTTTAATTCATACTCATCCCATTTGAATCCATGGAACACATTATCTTGTAGCAAGAGAAAAGATTACATCCTTAACAACAGAGTCGACACAGTTGAAAATCCTATAGTTTCATTCTACAAAACAGAGAACTCACATATTTTCATTATGAGATGCTCTTAAGTCTTAAATTCAGCCAAATCGCGGCACCAATCGATAATTATGCAAACAGGTTAAACCCTAGTGGAATAAATAAAAATACGTACTACAAATTATTAAAATAACCAAAATTAAAGTTTTCAATCAAATTGATCTCTAAACTATCAGGTCGCACAGTTGGAAATCAATAAGAAAATTTAATCAATCATATAAAATTCAAATAATTGATGAATAGCAAAAACCATATTCCAACAAATCATAAAATAAACCCTAAATCAATTTCAAAATGTAATAGCCAATAAACCCTAAATTAACAAAGGTTAATGGGCAATTGGAGAAACAACAAACAATGTTTAACAAAAGCCAAGGCAATCAAACAAATGTGGAGCAATTGAATAAAATAGTTTTGTTTGGTAAAAAAAAAGAACAAAAAAAACCTTTCCAAACAGTGGCAATCGATAGACTTAAATTGTAACACCCTTGAATTTCCGACCCCTTAACGAAATCAAAACCGTAAAGGACGGAAGGAAATTCGGGTGTTACATAAAAGAAAAAGGAATTGAATTTATATAAACGTTAAATATTAACTTTAAAAAGGTGCGTGAAAATTTCGGCAGCATCTCTTCTAAAAAATCGATCATGTGGTAGAGCATCAGCACAATAAAGCATTAAACTAATCTAAGGCATCATTGCTTTTTTTTAAAAAAAAAAAAAATCTCACACCACGGCGGAATAATTCGTCGCCGGCTTCCCAAATCGACATACCAAGCATGGATCGTGGTTCCAGTGTCGACGTTTGCGTTTTAGAAAGACTTAACTCCTTAAAACCATACAGAGTTATAAGCTACGCAGCGGAATACAAATATACAAGGTAGGGCACAAGGCCTCATAACAAAACATATACAACCAAAGCTTACAAAAGATAACAAGAGCTACAAAATCGAAAGATAAAGGTATAACTCAGGTTATGCTTCGCCCTCATCACTCTCCCCCAATGCAATGCAAAAAAAGCTCCAATACCTGTTACGCCTGTCTGTGATCCTCCTGCTGCTCGACATTCGACCAAAGGCCAATGTGTCATAGCAGGACAGCGATAGAAAGTCATCAATAATCAAACATAAACACAAACACGTACACGTCAGTAACTAGCATCAAAATAATAAGACCACCTACTAGATAACATTATATTATAAAACAACATAAGATGCTTTCATAAGACGCGAGCACGAATAGTAACCGTTTATCGGCCACTTATACTTCTTAATTTCATTACGTGCTTTCCAACTCGAACCATGTGTTCTTGAGTAGAATGCAGGTCTTCACGCTCCTCTTTTTCAAACATAAACTCTTGCAAACCACGTATAGCTCTACTCGACCAATGCATTAACAGAATGCCTAACACATGACCTTATAGAGCTTGTCTATCTTTTGGTAAGTGTGATCATAGTCTGTAATACCCTTGAGATAACTTAATTTAGGCACACTTCTCACTAGTATAAACTATTCTATCAATAAGTAGATGTTCTATCAAAGAGTAAATATTCTATCAAAGAGTAAACGTTCTATCAACGCGTAAGCTTTCTACCAAAGGATGAACCTTCTATCATTAAATAACTTTCGATTAATGAATAAACTTTCTATCACTGAATAGTTTTTTATCAGTGGATCTTTTTTTCTACTTCCTGGCATAGTGACACGCCCAAGGGCGTTATCAACCTCCCGGCGCCCATTGGCAAAGTATGAGCTCAAGCCCCCCTCCAACTGACCCTCTCGGGTCCTACCTTCGGAAAAAACTAACACACTGGGGTACTAAACCAGTGAAGAGGCCACCATATTGGGGTTTGCAAGGCCCGCATGGTAACACCTCGGTCAAGGGGCGTTATCGGCCTCCCGGCGCCCAATGACCCAAGCATGCTCATACCCCCCTTACGGTGGTCCCGTCGAACCTCACCTAGGGGACTAATAAAACAACCGGACATAATCCAGTTAAGTCACGCCAGCTAATCATAATCTAGTACCTTATCAGATGGGAATAACTTCCACTCTCAATTATTAATGAGCGCCCTGGGATAGCAGCGCACCAAAACCCACTGAGCCACTCAATAGAATATGAAATTCACCTATAAAGGAGTCATTCTAACTCCAATTAGGCATAATCTAATTCTTAAATAAGGGGTAGTTCTCGCCCTGTATTAACTCTCATTCTCTAAACTATTCTAAGCGCAAGGATTTCATAGTCGATAGCTCTTCATGTAAAGCGTACTCAAAAGTATCTCATAGTTTCCATGCAATGTATATTATCACAATAAACAATAATGTCTTAAAGCAAATTGCATATAAGGGTTAGTTACTGCGTATACGTACCTGTAAGCGTTACTGCACGATCAAAAGTCACAAAATCACCCAACTAAGGCTCTACTTTCCTTTTACAAAATGGGCACCTATATAAGTTATGAGTAGAACTAATAAGTTCCCTTAACTACTTTGTCATACCAGCTAAAAGCCAAAGTGACCACAATCATCCATTCACGACAAGATTTCAATTACTTTTAACACGTACGCATCTCATTCAACACCAAGCATAATCGTCAATTCGACAATAACACAAGTTTTTCCATCAACAAAGAAGAAAAGGATTATGTCAAGTGTTTCATTACACCAGCTAACTTTGAGTTATAACAATTCACATTATCTTGAATAAAACGACGATTCAGACTTAAGTCTCACAATGTTAGTGTAGTGCTAATATGACGACAAGAACGAATCTTAAGGTTATCGCATAGCAATATCATTTATTATATTCTCCAAGGTCGAGCTAAAATCAAGACATCATACAAGTAACTTCAATAATTCTTAGCAGTTGACGCTATGTTCATGGCTCATTACCATTATGTGTTTATGATTTCAATAACAACCCACTGAGGTATTAGTAACTCTAACAATTAAGTCACTAACAATTAGCAACTACTAATCCCAATTAACAACCTAAACCATTTTTATAGTCAACTATAATCAAAATCATTACTAATTACCACAACGATAATCAACCAAGTCTTAAAATAGTTTATAAGGCTATTCGATTAACCACCACACCACCAAAGTAGCATACACCACACACACTACTAGAAATCTCATTTCTAAATCAAACTCTAATTATTTCATGTTCAAAGATAACACTATTTCTATTACCTATGATAGGATTGAACCAAACTAATATACAATCAACACAAATCCCATAATTTCTAATCACACTTCAAACCTTAAATCATGAATATGTTCAATTCATCAATCAAACTCTTAACCACAAAAGAATTCAATGAAAAATAATACAAAATTCAACACTTTTCATCCACATTTCAAAAACCCAATTCATAAGTACGTTCAACTCATCAATCCAATTCTCACTCATAACAAGATTCAATAACAATCATACAAATTTCAAACTTTCCTCACAAACTTTATAAATTTCAATTGGAACAAGAAGGAATCAAATAGGGGAAGAGGAGAATGAACCTCGTGGAGGTGGTGCCAAAGCCCAGAACCGGCTGGAAATAGGCCTAAAAATCGGCCAGCAGCTGGCGGTTGCTCGTGAGTTGGCTGCCGGCTGTTCACTGCGAGTGAGGAGGGAAGGTGGGGTGCTGATGGTGGTGTTCTGTGGGCCGTGTAGCGGCTGGTGTAGCCCAGCTGTTGCTCGCTGGTGGCGCAAGGGAGAAGATCAGAGAGAAAGAAGGAGAAGAGGGAGAAGAAGGGGAAGGAGGAAAAGACGGCTCTCCCATGAGCATTTAGGGTTTCACGGTTTTTTTTTTTTTTTTTTTTTCATTTTCTTGGGAGACCCAACTAAGAAACTCATGGGCTCACACATTTTAATAAATAATCATTTTGATTCGAACCTCTTTATTTAAGGAATCGTAACTATATTTTTAATATATATATATAAGTTAACATTTACATTCATGTATGCAAGAAATTTATTAAACTAATTCAAAAATAATTTAATATAATTGTAAAATTTTTAAAAGTTATTAAAATATTAAATAATTTCATTATTAAAATCTCGGGGTGTTACATAAATTTTCATTCGAAAGTTAATAAAAAGAAAAAAAAGAGATAAGAATTAGAACCAAAAAGAAATTTTCATTCAAATCGTTATTCCAACATTCATCAAAATGTTTCGATGGAGGGGATCAACTCTCATATTAAACTTCTTAATCGTTATTTCTCGTGGTTGGAATCAGTTCGATTTGATTGGTATTTTATATAATCTAATGCTTTATATACCGAGTTCAGTTTAGCTGGAATAATGCTCTCGTTTTCAATTTTGTTGATGCGATAGCAAACCAAATCATTTCAACACAAAATACTAACGCAAGGTACATTGGCAACATAACAAAACATTGATGCAACAATTGTAATTTTTACATCTTCAACAAGCTTGCTATACTCTTAGAATTGGATGGCTTCCATGATGAATTTGCTAATTCAGAGATAAAATTGTACAATTAATTATTCAAATTTACTTAATAAATCTGTAGGATTTAGTTGATAAATTGAGTGTTTGGGATATGTAATTGTTTACTTGGCTACTAAGATCAAGGCAAAACCAAGACCAAGAAATAATTGAATATTTTTTTCTTCACTATTTGGTCCGTGATTTGGATTTTTTTTCGTTACTTGTATTATAAATCAATGTTGGTATAAATCTTATGTATACGCTATTGGTTTAAATTCACTTCATGTTAATCTAGCTTTGATTTTATTTTCATTTAGGCAAAGCACTTTCTGTCGAAGAAAGCAAAGGAACAGTCGAAGAAATTGCAGATGAGGTGTGTCTTGAATGGCTAGTTCAACAAAAATAGAGCTATGTAGTATTAATTAGTACCTTATACTCAACAGAGAACCAGTTGAAGGTGTGTCTTGCACCTAGGGGTGTCAAAGTCAAACAAATCGAGTTGGATCATTTTCAAGTTCGAATCATATATAAATGTGTTAATAGACCCTTAACCTGAACCTGACCTGTTAATTAAATGGGTCAAAAATTAAAACCCCAACCTAATCTGTAGTACGTCGGGTCAACCTGCTAAATACCCATTTAACCTGCTTTTTTTTTGTTTGATTATATTGAATTTTTTCAGATCATTGAACCCATATATTTCAGGTCATTTGACCCATATATTATATTCACATTTCATAATAAACATGCTTTCAAGTTCAATTATCATCATTCATCATATTCATAACAAGCAAAATATCACAACAAATTGTTAAGTTGACAAGCCAAAACCAAAAGGTCAAAAAAGTCAACAACCCTGTTATAGCTTATTTGCCTTTTTAAAAAATTAAACACACTAACTGCGAACAGAACAAAACCTCAAATTTGAAAATAAAACGCTTATTCTTGAATATAAGTTGATTGTTGACTTATTGTGTGCTTTTTTTTTTTTTTTATATAATTTGGCTTATCTATTTCAATATTTCAACAATATCAATCCTGGATACGAACTTCACTTACCTTGTTTTCTTTGTAATTCTTCCCTTGTTCTTCAAATTCTCAATTTAAGATTTACTTTCTCTACTGTTGTTCGTATAATTCCTCAATTAATTTGCAATTTTATCTTCTCCAATTGTATTTCATTTAAAGCTGTAATTTTGTGAGATTCTCATTGAAAGGAGCAATGTCAGCATTTATGGCGGCGTTCAATTCCTCCCCCTTTTCAGCCCTATTTCTTACCTGCAAGTAAGTTTCCCATTTTTCATATATCTTTCGAATGTAATTTTAATCCACAATTTGGATTGTAATTGGACTAAAAGCTAGTTATAATATCTAATGATTTTCGAAATTGTTGATACTATGAAGTATTTTAGTAGCCAACCCTAATTTTTCATTTTCCAGAAAGTGAATTGAACATGTGAATTTGTAGGAAATTTTGTTGCTTTGTTAACTCCACCAGGATTTCACCTTTGAATGCTTGGAGGAACTTGGAAAGTTACATGGGTTCATTTTTTCTAGTGTTTTTCTATGTATTCACTTTATCATGTATTGCGTCTTAATTACTCGAACATGAAGATAACTAGTCTTTGGGTTAGTCCCTCCCACTAGCTATAATTGGGATTGGTAAAACTTTTAGGGATTGGTAAAACTTTTAAGGTTGCGTTTGTAACAAGCATTTCATTTCAAATTATAGATTTTAATTGTGAAATCATTAACGAAGAATTTAGGAATGACAAGATTTGAGAAGTTATTATCAAATCCTCATCTTTAACCAATTTCATAACAACGGTGATTTCAATCAATTTTAAATTTGATTTTTTTATTTGCCAAATACTAAATTTGAGACAAATCTATAGTGTCAAATAAAATCATCATTTCCTTGCATAGCATAAAAATAATCATCAAATGGATAATAGAATTGGCCAAAAAAGTTTATTATATTGCTGAGGCTATGAATGAAAGGATTTTAAAGTAGGAAGGGAAGGGAAGGGAAGGGAAGGGAAGGGAAGTTTAACTTAATCCGAGAAGTAGGATACTAAAGGTGAAAGACAAGGGGAAAATATTCAGTATGGAGATTTTGTTTTAGTTAATAAATGGCTTCTGGATTCTTGAATAAATTTCCAAGTTTCTTCTTATATCATGCTTTTATTTTCAATCACTTACGGCCGGTTTGGTAGTGAGGTAATAAACGGTGGTAATGGAAATGAAAATGAAAACTAGTGTAATTTTGGTTGAAAAATCTCTTGGCTACCTTGATGGTCATGCTTGTCCAACTTTAATCATCTCATTTTCTTCATAGTATTCATTCTAATGCATTATCAGGTGGTATCAGGTGGTAATGGAAATTTATAAACAAAAAACCTTTTTGTGATCAAAGTTTCATCTCCATAGGAATGACATAGAACTTTTGATGAAATTTTACACCATAAATCATTCTCATTACCACCACTTAGTACTACTAACCAAATGGGCCGTTATAGTATATGCTCAGTCAATACCCATTTCAACGTTTGCATCTTGGGCTCTTAGCTGCTTCCCTCTTCCTACTATGCTCATTCTTTTTTTGATGGGTACTATGCTCATTCTTTTTTGATAGTACTATGCTCATTCTTAAATACCCAACATTGTTAGTTATGACATGGAGATGGCCTTCCTATTTGATTTTCTGTTTACTTTTTAGGTCAATATGATTACACATTATTCCCATGGTTCCTCTCATTTTGGTCCATTCACATTTGATCGAGTCGTATATGTCTCCGTTTATGGAAAAAAATTGAGCTAAGTTATTAATAAATGCTTCAAGATCATTGACTCAAGTTTTTGGAAGAATGGAGGAAATGGCCAAGGACTATTCAAAGGATCCACCTTGAGGGACTCATAAAGAGGCAAAATTGTAATATTGTGTGAACATATTATGCCTAGTTTAGATTGCTGTAATGAACATGTCTAGCAGTCGTAGTCACCATCAAGCACACTCAACATTACCCGTTTGGAGTAGGGGCGGGGGTTTCAATCATGGTTGTTGGGCCTTAAGTCAATACATGTTACTGTTAGGGAGGCCAAAATCCAGCAATTTACAATTATTTACGGCCCGTTTAGATAACCGTACTGATTGGAGGTAATGAGAATGATTTGTAGTGTATATATTCATGATATGTATCATGTTATTCCCATGGTAATGAAAGTTTTACATAAAAAAGTTTTTTGTTCACAATTTTTCATCACCACCATATACCACACGTTCAAATGGTAATGCATTGGAATGAATTTTGTGAAGAAAATAAAATTGTTGAAGGAGAATAAGCATGGTTATTAAATTTGTCAAGTTTTTGAAAAGGAAGTCCAAGAGTGGTTTTTGAAAGGGGAATATCAAGTTTTAACAAGTTAGATTTTTGAATTTAGGGAAAATGGGGAAGAAGAGACCTGCAACTGTTATTATGCTCGAAGGTATTCGCAGTTAGTAATTACGAACAAGGTCAAAAAGGTCAACAGCCCTATCCGCAGTTATAAACTAAGAACAGCTTCTTTGCCTTTTCGCAGTTACTAACTGCGAACAAAACAAAACCTCAAGTTTGGAAATACAACGCTTATTTTTGGATATAAGTTGATTGTTGATTTATCTCGTGCTTTTTATAATTTGGCTTATCTATTTCAATAATCTTGATATTGTTTATAACTCATGGGTCGGGTCTCGTCAGGTCCAACATAATCCAGATATTAAGTTGTATCATCAGGAGATGGTCTTAGATAAAAAATTTGTCATACATAAAATTTGAACAAAATAAGGTTGTTATTTCAAAAAAAGTTCTCAAAATGAACTTGAGTTAATTTTATTTTTCAAAATAAGTGTCTCTCAGTCAAAGCCTGAGGATTGACATTGTTCGTTGTTTCTAAAAGCGGAAGAATTAGTTAGTAAGTCAAAAAGTTAGCCTAATTATCGTGCGCTGTTAGTCTTACTAACAGCGGATGAATATCAAACTGAGCCAAAAAGCCTACCCAACAACCATCCGTTGTTACTATTAGTGGGCAATTATTAGGCTGACTTTTTAAACCAGTTTAATAATTGCACCCTTTTAGTAACAACGAACAATGTTATTCCTTAGATTCTGGTATATGGCACATTTTTTAAAAAAATATTTTAACTCGTTGCTTACTTTTGAGATTTTTATTAGAAGCTTACTTTTTAGATTTCTTTTCATATATGTTTACATTCGGGTGTTTGAGTAAGCTTTGGATATGATATCTCGAGTCGAGTTAACGTTGACACTTTTATATATGTAGTTATCTTGAAAATCTGATTTAATTTTTATATGCAACCGTAAGGTGAAGTTAAGTCACATTCAATTTTCAATTTTCAATTTTGAATAATTGTACCTTGAAATAGAATGCAAATTTTCAAAACATCTCATTTAAACGGTAAACTTAGACTAAATAACTCAATCAAACTAAGTAAAACATCTAATTTGATATTTAAATTATCCATTTTTAATTACTCTATATTTCACGTGTCATTTTAAACGTTAATTTCACAATTTAAATAATAAAACTCACACTTTAAAGTGTTTATGAAAAATCAATTAGACCTTGTGTGTGAGACGGACAGATATAAGACGGACACGTAAAACATACTCACAAAAGGAAAGCCGCTTGAGATTTGTTGTGTTCTTCCATTGTGTACCAGACACAGTGAAGAAGATCCTCTCTTTCAATTCTCCCTCCCTTCTTCTCTATCTCAAGATACGACCTTGTCAAATCCGTTGACTATCTTCAAATAAATAATCATTCCCTTCATACTTTCACGTTTCTTTCTCCTCCCCATTTTAATTTTTTATCCCCATTAAAATTCATCCGACATCGCTTCTGGACTTTTACCATTTTCTTCTTTCATCTCTTTTCTTAATACTGGATAAGATAGTCAATTTCTTCAAACTTGATGATGAAAATTACATTTCTTCAACTTTATTAAGGTAATCTCTTTTTGGGTGCTTTGTTTTCTACTAATTCTTGCAATGTACTGTTAAATTTCTTGATTACTAGTTTTTTAAGGTTTTCAAATTAGTTTTGGTTATGGGTTATGGATGTTATTGTCAATTTGCTTGCTTTTTATTGTTGTTGATTTTATTATTACATTATATTTGATGGGTTATTTTTTATTTTTATTGGGTTTTTTTGTAAACTGCTAATTCTTGCAATGTATTGTTAAATTTCTCGACAACTGCTGTTTTGGGGTTCTGATTACTGATTAGTTTTGGTTATGGCTGTGATTCTCAATTTGCATACTTTATTATTGCTGTTGATTGTTATTAAATTGAATTTAATGGGTTTTTTTAGTTGTTATTGGGATTTCTTGAAATGGGAACTTATAATTTAGTGAAGAATTGTTGTTTTTGAGCAACATTACCATCTGATTTCTAATGCCGTGAGACATTGTATGTATAACCAAATTGTATGTTGAAGTGGATATGTGTCTAATAATACTTGGTAGCCTTCCTACAATATTTTAGATTGTTTTGTTATGTTAGACATTATTACATTTCTTGGACAAGATCATCATCATCGTGCCCAGTATATTCCGCTCATAGAAGTTATTATCACAGTTCGAGGAGTGTTGGAAGACGGCATATCATACCCTTAGTAATGGAGATAAGGAGGTTGTGGCTAGTGAGACCCTCGGCTCATTTCATGGACTAGATATTACGGTCTTAGATAACGTATAATAGTTTTCTCGGTTAATCAAATGCAAGAAAGCCAATAACTTTTCATAGTGGTAGATCTTTGTAGAGTTCTAATCGTTTAATTTCGATTTCAGGGTGTATAATACTCGAGTTTTACCTTGAGTTTGGAGTTCACTGTGGTTGTTTTGGTTCAAAATTTTTGTGTATATGCTGGTTAGAAGTGTGAGGTACCATCAATTTTTATCACTATAAGTTCGAGGTATTGCAAGTTTGGCTAGAAAGATTAGACGACAAATACTTGTGGTTTATCTAGTTGTGAACCATGCAAGAAAAGAGGTTTCCAAAACGTTGATTGTACTTTTAACATTCATATGTACGTCTGTATGCTACATAGAGCGAGTCGGGTTCTCAGTTGCTTATACGATTGCTGCTGATGCTGCTGGTGTTAATCAATCTAGTAAAGGCACGATACTTTCTACGTTCTACTATGGATATGCCTGTTCACAAGTGCCGGGTGGGTGGGCAGCTCAGAAAATAGGAGGCAGGCGTGTGCTTTTGCTTTCATTCGTCTTATGGTCTTTGACTTGTGCTCTAGTCCCATTAGATCCTAATCGGGTTTTTATGTTGGTTATTGCACGCCTTCTAGTCGGAGTAGCTCAAGGCTTTATCTTTCCTTCGATTCACACCGTATTGGCCCAATGGGTTCCTCCACACGAAAGATCTAGATCCGTTTCTCTTACTACGTCTGGGATGTACCTAGGTGCTGCTGCAGGAATGCTTGTGCTTCCGAGCCTGGTGAAGTTCAAGGGCCTCAGTCTGTCTTTGTAGCCGAAGCAGCACTTGGAGCCATGTGGTCGATGCTTTGGTTTAAATATGCATCTGACCCTCCTAGATCAGAGCACCCCAAAGCCGCTGCTTCTGGTTTCGGAGAAAATTTATTGCCCTTCAAAGGGCATCACAAGTTCAAAGTCGAGAATGGAGGGGGTTTAGTCAAAACTTCGAAGATACCTTGGAAGAAGATTTTGGTTAGCTTGCCGGTCTGGGCTATAGTAGTCAACAATTTCACATTCCATTACGCTTTGTACGTACTTATGAATTGGCTACCGACATATTTCGAGCAAGGCCTAAAACTTAGTCTTCAAGATATGGGTTCTTCCAAAATGGTGCCGTACCTCAACATGTTCATATTCTCAAATATCGGTGGGGTGGTTGCTGATCATCTCATCACAAGAAAGCTTATGTCTACAACTCGGACAAGAAAGTTTTTAAATACGTTAGGATTTATCGTAGCTTCCCTTGCATTGATGGCGTTGCCCATGTTTAGAACCCCTGGTGGGGCCGTGTTCTGTTCTTCCGTAGCACTTGGGTTCTTGGCTCTCGGAAGAGCTGGGTTTGCCGTGAATCATATGGATATAGCTCCACGATATGCTGGAATCGTTATGGGAGTTTCGAACACAGCCGGTACACTAGCTGGTATCGTTGGCGTTGAGCTTACCGGTCAACTTCTTGAAGCTGCAAAAGTTGCTAATTATGAGATCTCTAGCCCGGAAAGCTGGCGATCAGTATTTGTTATTCCGGGTCTTCTGTGTATTCTTAGTTCAGTAGTGTTCGTGCTTTTTTCAACCGGAGAAAGAATATTCGACTGAGTTACGCTTTCTAAATGTGATGGTTATGTTTCAATATAGAGAATTTAATTCAATAACGTTTCGATTATAGAGAATATCGAGTTTTTTCCATCTGTTAGAGCTTTGTGATGGAGAATTGCGTATTTCGTTGACAAATTGTGGTTTGGGGAGAATTGCGTATTTCGTTGACATATTGTGGTTTTGTTTACACCGAACGTATAAAATGGAAACGCGCTGAGAACATATCCTGGATTTCAACCAAGATAACTTCTTAAGATTAACTTCATGTTGTATCAATTAGTTCTTCTCTTGCTGGAAAAGTTTATTAAGCAGAAAATGCATAATTAGCCAAGATGTAGGGAAAATTTAGCAATTTAGCATATATTTGATTGTTTGTATCCATTGTTAAACATTTCAGATGTGCCCATCTTTTGTAATTCTTTAAATTCTGCAATCACACATCTTGCCTGTATTTAGCCTTTCTCTTATTATGAAGTACCAATTTCTGTTCTTATTTTTTTTCTGATTTTTTTTTTCAGATTTGACGGTCACATGCGGCTCATATTTCTGTCGTAGTAAACTCAATAACATTTTTAGTACAGGCTTGTGGAGTTAGCTTTGGCTTGACTCAGTCTTATTCGTTGTAGGAACTTCTACCGATCTTTCTTGAGTTGAGGGACTCGTTTGCCGCGCTCTCCTTTATGAGTATGAGTCGTTGTCTTTCTTCTCTTTCCAGACCCTGCTCATAGTTTTCTATGAGCGGGATGCAATGGGTATAAGGATGATGATGATGTAAAACGGTGGTATTATAGCAAAGTGTCTAGGATCTGCAGTTGCAATCTGGAGTTGGAATTTTCTGCTTTCTAAAATTTATGGATGTTTCATGGTTGAGGATCAATCTCGAGCCAAGGGACTCTTTAGCCGCATACTCGTTTATAAGTATGGGTTGTCGTCTTTCTTCTCTCCACAGATTCTGATCATAGTTTAGTATGAGTAGAATACATTGAGTACAATGATGATGATTCATAAATTTGCAAACATTAAGCTTATATTGCTGCATCAGTAATCTAAAATGCCAGATGGTGATGGACCTGTTTGCTTGTGTGTCGACTCGTTTTGTGTGTCTTCGTATGCAAATGTGGATGCATATATTCCATTCCGAACTCTTGGTAGATGATTAGAAAAAGGCATATGAAGAACAGTAACAGAGTAATTAGACATTTGTGGCAATTGACAATCTGTTGTGGTGAACTATTCCTTACACTTTACATTTACAAAGCTTCAGTAAATACAAAGTTGCATTTATTTCCAAAGCTGAATTATCAGTGACCATAACTTAAGTTCATACATTGTAAAATTAGAGTTTCCTTAGATAATTACACATCCTAGTTTCTTTCACTTTCCGGGAACAAAGTTGGTAACATAAGCCCGGCAATGTTAGCCACTGGGTCAGCAAGGTGGTCAGAGAGGCGCTCAATGGGAGCCTTTTCGAGAACAATAGCTTGAACATTGGTGCTGTAATCCCGGCATTGTTAGCCACTGGGTCATCAAATTGGTCGAAGAGGTTCTCGATGGGAGCTTTTCCGGTAACAATAACTTGCACAGAGAATCCAAACATATGCTATCAGCTGTGGACATTCCTTTTTCGGGATAATGACCCCCATAAATCTACATGAATCAAATCAAAAATAGAAGTATAGAGAAATGCTCTCCACCAGTAGACACCCAGATTATACCCTTAGGGGAAGTAATTTGAAGGTCAAATATCAAAACCATAGAATTCATCTTGAATTAAAGCCGCCATGCAAGCGTATATTAATCCTCTAATCTCGGAAAGGAGTACATACCCACATCGTAAGAATGTGCCACATTTGAGTTCCAAGAGCAATACCATAATAGTAAACTCCGTCGTGGAATGAGCACACGGAGAACATCTAACTAAATTGTGTTTGCAATAGTATCAAAATTCATTTAATTCTTCCACAGTCGAAGTTCCACTATCGTCCCAAGTCAGTAATCTTAGAATCAAGTAAACATCTCTGCCTGCATTTTGTTGTAATTGGTCTTCCGTAAAACTATGTACATGACTTTTAATCATAATCGAGCTATATCCGACAACTTTCTTCACTACAATCCTCTTCATGGCTTCCCTCACTCGAACTGCATCCTCCCACCGACCCGTCATCTCATATATACGACCTAAAATCACATAGGGTAGAGATAAATACGGCTCTAACTCCACCAGTCTCTTAGATACTTTCTCAGCAAGTCTCAAATCTCCATGAGCTATACAAGCATGAAGCAAAGATTCCCAAATTGTTGATTTTGGTTCATACGGCATTTTTTCAGTAACTTCCATTGCCTCATAGACATTACCATTTTGACACAATAAGTCCACAAGGAAAACATAATGCTCATAGCACGGTACTAAACCATAATATTCATCAATCTTTGAAAAAATAGCCACTCCTTCATCAACAAAACCTCCATAACTACATGCTCGTAGAACTGCTGTTAGTGACATATGATCAGGAATTAGACCTCTATTATGTAATTCTTGGAAGGAATTTATAGCCTCAACTAATCTCCCGTTAAGGGTTAATCCCATGATCATCGTATTCCAAGCTATCAGATCTGGCTGAACCATATGTGTGAAAATTCGCATCGCGTAATCTATAAACCCAAGCGTTGCATACATGTGAACAAGAGAACTACAAACTATTAAATCCATTTCAAAACCTAATTTGATTGCCAAAGTATGGATTTGAGTTCCTTGTTCTACTTGTATACCAGTAATGGATGCCACAATACTGCTTAAGGTGAACTCAGTAAGCCTAACATCCTCCCTCCGCATGAGCACAAAGAGTTCGATAGCACTCTCACTTATGCCGTGAGATACATAGCTCGAAATCATAGAATTGTAAATTGCAGAGTCAAATCTGTCGAGTTCGGTGAAGAGCTGAACTGAATGATCCAGTCTGTTGGATTTCGAGAACAGGTCAATAAGGGCACTTGAGACAATGGAATTGCTAAGAAAGCCAGCCTTGATACAGAGAGCAAAGAGCTGCCTACCTGTTTTCAAGTTCTGTAAATTTGTACAGCAAGTGATTACTGCAGAACATGTGAACTGATCAGGTGAATATCCTAAGGATCTCATTGAAGAAAACTTAGAAAGTGCTAACTCACTAAATCCTGCTCGACAACAACCCGTAATTAATGAATTCCAAGAGATCAAGTCCAAATACTCCATACTCATGAACACACGAACAGCATAGTCGATAAGACCAATCTTACCATACATATCGATTAAAGAATTCCCGAGAACGACATTCGACCTGATTAAGCCACTTGTAATAATCCTACCATGAAGCTCCTTGCCGAGCAGAGCGTCAAACACCAGAGATGTAATGATCGAGTAAGTATAACTGCTCGGCTTCACTCCAATATATAACATTTCCTGGAATCCTTCCCTCGCTAAGTCGCTCCGCCCAGAACAAACATACCATGAAATCATGGAATTCCAACTCACAACATCTCGTTCAGGCATTTTCTGAAATAGGGAATGTGCCATCTCATTTTGGCCACAGTTAAGCAAACCCTTCAAGCATATATTCCAAGATATGCAATTCTTCCTCTGTATGTCACCAAATGCTTTAAGGATGTCATCAGTGGACTGGAACCGAATATAAAATTGAAGGCAGCGATTTCCTAAAAATGTGTGACCATTGAAACCTACTTTTATTAACTGTCCATGAACCACTTTGGTAAGATTCAACGACTTAGATGATAAACAATGGTCTAGTAAGTGAGAGTAAAAGGTAAGTATTCTTGGAATGTCATGTAATTTCTTTACCAATGTATACATACAAAAAACTCTCTTCAATGAAACTCAACCATAGTGCCACTATCTTTTCCTATATAAGCCCCTGTAAGTCCACAAGAAACAGATATAGGAAAGATTCCTCAATAATCAATATCCAAAAGGACTGCTTTCGATAAAGCAAGTTGAATAAGAAAAACCTGCAATGAAATTAACCACTTCACATCAGGCTTATGCACACAGTTCTTTACATAAGACTATGATATCAAACCTATGATACTTGGACTCTTCATTCTAACTCACTTACCCATGTCTGCTAGACACTTGGACATGGGTATGACACTAAAACACTTGATTAAGAGCTAAAATCATAAATAATTTTCACAAAACCGCCAAGTGGATACTTAAGACCTGTGTTACTTGAACTTGGGTACTAACGTCGGATACTGGTACGTGTTTAAGTGTCAGAAACGTCTAAATATTCAATTTTAGACCTAAAATTAAATGTCTAAGTGGCATACAGCCATACCAATGTCCGAGTATCAAGGATCGAACACGGGTACGTGAAGCAAAATGAAGAGTCCTGTTTGATCCCAAGTCTGAATAACTTTGGTCAAGAGTAAGGACAACTAAAACCAATGGATCAACTCTTCTCAAGGAATGAAATTCATTAGTCAAAATTCAAGGTTATCCTTAAAAAAGAAATCATGGCTTAGCTTAGAGATTGAGGAATTTCAAGTTCATCCTTATAACAGGGGTTCAATTACCATTATCCACGAAATTCATTCTCTCTCCAATTCATAAAAGAACAAGGTTATGCCTAAAAACAATGAACTTCCATATCTGAGAAAAATGCAATAATGCTCAATATTATTGGTCTCTCAACTTGTTCAACAAAAATTTTACATACAACTTTCGATTAAACCAAATGACTCCCATATAAGCTCCTACCAAGTCGGGTTCAGGGGAATCGAAAGTACGTAACTTATCCTTGTAAAAATCAATAAGCTATTAGCATTTACATTTTAATAGCAAATATCATTTGCAACTTTATATAGAAAAGAAATGCATTAAACAACAACTACCATTTATTACTCTTCCTAATGCAATCAAGAAATACCCATCTAGGTAGGGTTTGGAGGTACGATAAACCAGCCATAACCATGTAAATGGTAAGAAGAGATAATTTCCGATTGACAGTTCAAAACAAATATCATAAACAACCTCACATAAACAACATAATCAAGACTCTATAGTGGAGAATGATAAATAAAATTTTACTCCATTTTGCTAGAAGAGAAATTGGGCAATTAATGGAAGATGAGAGAAGTATGAACATACCCAAAAATAGGTGCAGCGAGGAGAAAGAAAATGGCACCCATAGCACCATCGCTCCAGGTTTTGCCGTCGATGAGGATGAGGATTGCTGCTTCTTTCTGTTTCAGCTTAGAAGGTTCTTGAGCAAGTTTCAATTTGATAAGGGCTATTCTAATAAAATACATTAAAATTTAAAATTAAAACCCTACAAAAATTATTTCAAATTCAATCTATTAATAAAAAATGATTCGAGTTCTCTCGATTTGAAATAATTATGTATATAAAAATCAAACACTGTCAAAATCTATTATAACATTTGAATGTACACTTTTAATCTCTATTAATATTTTAGAATTTTCAATTAAAATAGAAAATATAAGTGCAATGCATGTCCTTGACAATACATTCAATGCGCGCCAAAAAAAACTAGACAATTTTCAATAAAACTAATGTAACAGGTTTTGACTTAATTATTAGTGTTCCGATTAAATAAGACTCGATTTTCCAATGTTAATTCTTAATTTCATTATAAACAAAATCATACATACATCATCCTCCATGTTCTTAAAGAGTTCACATGCATCATCAATTAAACTCCCGTTACAAAGTTTAATTAGAATATGCTACGTATAGAAATTTGGATTAATCTTTTGGAAGGTAGAAATGCAAATGGTGAGATAGATTTGTGGGCACACATTAGGGATGGTCATGGAGCGGGTCTGGCCAGACCCGAACCTGGACCCTTTTATTTTTTATGGATCCGGACCCTAAGGGTCCAAAATTTTCAGACCCAGACTGGTCTAGGGTCCTTAATGGGTCCTTAATAGGTCTGATACAAATCCTCTTTGATTTGTCAAAATGAAACCTTTTGCGAGTCTTTTTGTATTTTTGTAAGCAACTTATTATCATATTACAAACACTTGTTCGAGTCCATAAAATTCAAATACAAAATAATTACTAAAAGGTAAAAACACTTGTCCAAATACATAATTAAAAATCAAATATAAAAGACTAAATGAGATACATAGTTTATATTCAATAACATTACAAATTACAATCAATTTTGATCAATCTTCTTCAACTTCATCAAGATCCTAAAGGAAATATCAAACAATTATAAGTTAGTTTTTCAATAAAGAAAAATAAATCCATTAAAGTTAAAGCGTACTAGTTGAATCGCATCTATTTGTTGTTCTTCATCAACATCCGAATCATTAATTACTATAGAGCAAGCATAAGCATCTTCCGAAAAACCTTATAAAGAGATTTTAAAAACAAAAACAAATTAAGATCACCAACCAAAAACAAAACCAATACTAAATCAGTAAAAGTTAGACTTTTTCCTTTTATGTCTTCCATCATCCAATTTTGTAAACACATTAATGCTTCCACAATTTGTGAATGAAGTCTTGAACGATGAGGGCTAATAACTCTTCCTCCGGTACTAAAAGTACTTTTTGAAGCAACGGAAGAAACAAGAATGGCAAGAATATCTTTCGCAATGTTTTCAAAGTCGGATACTTCGTATTTACTTTCCACCAATAAAGGACATCCAAATCCTCATCATCTGATAATGGTTATAAAAATCTAATTCACACCTATTCACCTTTCTAACCTTAGTTCTCTTAGATTGAGCAAATTCATCTTGTGCACCGTCTATAGAACTTGGTGCAAGTCGTTTCCTACTTTGCCCAACATCATTCACATTTTTCACAATATCACTTTTCCTTTGATATTCCGCAACCAAATTATCAAGACACCTACGAACTCTTGCTATTTCCATATCAACCTCATTAACATCAAAAAACTTCCTAAAATAAAACTCCACACAATCCATTTTATTTCTTGGATCTAAGATAGTATCAATAGCCAAAAGTTCACACATATAATCCCAATACTTGTCAAATTTTTCAAGCATATTTTCTGTCACCAATCAAATAATTTTAACATCACTTTGTAACCACCTACCCATAGCAAGCTTAATCTCACAAATCCTTCGGAAAAATGGATTGATAGTGATAAACTTTCTTCCAGAAAAAACATTAGTTGTACTGTAAAAAATTTCTAACTTATCACAAACAAGCTCAGCTAATTCCCAATCCTTATCAATAGGAACAACAAAATTTATCTTTTTATTCAATCGCTTTAACCTTGAAAACACATCTTTAAACGGCAAAACACTTTTAAGCATCAAGTAGGTTGAATTTCATCTTGTTTTACAATCAAGACTAGGCATTTTAATGTTAACTAAGTCCACAAAACGACAAGCCTCCTCAAAATTTTCAATTCTTTTAGGAGTTGACATCCAAAAAGACACACAACCACGAACTTTTTCAATTGCAGAACTAATAACCCCTAATCCATCTTGAACTATTAGGTTCAATATGTGAGCACTACAACATAAATGCAAAAGATCACCCTCAAGCATCAAAGACCTTTTCTCAAACTTATCCACTAAAATCTTCATCATTGCATCATTAGTAGTGGCAATATCAACAACAACAACAGATATTTTATTTTCTAAACAATATTGAGACAAACATTTCATCATTACCTTTGCAATAACACCTCCGGTGTGAGGACAAGGCACATAGCAAAACCTATATAGAATAATGTAATATATGTTTTAGTCAAAGGATAAATGATAAAATTAAAAGTAACATGATTACATGAGTAAATAAGTAAGATTTTACCTTAAGGTGCGATTTCGTAAGACCCATTGTTTATCAATAAAATGCGAAGTTATGACCATGTAACCCTTCTTCTGGTTGGTTGCAGTCCACATATCAGTAGTGATTGCAATTCTACTTTCATTATGCTTGAGCAATTTATGTAGAGAAAGTTTTTCTTCTTTAAACATCTTCATGATATCTCGCTTTAATGTGGACCTAGAAATCATCTTAAAATTGCAATTAAGGCTTTCAACAAACCTCCTAAACCCAATATGATCCACCATAGACAATGGATACTCGTGCATAATAACCATGGAAACTAATTCCCTTCTCAAAAAATCTTGGTCGAACTCTTTAAGTTTGCTTTTACCACTAAATTCCAGAGAACTTGACCCATCACATTCCTTCTTAACTCTTAAAGTTGTTTGACCACTGCAAGATTCAAATGTCTTCCTGAGCAAACTTTCTATGCGTGTTTCAAGAGATGAGAAGTTCCACTACTACCACCAGTTACTAGACTAACACCACAATGCTTACAAACAGCTCATAAAAAATGAGAAAGAAATTAGGGTTAGGCAGAATAAGATTGAGAAGGTAGTATGCGAGTATCCAGTATGGGCTATTGGGCTGTATGCCTGTATGGCACTATATATTAATAATAAAAAAATTAATATTAGAATTTAGAAATCATAAATTCATAATATAAAATTTAAAAGTTTAGGGTCCGGGTCCGAGTCTGACGGGCGGGTCTAGGGTCTGGGTCTCGATGTCGGGTCTGGGTCTTCACTTAGGACCCGGACTCAGACCCATCAGATATTTTTTGGATCCAGATCCGTCTGCGGATCTAATGGATCTAAAAAATTAAGACCCAAACCCTTAAAAAAGGGCGGGTCCAGAACGGGTCCAACAGGGTCCTGAACCCATGACCATCCCTAGCACACATTCCCTAGCACAGATTGATGGATCGTATTAGGAATCAAGAGTTTAGGAATAAACTAGAGGTAGCCCCTATTTCTGGAAAAATACGCAAAAATAGATTGAGGTGGTTTAGACATGTACAGAGAAAGACTTTCGCCGCCCCTGTGAGGAGAGTAGAATGTATTATAGTAGAGAGTAAGAAAAGTCGAGGAAGACCCAGGAGAACTTGAGATGAGCAAATAAAAGTTGACTTACATGAGTTAAACCTCTATGAGGACCTGATTAGGGATATACATAGTTGGAAGCGTCCATGTTTTTTAGACTACTGATGCCTCTTAGATTAACTTTTGGTGTTCTTGTCATCTTTCTTCTCTCGTTTCTTTTATTATTAATTTTTTGTTTTTTTTTAGTTTATAGTTGGTTCTACTTATTTATTTTATTTATAGGCTTTTAATTTATCTTTTCTGTATAGTTACGTTTCTTTATCTTCCTCGAGCGGAGGAACTCCTTTAACCGCGCTTTTCTTTATGGATATAAGTTGTCGCCGTCCTTCCCTTCCAAGACCCTGTCTATAGTTTTTTTATGAGCTGAATATACTAAATACTTAAATAGGATGATCATGATGATGATGATGCTCTTCTAAGATGAACAACTTCAATCATCTATGATACCCCATCATCATCTCATACGTCTGTGATTCAACTTAATATCACAGTCCATTATTATCAATTTATTTAATTTGTTATAATAATTACTCATTTATTAGACTTATATTATTCAATAAATATTAATAAGCAATTTTTTATTTTTATAACAAAAAAATTATAGCTAAAAAGATATGGAATCGCCAACAACTACCGCACTAAAACACTAAACAGCAGTGTGTTCAAGCTTTTCTTCGTGACCGACAATTTATATCTTTCCGTCTTATTTGTTAATTATAGTATATTTTAATTTTAATTTTTAATAATATGTTTGTATTGCTATATTTATATTGTTTGATACAAATTATTATTATATCTTTATCTCCTTCATAAATTTATATCTTATTCATATATAATTTTATTACTCACATGTTTTTTTCTTTTAATCATTTACTTTTAAGGGCCATATATAACCCTATTAAAAAATACGTGATTTTAACATAAATAAAGAAATTACGCAAGAATTAAATTTATTTTTTTTTTGTTTTGAAAAAAAATAATAAATTTGTTTAGAGTAAAAACTTTTATTAGTTGATATTATTTTTTCATCTAAATACGATTTCTTATAGTTAAAAAGTATTCTTAAAATACGAAATCAACATATATCTACTATAAAATTAATGTTATTTTCATGTTAATAGATTTTTTTAAAATTTATAGTATATCTTCCAATAATATAAAGAAAAACATTGTGTTAGAAAATGGAAATATATGAAAATTTCCTAGCTACGAAGCAATTTTCAAACCTACTACATGGGAATAATTGTCATCACAATTAGATGATGACTAATAAACCATTTTTCGAATATTATTAATAAATATGATTGGTTAAAGTGTCATAACACCACATGTATTAGAAATATATACACTCAGTTGGAATGTCATTACACCACAATAGTATTGTAGCATGTAAGAATTAATGAGGTGTCAATTAGAAATGTAGTAGAGTATATGTAAATACGATAATTTATAAGTTATTTTATGACATAAATATTCAAGTGTAACATGTATTATGAAATAGATGAAATAGCAGATATAATATAACAAGGTTTAAGTAGTGTGCAAAAAATATTGAGAAACTTTTTTAAGTTACTTTGATTTTAAAATGTTACAAATTACAATGTTAATAAAAACAATTATATGCACCACTACACATTTTATATATTGCTAATTTATCGAATAATGATATTTTTCAAAAGTAACATTTTAGGCTCACTAAAACATTGACTATTAGTCTACTATACTTAAACTGTTACGTTAAATATACCTAATAATTCTTTACGTACTTTTAACTTTAAGACTTAAATCACTTTTGACCATCATTATTTTTTAGTTCTCAAAATTTTAAATTTCAAATTTATAATTTGAATTAATAATCAACCAAAAATTTACAAACCTATATCAAATATATTTAGCAAAACAATTGTCGGTTCCTAAACCAATACCCCACCAAGAACTTTTATTATTTTTTGTAAAGAACTCCCACCCAAAAGCAACATGCTAATTCGAAGAATACATCAAGCCAAATAACTCAATAAATCATTATTTTCTCCTCACTAAACAAAGTGGGACCCACTATTTTTAATATTAATGGTTTAACTTGTGTTGTTAGACGAAGGCTTACAAATTCAACCCATTTGCTCTTTTTCGTTGTAGGAATCTCAATATTTGAGCATTTGCCAAAAGCTAAAGAATACTCTTTAACCGCATTCTTCTTTATAGGTACAAGTTATTGCCTTTTTTCCCTTTAAGAGCCTGAGCATAATTTCCATAAACGGGGCACATTGAGTATGATGACGATATAAAAAAGTGGTACCCACACAAGAACAATCATCTGGAAAACACCCTGTACCAGTCAGTAAACACCACAATCACTACCCCATAACCTCACTATATATATACACTCTATCCCACTCATCACATGCTCTAACCTCCCCACTTTTATTTCCGACCCGTCTTTTCATCTCACCCACATATTCTTTTCACAATGCGGGTTTCAACGGTGTTGATATCTTCACTCCTCCTCATCTCCCTCCTTATACCCGCCACGACCGCCTTTAACATCACCCGAATCCTTAAAAAACGACCCGAATTCTCTAAATTCAATGAATACCTCACAAAAACCCATCTTGCAAATGAAATCAATCGTCGGAATACAATTACAGTTTTAGCCCTTGATAACTCTGCAATGTCTTCATTGCTTGCTAGAGGTTTCTCTCTCTACACTCTACGTAATGTTCTCTCACTACATGTTCTTACTGATTACTATAGTGCTAAGAAGCTCCACCAGATCACTGATGGTACGTATTCTACTGCTTTTTTCTTTTTACCATTCTTAATTTTTTTTATATACAATATTAAATATGAAAAATTAACATTAATAATTCAACATTTTATCTATTCACCATGAATATTTATAATCTCATCTTTGGATCATTTTTTCATAATTTAACATTTTTCATACATTTGCACATAACATATCATATTACTAATAATAAGTATTAATAGGATATGATATCAAACGCCAGGAGACAAAGGTTAGATTCTTTACAAAGAAATAAGGGCAAATGTTACATTATTAAAAAGTTATCTATATTGTCAATTTTCTCTATTTAATATAGAAATATTTTTTAAATCCACATCATGAATTTAAGTTTTAAGCTGAGACTTGAGATCTAGTTCGAAACTCATTCAATTCTTTATGTATAAGGGCGGATCTTCATGTGGGCCTAGCAGGACCTAAACCTAGATTACCAACTTTATTTACAATAAAATATTGATTAAAAGATCTAATCATCCACATGAGCCCCAATTATAAGGGACTAAGAGAGTGTGTATAATAATTGAATGTTCGACAAAATAACTTATTGAATAATTTTAAATTATTTTGATACAAATAGAAGATAGGGTGGTCTAAGCATCCAATGCTATAGTAATTGGTAAATTAACTGGTTAAAACAATTTATTATTATGAATAAGCTGTTAACCGCTCATAAATACAAGTTTAAAATTAACAGTTGGTCTAGTCAAATCAGCGACTGTAATCAGCTACTAACTATTATCTGTTTGTCAAATTAGAATCCCGATACTAATGTTAAGTATACACATACACATTACAGGTACAACAGTGACAGCCTCATTGTTCCAATCATCAGGAGATGCAGATGGGAACTCAGGATATGTGAACATAACAGACTTACACAAGGGTAAAGTCGGTTTCGGGCCAGTTGATTCGGGTGATTTAAATTCGTACTTTGTAAAATCAGTATTAGAAATGCCATACAAAATATCAGTGATTCAAATAAGTCATGTACTTGATTCTGAAACTGCTGAAGCTCCAACGGCTGAACCTACTAAAATTAATGTTACGTCTGTCTTAGCTGATAGAGGTTGCAAAGAATTTTCTCACTTGCTTGTTTCTACTGGTGCTGATAAAACTTACCAAGTAAGTTTTAATTTTCTTTTTTATAACTCTCTTATATTTGTGTCTGTTTTATTGAATTTGCTTTCATATAAAAATAATCGTTAAATTGGTGTTAGTGAGGCAATAAGAAAAAAAAGTGGACCAAAGTAACGGGTCGATTGGATATTACAAAAGTTAACTTAAATGGTATTAGGAGTGAAAATGTGAATTAATAATCATAAAAAAAAAATTGTATATAATATATATATATATAGCTCGTCTTATATGAGACCGTCTCACCATAAGACAGGTCCATATAATAGCCTATTTCTTCAATTGATTATTTTAAAATCATAAGTAATCGTTTAAAATTTATAAGTAATCATTTTAAGACAATAAAAAATAATTATATTAAAATTATAAGTGATCACTTTAACGTTATAAGCAATCATTTTAAGACAAAAAATATATATTGAGCCAGCCCAATAAAAATGGTCTCACCGTGAGACCGTTTCATTTAGAAATTAGTGAATATATATATATATATATATATATATATATATATATATATATATATATATATATATATATATATATATATATATATATATATATATATATATTTTCAATATGGGCTAGACTTAGGGAAGACGAGGCTTAAAAAGAATAGTGAGAATCAAACTTTAGACCATTTTGGAAAAGTTGGTACACACTTACTTGCTCCAAGACAAAACTCCATTTTCCCAACAAATACAATATCCCTCTTGCTTATTTACCATTATTTTCTATTTTAATTTATTTTATTTATTTTACATTATTTTTTCTTGAAATTATATGACACAAATATAACACAAATATAAGTTTTTTTTTTTGGGATATATCAGGCAAACTCATAATAATACAAAACACAAGGTATCAATATTGAGAAAGATGAAAGAGTATATTATAATACACTAGTACTACCTAAAAGTTTGTAACCAAATCTAAATAATTAATAGGTCTGATTTTTTGTAATAAATAAATTAGAGTATTTAATGTAGCATAATAAATTAAATAATAAATGTCAGTTTTTGTCAAAAAAAATTACGTGGGATCTACTCTTTTATACGTGTAATATAATACTCCCTCCTATTCAGCTTATGTGTCTCATTTCCTTTTATGGTCAAGTCACTTTAATTGTCTCATTTCTATTTTTGGTATGGATTTTTGACTTTTATGCCCTTAGTAACTTTATCTTATTTTCAATTATATCTTCCATTACTCATACTAATTTTCCTCCCTTACATTAAAAAACCCATAAAATCACTCTTTTTCCCACCCATAGGGTCCCACTTTTGACTCTCCTTAAAATCCGTGAAAGATCAAATGAGACTCATAAGGTGAATAGGAGGGAGTATGAACCAAACAAGCAAAGTAGGTGATTAATTAATTTGGTATTAGTTGCTAGTTTATAATGTGGTCGAGTTTTACGTCATATATGACAACATTGATGAAATGAAGTGTTAAGTCGACTCTAATCTCTGAGTTTTAGGCAAATGTCTATTTTGCTTAGGGTTTGCTACACTATGTAATTGAAACAAGGGTTTTTTTGAATATTGTATAGCAAGTTGAAAAGAACGACAAAGGAAGTATTAAAATGTTGAATATTAGAGAATCGAGTTTTATTTCATTTGATATAAATAAAAAAAACTTTCTTGTGATCAAAGTTTCGTTACCATGGGAATGATATGAAACTTTTAAAGAAATTTTATATTATAAATCATTTCCATTACCACCATTTAATATTCCTAACCAAATGGCCCATATAATCAAATTATTATTAACATTGACTAAATTATTATTGATTTCTTTCCAGGAAAATACAGAAAGTGGGTTAACGGTGTTTTGCCCAAGTGACGGCGCCGTCAAAGCATTTATGCCAAAATTCAAAAAATTAACAGACGCTAACAAGACGTCGTTAATCTTATATCACGCCGTTGCCATTTACAACTCATTAGGTTCACTCAAATCCAATAACGGAATCATAAACACATTAGCAACCGAAGGTTCTAAGAAGAAATACGAATTTACCGTCCAAAATGACGGCGAAACCGTCACGATAAAAACAAAAGTCGTAACGGCAGAAATAACGGGAACGTTAGTTGACCAAGATCCATTTTCAGCTTTCAAGCTAGACAAATTTTTACAGCCGCCAGAACTGTTTAAGCCGTCAGCTGAAGCCGATGATGAGCCGGCTTCGGCTCCTGATGCGGACGCGCCAAGCCCTGAAGCCGATGGACCGGCTTCTGATTACGATGATGATGTAGCTGATGATACAGCTGAACATAAAAAGAAAAAGAAAAATGCGGCAGGGAAAATCAACGGTGGAGGACTATTAGGATTTGGGGTTGTATTGTGTTATTGTATGCTGGCGGTGTTGTAGATTAAATCTCATAAAAAATCAACGGTGTGATGTGATGGAGATATAAATCAGTGGGTATTAGCTGTACATTCTTGTTTTGGTGTGATCACCGACAAATATTGATTGGATTATTGTCACATGATGAGATGGTGGGAATTTTTATTTATTTTTTATTTATTTTTTGATTTTTTTTTTATTTTTGTGTGTGAACATTAATAATTGGTCCACACTTCACATGAAGGTTATGATTTTTGAATTATTTTTTTATAATAATGTATGATATTGATTTTTTTTTGTTGGAGTGTTGTATGAATATTGAATAGATACTTTTTTTTACTCAATAAAGGGTAATAATTTATGTGGAAATTATAGAAAATAATTTTTAAAAGGTAAAACAATTTAGATATGAATTATCAATTTTCTTCCCTTTCTAAACTCTGATTATAATTTTTAATGACCGGAATACACTAGATACGATAATAATATGTATCATCCCTATAGGGATATTACATTATATAATGATCTGTTGGTGGGTTGACATAATATCAAAAATCAACGTGAAAGAAAGTTGTCATACTCATACTAACAAGTTAGAATAGGGTGTAAACTGACTCTTTTGTCAAGGACTTGATACTGATAATATGATAAAAAATCATGAACTTTAACTAGACACCTAAATTATAGTTGACTCGGTTTATGGACTCTTAAGTAATAAATATACTATATACTTCTATAATGTTTTGTATATTTGCTTATTATTTCCTTTGTTCCAATTTACCTGCAATATTTGTTTTTTCACGCAATCTAATGACTAATTTAATTATTAATATCTCTAATTATGTATGATAAAAAATCATTAAAATTTGATATTAATAATCTTTGCAATGCGACGAATCAAACAAGATCTCACTTGAATATGTTTGAACTTATAGATTAAAAATTAATTACAAATTAAAAGTTATAAATAAATAGTGATATTTTTTCTAATGTTACACCTAATATAAAACGGAATAAATATCTCTTTACACAAAGCAACAATTATAATTAACTTTCTTGAATTTCTAGTTAGATAGGATTATTTTTGTGCACATGAACTATTGAGAAAGTTAGACAACAAGAAAATATGAATCATATTAGAATAGAGAGAGAATAAAACATGGGTGGTGGGAGGAGAAATAATTAAAGGTGGAGAAAGTAGGTGGAACAACATTCTTAATATAGTAATATTGCCATTTTTCTAAGAACAAAAGCAATACCACTCATTAAAGATAGAAAAATATTACTTAGGAGGAAATTTTTAAAAATACATAAAAGTTAAAATATACTTATAATTAATTATCTTATTAGATTTGTCTTATATAGGATTTAATATATATTTTTTTTGTAATTTTTATGAAACATATTTATATATGCTAAGACTAAAACTATGGTTTAAAAACTATAAAAATTCTCTTACTAATAAATTTTTGCTTCATTAATTTATGTTAATATCAATGTACCATATTGACTTTGCTAAGTTTTTATTTTAAGTTAAATACTCATAAAACTAGTTATTTTCTCAGTTTCATTAAATTTATCTTTTTTATTTTTTATCCTATCAATTTTGTCTCGTTTTATTTTTCACCACTTATTTTTTCTTTAAATTTTGTCTATACATTTAACTTACTATGTCACCTTATCCATTTATCATCTACTTATTTTTTACCTATTTTTTTTTATTTTCCCTATAAAAGGAATTTGATGGTATAGAGGGAATATAATTGAGGTGATCAAATTGCAAGTTTAGTACTCCTAATATTGAATAGATTTGCTTTTAACGAGTATAACTTCACTACTCTTTGTAAAAAGGTTCTTTAGCATGTGTAATAAAACAAAAGCTACCATATTTACCCAATCAAGAAGCCAAGTATATATATGAATAGGGGTGTTTAAAAGTACTCAATCCGTCCGATCTGATATAATGATCCGTTGACCCGCTTTATAAATGGCAGGTTAAAAAAAAAATTTAAAACCTTGGGTCGGGTATCTGACTCACCTTAACCGGGTCGGGTCATGGACCTATTTAAAATTGATCCGGTACCCGTTAATTATCGCTTAATAGTTAATATTTTTAGTTATTTCTTTTTAAGGGTTTTCAGTGAATCTGTAAGAGCACCATTATTCATGACCTTTGTAGAGGTCACATGACCAAACTATAAGGAAAACCCTAATAATGGTAATCTAATATTAGGTTGGTTAAGGAAAAGATTGGGTAAATAGGTCTTGGGCCGATCCGTTCTAGTGAACGGTCGTCCCATTTTTTTTAAAAATTTTTTGCCACGTGTTGGCTCCTGATTGGTCGTTGCAAATCTGACCCTTGCATGCCTCTGACGCGCGTCAATCAGCAGGCCAGGTGGCTACATGTGATTGTGTGCAAAAATATACTCGTTTTTTT
The DNA here is from genome assembly GCF_026212465.1 of Amaranthus tricolor. NCBI lineage: Eukaryota > Viridiplantae > Streptophyta > Magnoliopsida > Caryophyllales > Amaranthaceae > Amaranthus > Amaranthus tricolor. The sequence continues at coordinate 40,146,405 of NC_080048.1, read as the reverse complement.
GCCTTTAACGGCTATTTTCGTATTTATATAATTTAAAAAAAAAAAATAATTATACCAACGGTCATATTTTTTCGAGATCTATAAAATGAGACCCATATTAATATTTTTTGACATAATTTTATTTTTACATATTTTGTTCGTAATTATTAAAAAATATTATTTAAAAATTATATTTATATTTATTAAAAAATATTATTTTTATTAAAAGAATAATTTTTTTTAATTATAAAATAGTAGATGTATTTTAATCAAATAAAAAATTATATTATCTTTGTACATGAAAATATTATTATAAAAAAATAAAGATAAATGTTAGATAAATTAAGGGAGAGAAATTATGGTGGGGTAGAAAAAAAGTAAAAAAGAGAGGATGATGACCTTTTAAAAGAGGTCATTGTTAATAAAATTAGGTTGAAAAATGAAATTTTAAGATTGAAAAAAATTGTGAAATAATTTGATGACCTTTTTTTTTTTTTTTTGGTCATGAGTAAGGATGGCCTAATCAGACTGATCACTGATCACTCCTCCCATCCCATTTGAGCACCCTTTTCTTCAACCTTTCTTAGGGTTTCATTTTTTCAATCATCACTCTCAATTCTCAAACTCTCATCTTCCCTTACATCTCCCTTATTTCTCAGCCATTCATCCTCTTCTTCGTAAGGTATGTTAACCTTCTTGTCTTTATTTCGTTTTTTTTATGTTTTGATTTTCATTTTTTTTACAGTTCTTGATTTCTATTTCGATTGATTTTATATTGATTTTCGTTTGTTCTAACAAACCTAAGACTCTTAACGAACTCTAACGAAACTAACAAAATTAATATTTTCGTTTGTGCCCTAATTGAGTAATTTTATATTCTTAATTGTATAATAAGCAAGACATTTGATTAATGATTTGCAATTTTAATAGGGTCATTCATTTTTATTTGTTGAAAATATCCAACTTTTATGCTACAATCTTCTCCCTAATTACCTTTTGCTTATGGGTTTTTGAACTTGAGCATTATGGTATGATTAATGACATTTTCTATGCCCCTAAATTGAGCAATTTGTATTGTTAATTGTATAATAAGCAAGACATTGATTAATGATTTGCATTGTTAATTGGGCCATTCCTTTTTGTTTGTTGTAAAGATCCAACTTTTATGCTGCATTCTTCTTCCTAATTTCCTTTTGTTTATGGATTTTTGATTCATCTTAAATGTATATTAGCTTGGAGCCCTGGACAAGTAAGCTTTGAACTTTAGAAATGCTTTGTTTGCTTAAGAGCTACACTTGTGAGAGACCATCTCTTAGTGAGACGAGTCAAATAAAAAGCCTATATTCTCATAATATGTATGAGATGAGCTATTTGACCCATCTATGAGGCGCTCTTGTGGTGAGACCGTCTCATACAACAATTTGTGTTTGCTTAATGCTGTAACCCGTTAGTGTAGGCAATCGGTGCTATGCATAAAATGCTCCTTCAACACTTAAGTCTTTGTCACATGTTTATTTCTGGCATTACGCCTTCCCTAGAGTCTATACAAGTGGATTAGTGCAGTTTAGTAAAATGAGAGATAAATAATGTTGTAAGTTGTAACAGAAACTAAAAATGTAAATAACTTTGTTAGTTTCGTTAGAGTTTGTTAAGAGTTTTAGGTTTGTTAGAGGGGTGCGGAGTAGCCTATAGATCGGAGGAGAACGGGGGAACGAAAATCAGAGAATTATTGTACAGCCCGTCTTGTATGAGACCGTCTCACGGTGAAACGATCTTAAAACAAGAAGCCCACAAGCTAAAAGTTTCTATTGTTGGGTTATTTAATTCAAGTATGAGGCATGTCTCACGGTGAAACCGTCTCATACAAGAATTTGTGATTATTGTAATTTGTTGTTAGGCGTAGATGGTTTATTGATAACCAATCTTGGACGGAATGAGTATTTTACTTCCCTTGATATGTTGTCGTTTCCCCCAAATCCGAACATTTGTAGTACTTTCTCATAACCTCATGTGTTCTCTTTGCAATGCAGAGACGGAAGTTATTCTTCCCATTTTTGTGAAAAGAATTGTAAGTGTGATAACATAACTTTTGGAGTGGTTTTTGAAATTTGCTCATCGGAGGTCTTGATTTGGTGTAATTCGTGATGGATTTGGTTGATTCGGGAGATTCTTTATATCATTGTTCATTTATGAAGCTTGCGATACAAGAAGCGAATCTTGCTTTGGAGAGACTAGAGGTACCAGTAGGTTGTGTTATTGTCAAGAACGAGAAGGTCATTGCATCTGGGAGTAATCGTACAAATGAGACACGGAATGCCACACGACATGCTGAAATGGTAGCTATTGACAGTATTCTACAGCAGTGGCAACGAGATGGACTTTCTCAAGTAGATATTGCTAAGCGGTTTTCCGAGTGTGTCCTGTATGTTACTTGTGAGCCTTGCATAATGTGTGCAGCTGCTTTATCTTTTATAGGAGTAAAGGAAGTTTACTATGGTTGTCCTAATGATAAGTTTGGTGGATGTGGTTCGATTCTTTCCCTTCATTCGGTCATTTCTGAGCACTCTAACCTTGCCGATGTAAAAGGCTTCAAATGCACCGGAGGAATCATGGCATCGGAAGCAGTTTCTCTTTTCCAAACGTTTTATGAACGTGGGAATCCTAATGCACCCAACCCTCATAGGGCCGTGGTTCAACCTTGATGTCTCTTCAATGTCGTTCCTATTCTCGTGTCGTTTATTTGTAAATGGAGGTTTGGGTGCATTAGTATGAAGTATTGATCGAGGTAAAAGTATGGTAGATTTGATCGAAGTATTTGATCGAAGTAAAAGTATTGATCGAAGTATAAGTATAGTAAGTAAAAGTATGGTAGATTTGATACAATGGTGATCTTTATGAGTATGAAGTATATCTATACATATTGTATGTCATATGCCGAGATACTTTGATTATAGAAATTCTATGTGCATAAATACTACATTTTATTACCCCAATGGGTCCCATCTAATTGGAGTATAGGCTTGGTCTCGGATACACACAACCTTACTCTTGTTAGTAATTACAAAGAGATTGTATACTTGTTTGTGATTGATTCTTGATAGCTAATGTCTTTTGTCTTCCTTGCAAAGTTTCATGATTTGTTTGCTATTGCCCAGGATCAGCTTTTAATTGCGATCTTAACAACACAAGAAATTTTAAACGTTGGATGGCTGACATACCATAACTAAGTGATTTTTACGTAGATGTTCTGTAAATGTATAACGCATCCAATAAACAATACTTTCTATCTATAAAAAATCTTATTGTGATATTTTTTGTGTCATTTGGATTATATGTTATTATTTGGACCTCAAGATCTGATGTTGACAACAAAATTTTGACATTCTTAATGGGATATACGTATAATCAATTAATCATCATATTAATGCCTCATGCTTTATATATATGAATAAATTATTGAATTGATTAATGTGAATAGATTTGTTTTTCATGTTTTAAATCCTTCATTTTGATTTACTTATGAACACGTTAGTAGTCTTCTGTGTTTAAAATTCAGACCGTTTTCTAATAAGGCAAACTCAAAATAAGTCTATATGCTGATAATTTATATCATTGGACTATTTAACCCAAATATGAAACGCGTCTTACATAATATATTGATTTTAATAAACTAATATGAAAGAGTTTTAAATTGGTTTAACCAATCACAACGATAATATTAGAGTTGACTGCATAAACTAATATATCATATAGATTGTTCTTCTTTTGTGTTCATTCCGATTTAATATGAAGTAAGCAAAGCATTACCCGAGGTCCTCGTGCTCTCTCTTACATGATCAATCCCAAATCTTGTTTTACTATAAATATATACATTGTCACACTCTTTTCCATTTTATCTAAGTTCAAATCTTCATCATTTACCCTCTTTCTCTCTTCCATTTCTTGATATTAGGTAAATTGATTCAATTTTTCATTTTTAAGCTCTTAAATTCATCAACACAATCATTTTTTCCTCGTTCTTCACGCTTTCTTCTGCATTTTCTCCTTTTTTGAAAACTCTGTTAATGGCGTGATTTTGGGTTGACTTTCATTTTTCTTGTAAATTGATTAGATATTTAACATGGGTTTTTTTTTTATATATTATGAAATTAACTCTTTTTTGATCAAATTTATTTGTGTAATAATGAGAAAGTTATGATCTTTATCACCTTTTTACTTTGTAAGTTTTAATTTTGATTTCTGTTCTTTTATTGGGTCATTCACACAATGTCTGAAGTTTAAAAGTTGGGATTTTGATTTTTGATTTTTGATGTTTGTCTGCTGTCCATTATTTGTGTCAAATTTTGGGATTAACACTAATATAAATATAATTATACTGCAGTTATCTGTCAACATAAATTATGGCACCAGCACCTAACTCTGAGTCAATCAAACCAAAAGGTACATTACTTCTATGTTCGATGTAGTTTTACATTGTTTAATCAAATCTAGCTCGAGCCTGTCTTAGCCATGACACATGTCATTTGATTATTTGTTGCTTATTGTAGATTGTGTAACATATAACAAAATAAAAATGATTGTCGAATTAGTTCATAACATATGTATATGTAAATTTTCGGAACATTATATGCTAGTATCCAATTTGCTACTTATTGTCGATTGTGGGATGTAATCAGACACCTTGCACATGTTCGGTTTCATACCAGGTTCTTGGATCATTGTCTAAGAGTGATTTCAAATGCTGGCATGGCTTGTATATAAAGCTAATGCCTTTAGTGATTTGAGTGGTTTTTGTTGAGCTTTATATATACCTTGTTCTTGCAACTTTATGCTTACAGCGTATTGTCTTGGTTTTGATTCCAATTTTTATCTGGTTTGGCACTGTAACATTCCATTACTTCATTGTCATTAATAACTCCGACTTAAACTATCATGGTTTGGGGGAGTTGGGGTTTTGGCACCTTTAAGTTTTGGGATGCTTTTTAAGATATTTCATTTTTATGTTTTTGTATATATTCAAAAATACCTAACAACACAAGAAAATGACTCTGGACCATTTTAGTTAGTCACTCTCAAAGTTGAGATTTTTCCAGAATATATAAGTGAGATTAGTTTAATTCGCTATTTAGTTCGCCTTTTAGATTCGCGATACGCTCAAAATGGTTCAAAAAAGTCTAAAATCGACTATAATTCGCTTTTCTCGATTCACGATTCGTGAGGCGATTAACAAATCATGTGACACCATGGAAATGAAATATATTCTATGGTGAATGACTCTTTGGACTATTTTAGTTAGTCTAACAATGTGTTTACACTGTTACTGTTAGCTGACCCTGATCTTTTAGGATTAAGACCATAGCATTATTGTCATTGTACTTGCATTGTCTACTAATTATCGCTTTTTGCATAATCCAGATGTTTGCATTGTTGGTGCTGCACGTACACCGATGGGTGGTTTCCTTGGGACGCTATCATCCTTGGCGGCGACTAAGTTGGGCTCTATTGCTATTCAGGGTAAGATCATGCTTTGGTTGGTAGTCTTAGCTTTCTCTAGTCTTCAGTTTATGGTTGTTTTGTATGAACTATTGATTGTTTTAGGCGCATTGAAGAAGGCAAATGTTGATCCAACCCTCGTACAAGAAGTAATTTTCGGAAATGTTCTTAGCGCAAACTTGGGTCAAGCTCCTGCAAGGCAGGCAGCAATAGGTGCTGGAATACCAGACACAGTGGTATGCACCACAGTCAATAAAGTTTGTGCATCAGGAATGAAAGGTATTGTGTGTGTGTGTCATCATAAAAAACGATTTTTTATCGCGGCGAAAATTACTGTCAGATTAATAATACTTTTTCTGCTTGTCTTGGTTTTACAGCCATCATGCTTGCTGCACAGAGTATCCAATTGGGTATCAACGACGTTGTTGTCGCTGGCGGTATGGAAAGCATGTCGAATGCCCCTAAATACATAGCAGAAGCGAGGTTAATCTCACGATTGTGCTTGCTAACTTTTTATGATCTGTTTAGTGTCTAATTTATAGTTCTAAAATGGGTGTTTGGCAAAATAGTTTATTGGGCAACTTTAGCTTATTTTGATATAAATAGAGGATTGATTGACCAAACCAGTCAATGCTAATGTTTGGTAAACTAGTTGGTTGACACAGCTTGCTGTTATGAATAAGCTATTTTTGAACAAGCTGCTCATAACAGCGGGTTCAAAATCAGCTGGTCAAACCAATTAATAAAATCAACTGGTAAAATCAGCCATTGTAATCAGCTATCAGGTACCAATTATCAGCAGTTTGCCAAACACCCCCAAGTTTATTAACTTCTAGTTTGTCTTAAATTTTGTCACGTTGAGCACTTGACCAGCTGTTCCGATGTTCCACAAAAAAGAACTTTTAAATAAACACCATTCATATGCCAACTTTGCAGAAAAGGTTCTCGTTTTGGTCACGACACACTTGTTGATGGGATGCTAAAAGATGGACTTTGGGATGTTTACAATGATTGCGCCATGGGAGTTTGTGCTGAATTATGCGCAGAAAATCATGCAGTAACGAGAGAGGATCAGGTAAACCCTTCAATCCATATCTGATAGGTGTGGAGTGTGGACTGTGGCAATCAATTATTGAGACTACGAGAATATAAGACTCTAATATTCGACCACTGAGTGAAATTCTTGTGCATTGTGATTCCGCAGGATAACTATGCTTGCCAGAGCTTTGAGCGTGGTATTGCTGCTCAAGAGGCGGGTGCTTTTTCATGGGAGATCGTTCCTGTAAGAGCATGATCGATACTTGTGTAGCATCATTTTCTTATGCTTGATCATTTCATACATATATGTATATATATATATATTTATCATACACGTACAGGTTGAGGTTTCTGGAGGAAGGGGAAAACCATCGACGTTTGTTGATAAAGATGAAGGTCCTACTAAGGTATAGTTTGAATGTTTACGATCTATACCTAGACATTAAAGTTTCCTACGTAGTAACAATTTTTTTCGTGCGCCATATGATTTCACGTACTTGTTGAAACATATTATTTCCGCTTTTGAAATGAGTGACAAAACTAATCGTGAAGTGAAGTAAACTCAAGTTCATGCTTTTGTTTCTCGTGTTTTTCAGTATGATCCCGCCAAATTAAAAAAGCTTAGACCGAGTTTCAAAGAAGTTGGGGGAACTGTTACCGCGGGAAACGCTTCAAGCATAAGGTTCGCCACATTTTCACCCGAAGTCTTAATTCTAAAAGATTGGAGTCGGCTACATGAACTTATACATCCGGTTTTAGTGGTCTTTCAAATAAATTTTCTTCTCGATTTGAGAAATAAAACTGAATTTTTTTATCTTTTACTTCCTCTATAATATGCTTAAAATTGGGTTATGTTGATTTGTAACAGTGATGGTGCTGCTGCACTTGTTCTAGTAAGTGGGCAGAAGGCACTCGAGCTTGGACTTGAGGTGATTGCAAAGATCAGTGGTTATGGTGATGCTGCTCAGGTGCCTACATTTTGTGCATTGTTGTTGACTTTTCAATTTACTGATTAAATCCTAAATATCTCTAATTGTGCATAATTAAAATTTGTAAAATGTTCGAGTTTGAAAAATTATAATAAGTTGCTATTAATGAAATTTACACTGAGACGAATATAAAAAGATCCTTTTTGACTATGTTTAACTTAAAGATTTAGAATATTGTGTTCATTCGGGTCATCGGTCAATTTCGGGTCAGGCCAAAATTAGGTCTTGTGTTTACATTGATTTTTACATTATTTTATATTCATTTTGAAGTCGGGTTAAATCGACTTCGGATCTGTTTTGAACACCTCTAAAAAAAAAATAAAAATTAAGAGTGATCGATAAGTAGTGTAAAAAAAAGGAGACACTTAAGCCGAATAAGTAGTTTTTTGGCATGGTTTTAGTATGATTACGAGTCTCTTTATTCCCGAAATCAGAGGTCATCTTTTTTATTTCAAGTCATCAGAAATTATTGATGCAATTTTCTTCTAACCATCATGAATTTGCTCTATTTTACTGAACTCTATTTGATGGCAGGCTCCTGAGAAATTTACAACTGCTCCCGCTCTTGCGATCCCAAAGGCCATGTCTCATGCAGGCTTGAACGCATCCCAGATTGATTACTATGAGATAAACGAAGCTTTCTCGGTGAGTAATGTACTTCTGTATTTCACGCTAGCAGCTAAAATCCTCATAGCTCTCATCAATCTTGTACCGACATTGGCAGGCTGTTGCTATTGCGAACATGAAATTGCTCGATATTCCAGCGGTTAGTCTTTTGGAACGACAATTCTTTGCATACGGAGAAGTTAAACCAGTGTTACATAATTCGCTCTTTGAATTTGCGATTTGCTCAAAGTGGCCCAAAAATAGCGCAAAACCGACCATAATTCGCTTTTTGCGATTCGTGATTCGCGAGAAGATTAGCAAATCATGTGACACTGAGTTAAACAAACATTTTCTTGCAATCCAGTTTGTTGCAAAGTTGTGCTAATAGCAAAGTTTCGTGTTATTGCAATTCGCAGGAAAAAGTGAATGTGCACGGTGGAGCTGTGTCCTTGGGACACCCTCTTGGGTGCAGTGGAGCACGAATCATCGTGACACTTTTGGGGGTATAGAATCTTGATTCCTTTCTTCTTGGGTTGCTCGATCACATAATGAGAGTCATTGTTAACATAGATGATCCTTAGAGGCGAAACATCTTATGTCCCCTTTCCTAGTCGTCTATTTTTGACAATTAATTGGATGTCACTGTTAGGCCGTGACAATTTGTTACATAGTCACCCCATACTCACCCCGTTGGCCCACTCCTATGGACGCACCCACGGATCCCCATGGGTTCAGGCCCACAAACCCACAAGTAATGAGCGTTGATTTGTACATACACTTGATGAGGTTCATTCTTTCCCAAAATCATATGGTATTAGGAAGATTACTCACTCAATATTTTAGCAATGTAAGATCTTCATCACATGTGAAGTATTTCCAACAGTCACTACTTTATAGAGATTTTGATTGGCTGGAACAGTTTTTCTTAATTGGAAATACATTGTTCTTATAGGTACTACGGCAGAAAAATGGTAAATATGGTGTCGGTGGTGTGTGTAATGGTGGAGGTGGTGCATCAGCACTAGTTGTAGAGCTTTTGTGAGCCTTTATGTCGAGGTAAATGCTTTCTTGCTCCTTTCTACGAGCTTTTACATACCTAAAATATCGATTTCCACATTTTATCCATGGAAGTAGGAAGATACTCCATTTAGTATAAAAAAAATTATCCTGAGAGAACTTCAAAACTTATAGCACCTTTTTTTTTATATCGTAGGCCTGTGGACGACTCGGCTCACCTCAATGTTAAAAGAACCATCCGAAATCCGGTGTTTGTGCTACTTATGGTATGGGAATCGGGATTTTTGTTGGCGATGGCTTACGAATAATGCTGGCAGTTTCGATATTACTAGTGGTACAAAGTGTTTCTTTTAGGCTACATAGTCATTGTATTTGCTTTAATTCGTTTTAGGACCGATCAAAACTGTATTCTATGTATTTCGCCTCGTTGGCTAGAGTGTTTCCTGGTATATTCTTCATTTCCTGGGAATAATACTTGATGGTTAGTTCTAGTGATTTGGATCAAAATGGAAGTGATTTCCTTTTGAATTTGTATTCACTTGTAAGTGACATTTTTCAGCTGTTTATGAGTTTGTTATCATTGATTAATTGGAAACAACCTTTTTTTGATTTACGTACATTCAACCCGTTAAACCCTGCTTAGATGAGTTAGTTATTAACATTGAGGTAATGAAATGTTGTCAGCTCGTGCTAGCAGCTGCACAAGATACAGCCCAGAAACGGGAGTTCCTAGTCGTGTCCATACTTGTCTTCATTACCATTAGCTTAGATAATTGTGTGGGTTGGGAGTGGCCTCAACTATGGCGGGCGAATTGGAAGAGTTAGAAGAAAAACGTATAAATCAAATACAAATGAGAATAAAGAAAAACCTGAGAATTTTTCCGGTGATGATAATCTTGGTTCATTTATTAGGGATTGTAATACGTTGCTCATATCCTAACCGAGTTGAGATAAGTTCTAGGTACAAATGAGTTACGTGTTGCTCACACATTTTAGCCCTACGCACTCTCTTTATAAGGGGCATGATACAATACAAAACCAAGTCTTAGTTAACAACTTAAATTTTTGGTTGTGTTGGTTCTTCAGCTGTTATAGTACTTGGTTTTATCATAAACGTTGTCTCGATTTCGTTTAAGATGAAGGATTTTCCTTTTGCGTGCTACAAAGACTTGGTGTAGCAGATAAAGACTCATATCTAGAAGTGTTTGATTCATTAGTTTGGAAATGGAATAAACTCATGTTGTTACATATATGTATATATGCACACGAAAAAGAACGCGCACAAATTTCGCCTTCACAAGATGTGTAAATGTCATCCTGCATCTACATATAAAAGCTCCCAAGTACACAAAATCTGCAGATTCAAGTAGTTCATCTAATCGGAGCTTTGATCCAACCATTGGCGAACGCAATAGCTAAGATGATGAACGGTGTCGACATTCCGAATATGAGAATGTAAGGAAGGGGAGTTGACATGGGATTTTCTCCTTCCCTTTCTCCTGCTGTTTGCCAATACCTACAATAAGCAGTGACATTATACATAGTTAAGGGTTGTTCAAAAACTTCATTGCCGTCTCTGACCTGACCTGACTTCTATGTACCCAACAATCGGAAAGATAAGCGGTGGGTAAACCAGTCTGAGAACTCGAAGGTGACACACTTGGTCATGGATCGGTGGATGTAATTATGGGGTAATCGGGAACGATCTTTACTTTGCCTCAAGTACACGTGCCAGACCTAGGACACTTGGACATGTATAGAACTTGGACAAATCAATTTGGTTTAAAATCGAGAGAATTTATTATTAAATAGCGAAGACGGACACTTGGACATGTATCTCATCGGACACGGGTATGTGATTCGGAGTACCATAGTTGTTTAGGAACATTCTACTTTCATGGAACATAGTAAGAGTCATGTGTCCATTGGTTTTTTAATCAAATGACTCGAGTCATAAACTAAACAGACCCTGAAAACATTTCTTCCTCTAGAACAACTAGATTCCAATACCCGACACCATTAAATAACTCCTACTTAAGCGGAGCTTAAGGATCAAATACATGCAATCTTACCCTCATTTGCGATAATAAAGAGGTTGATAACCCTCGTAGCAGAGGTGTTCAAAACAAACCCGACAACCAAATATTTTCCCTACCTTATAGCTGAACCCAACTTTAAAATTATATAAAAATTAATGCGGACACAAGAGTCGGTACATGACCCGAAATCGACTCAAGGATCCGAATGAACACCTCTACCTCGTAGCAAACATCATATGAAATAAGAAATGCACTTAATTTAATGATTTTGTTTCAATATAATAATCCATTATAATCCGAAACCATAAATAGAAAGTAAGACTCACTGTTCTGGTTCTTGTTCTCTGGTGATGAACTTTCTCTTGCCATCTTTCTTTGGTTCTGTTGCATCATCCCCTCCTAACAAAACAAAATCCCATCTTTTACATAATGTAAGAACAAATTTCATTTACAGAATAAATAAAATTATTAAAAAACATTGAGAAATTTTACCTAATTTAGCATTAATTCTAAAATGTGAATTACAATTTTTTGGAGAATAATGGATGTGGAATAATGGAGTTGAAGGTAATTTTGGTAGATAAAGTTTAGTTACATAGGAGGAAGACAAAGCTATTTTGGCAGCCATTTTTTCTCTTTGCTCAAGAGAATTTCAAGGTTTATTTTTATGGAGTTGTATTGAGAAGATATATGGATATGGTGAGATTGGTTTATGAAATGATATTTATGGCTTTGGCTTTGCCAAGAATCTTATCTTCCTAGATCCTACCAATTAGAAGGTGTCCTCTATTTTCCAAAAGTAATGCTTTTGTTTAAACAATATTTTCACTCATTACAATTATTTCATGATTTTCACATTATTATAAATATAGGCATGCATTATATGAGCGAGATACAGTACATATGATAACAATGAATATGGTGATAGTAAGATCAATAATTATGTCTTTTAATTTTATTTGATCCTAGAAAATGTTTTTAAGAAGAACGATTTAACTTATTAGAGAAACTTAGTTTCTTATACCACTAAAATGATACAATCACTGACTTTGTAATTAAACAAGTAGAACAATTGACAATATTAGTGGTTTTTATTGTACTAGTACAAAATCAGATATTTTTTGTCGATTATTTCTCGTTGTAGAACTTGAACTAGAGAATAACAAAGTTGTGAGCATTGTTAATAATAATCGAGAATTATTTGTAAAACTGCAGATGACACTCCTCTATCCGAAGAAAATTACTAAATTATGCATTTTCATGTAAGAGTATGTTGATGCAAAAAATTAGCAATCACCGGGATATAAGAAATATATTAGAAAAAATGTTTTTTTTTAAAACATGATGGGGTGATAGGAGGAGAAAATTAGGTTAGCGGAAACGAGAATTGAGCACAAGTCTCTTATTAACAAAATCATACACACTCTTAGAAAAAAGTAGTGTTTGTGTTATTTTTGCATTTAGGTCAAACTTTATGGTCAATCAAATACTAATAATTACTTTTCTTAACCTTATTTTTTCTTTATGTCAGTCATTTTTTTCAATTGAATTTTCAATTCTGTCTCTGCATCGTAATAAAAAAATTTATTTTTTGAAATTTATTATATTTACTCCCTCTGTCCCATTACAATTGAAATAAAGAGAGAAAGAATAAGTTTTTTTAAAAAAAGTAAATATGATAATAAATAAATAAATAAATAAATTATATAGATAAAATTTTTTAAAAAATTAAAATATACAAATAAAATTTAAAAAAATTATTTATTATTATTAAAAAAAAATGATGCAAACTAAACTCCACCAAAAATTGCCAAGAAATGTCTTCATCCTTTCTATCAAACTTGACTTCAAAGTCTTCTCTATCGATGCTTCTCTCTAACACAGATAACTAATCCCCAAAAATCTCTGATCCCTCAGCTTCCTTGATTTAGTACGATTCCCCATTTTCCGCTTCAAAGCTTTTATCTTTACTGATAAATTCCTACAAAACCCTAAAATCAATTTTTTTAGGGTTTTGAGATTTCAGGGTTTTTGATATTTCTGATCAAATTCGATTTGGAAGCATTATCCCCAATCAATTTAAGTGAGAAATCAATACTTGAGGTTTCAATTTCCTCTTTATTTGCATATGGGTTGTTTCAGTTTATATTTATACTACTTTATCTGTGGATTTTTTAGTTTTTAGCATTGAATTGTTGTGGAATTAGTTCTTCTTTTGTTGTAATTAATGTCTGTACCATCTTCGATGGCTCTAAACAAGAAACAATCTGTTAAATTAGGCATTTTTGGAAGGTTATTTTGTATTTTTGTTGTTTTAGTAATATTCCTTTTATGGTCTGTTTCACTGATTAGAACTGATTCTGAATCCAATTATGCATCTGGGTCTGATGAGAATGCTGTACATGAGCATAAGAAGTCTGTTTCTTTTGTTAAACACCGGAATTTGAAAATGCCGAAACAGAACGAATTGTCGAAATCTTTGGAGGAACGAAACGGTTTGCCACCTCGAAACGTAGATCTTTATCCTAGTCTTGTTAAGGATCATGTTGTGATTGTGTTGTATGTTCATAATAGGCCACAATATCTTAAAGTGGTTGTTGAGAGTTTGTCTCATGTAGAGGGAATTAATGAGACTCTACTTATTGTTAGTCATGATGGGTTTTTTGAAGAGATGAATAAGATTGTGGAAGGGATTAGGTTTTGTCAAGTTAAGGAGATTTTCGCTCCGTATTCTCCGCATATCTTTCCCGATAGTTTCCCGGGTGTTTCCCCTCGAGATTGTAAGGAGAAGGATGATGTGAGGACGAAGAAGTGTGAGGGGAACCCTGATCAGTATGGAAATCATCGATCGCCTAAGATTGTCTCGCTGAAGCATCATTGGTGGTGGATGATGAACACGGTGTGGGACGGATTGAATGAGACTAAGGATCACAATGGAGATATACTTTTCATTGAAGAAGACCACTTTATATTACCAAATGCTTATAGGAATCTCCAGCTTCTTATAAAGCTGAAACCCGAGAAGTGTTCGAGCTGTTATGCAGTTAATTTGGCTCCCTGGGATGTGAAGTCTAGGGGAGAACGCGTTTCATTATTGTTTGCCGAGAGAGTTGGGAATGTCGGGTATTCATTCAATCGGACTGTTTGGATGAAAATCCACAAGAAGGCCGAAGAGTTTTGTTTTTTCGATGAGTATAATTGGGACATAACAATGTGGTCTCAGGTGTATCCATCTTTCGGGAACCCTGTATATACACTACGAGGACCGAGAAGCAGCGCTGTTCATTTCGGAAAATGTGGTTTGCATCAAGGTCAAGAGGAAAAAAAGGCTTGTATCGATGATGATTCTCTGAATTTTGATGTGCAAAATGATGATAGAGTCATAAATATTAGCCCACAATGGGATGTGTTTGTTTATGACCATCAACCGGGTTATAAAGCCGGATTCAAAGGTTGGGGCGGCTGGGGAGATGCCCGAGACCATAAGTTGTGCCTGAGTTTTGCTTCTATGTATCATCAATGATCAAGAAATTCATCTAACAGAAGATGACCCAGAAGGCAAGACCGCAAGAGTGAAAAGGGAAACGAAGGATTTAGACTAACAGGTTGATATAGTAGAAAATCAAAACGAATGGACTAGAAATATTCATGTGGATGACTACAAGAACTGATTTATCGATTAATATAGATGTTCTAAATTTTCAGGATTGATACTTTGGCGTTGTTGCTGCTGCAGTATTGCTTTACACAACTGAGTAAAGTCATATTTGTCGATGACTTTGTACGAGTATCTTGTATTCTTTTGCATCGTTCTCGTTTGGGTAGCTTTAATTTTGTATCCTACAGTTTTGGTGCTCTGATGATGCTCCTCATTGTTATAGTACTTTGTGTACATCTTTGTTTCCTTTTTTGTAGTGACACTTGAAATTTTCTTATGAACATAAGAGGTATTTGTATTTAGATACATCCTAGATTGAACATCATCTTTCGTTGAGTTAAAAGTGAACCGACCTGAAAACGTGTAGTCCGAAATCATTCGAATTTAACTACGTCTTCTTGTTAACTAAGTACACACTCGAGTGAAGCTAAATCATGCGTGAACCATGATTCATATGTCATAAAAATCGCCAAGTGTGCCGAGTTGATTAAGCCTTGTATTTGATCAAAGACTATAATATATTTTATGACCTTGATAAGCAATCACGGTTTTTTTAACCTAATTATAAAGTCTATTTAATGAAAGACCATCTCTCGATAAACAACTTAAAAATAAAAAATTTATATTCTCACAATTTGTATTATTTGATATATAAAACTATCTCATGGTGAGATCGTCTCATACAACATTTATGAAAATTTAAATCTTTACGACTTCTTAAGTTTTGACTCAAGTTTATCACTGGTGCAAGAAATAAAATGTTTAGCCTCAATTCCATGCTCAAACACAACATATGTTAATGCTAAAATCGTATCAACTTTTGATTTTTCAATAATTAATTTTGACGATCATTTTTTAAAATTAAAAAAAAGATTTTTAACAATCTAAGAAATAATTATTAAAATTTAGTATTAATAAAATTAGGTATCTAAATAAATTAACAAGATTTTAGTGGATTGTATTTTTTTCTCATATATTATTAACCATTTATGATCAAACTTTTTTTTTGATTGGAATGATCAAACTTTATTATAGAACGGTAATACCATCTTTATGGTTGAGTTATAATTGGGCGCCAAAGTATGAACAAAATGAAGTTGATGTTTCAACGGTTACTCCGACGGAAGAATTTCATCATTTGGCGCTTCAATCCTTTTTCAACAATACCCATTACATCTTCTTTGTCATCAACAAATCCTGTTTCTTCATATGATCATGGGCATTACCCATCGTTTTCTGTCTCCTCATATAATCTTCAGCAATCCAATTCTAACTACGAAATTCGGGACTTTCTTGTCAACAGGTACCAGCATTCTTGTACCCGAATTGAAGCTAATCAGCTTCATCTTGGGGTGTATAAACATGGGTTTAAAGCAGATTTATTTTTGGTCAATTCCATCATCAATTTGTATGCTAGAATTGGTGACCTTAATTCTGCACGCCAGGTGTTCGATGAAATTTCCGAAAGAAATTTAGTTACTTGGGCATGTTTGATTTCTGGTTATGGTCAAAATGGTATGCCATTTGCAGCTTGTGTTGCTTTTAGGGATATGATTTCTGCGGGTTTTGCTCCTAATAATTATGCTTTTGGTAGTGTCTTGCGCGCTTGTCAAGAGTTGGGTAGTGATTATCTTAAGTTTGGAATGCAAATTCATGGTTTGATAGCTAAAATTAGCTTTTCTCATAATGTGCTTGTTAATAATGTGTTGATATCCATGTATGGAAGTTGTTGTTTGGAGTCATGTGATAGTGCAAGGCGAGTGTTTGATGAAATAGATGGGAGGATTTTAGTATCTTGGAATTCTATTATTTCAGTGTACTCGAAAAGAGGAGATGCATATGGCGCTTTTAAGATTTTCTCTAGGATGCAACATGAAGGTTCAGAGTTCGATTTTAAGCCTAATGCTTATACATTGAGTAGCTTAATTGCTGCTGTGTCTTCTTCTCCGTATTCTAGTTCATACTTGCTTCAGCAAATAGCTTCAAGGGTGCAAAAATCTGGATTTCTGCAAGATTTATATGTAGGAAGTGCATTAGTCAGTGCTTTTGCGAAGTCCGGTTTGATTGACGATTCTTGGAAAGTTTTGGAGTGTATGAGTGCTAGAAATGCAGTCACGGTGAATGGATTTATGGTTGGTTTAGTGAATCAAAAGAGAGGAGAAGAAGCTGTTAGTGTTTTTAAGCAGATGAAACATTTGGTTCAAGCCAATCCAGACTCCTACGTGGTCCTATTAAGTGCTTTTTCCGAATTCACTGATTTGGAGGAAGGGATACGAAAGGGTAAAGAACTTCACGCATACGCTATGAGAAGTGGCTTAGTGGGTGCTAACATTTCAGTTTTCAATGCTTTGATTAACATGTATGCTAAATGTGGTGCTATAGGTAGTGCGTCTGCTGTCTTTGAACAAATGGGTACGAGAGACTTGGTTTCATGGAACTCACTAATAGCTGGTCTTGATCAAAATCAACTGTTCGAAGAAGCCGTAACAAGTTTCTGCTGTATGAAGAGAACTGGGATGAAGCCCACGAATTTCGCGTTGATAAGTTGTTTGAGTTCATGTGCAAGCTTAGGTTGGCTGAGACAAGGTCGAAGTGTTCATGCAGAAGCGCTTAAATTAGGACTTGATTCTGATATCTCGGTTTCCAATTCACTTCTATCTTTATATGCAGATACAAGAAGTTTCAATGATTCCGGGAAAATATTTTGTTTGATGCCTGAGCACGATCAAGTTTCTTGGAATTCTATTATTGGTGCATTAGCTGATTCAGAAGCGACTGCATTTGAAGCTGTAATGTACTTCCTTGACATGATCCGATTGGGCTGGAAGCTTGATGGGGTAACCTTAATTAACATTCTTTCTGCAATATCATCTGACCCTCTTTCACTTTCTGAATTAGGCCCTCAGATTCATGTGTTAGCATTCAAATATTGCTTTGCAAATAACATCGCAGTTGAAAATGCTCTTATCGCTTGCTACGGAAAATCCAGCAGGATGGAAGACTGTGAATCAGTATTTTCGAGAATGGCTCGAAAAGATGAGATTAGTTGGAACTCTATGATATCTGGTTGCATACATAATGAGCAGTTATCGAAAGCCGTCGATCTAGTGTGGTTCATGATGCAAAGTGGTAAGAGGTTGGATCATTTTGCGTTTGCGACTGTTCTAAGCGCATGTGCCTCTGTTGCTACTCTGGAGCGTGGTATGGAGGTTCATGCTTGTCAAATAAGGGCCTGTCTGGAATCTGATGTCGTGGTGGGAAGTGCGATTGTTGACATGTATGCAAAGTGTGGAAGGATAGACTACGCTTCAAAATTCTTTCAACGGATGCCTGTAAAAAATCTATATTCTTGGAATACCATGATATCGGGTTATGCACGCCATGGATTTGCAGGTAAAGCTTTAGAGATTTTTGATCGAATGAAGGAAGAAGGGCAATCACCAAATGAAGTTACATTTGTTGGAATCTTATCTGCTTGTAGTCATGGTGGTTTAGTTGAAAAGGGTTTTGAACTTTTTGAGTCTATGAGCAATGATTATGGATTGGCTCCTCATATGGAGCACTTTTCGTGCATGGTAGATCTCCTTGGCCGGTCCGGTAAGCTAGATAAAGTTGAAGATTTTATAAACAAAATGCCTATAGAACCAAATGCTCTTATTTGGAGAACAGTTTTGGGGTCTTGCTGCCGAACCAATGGTCGAAACAATGAGTTGGGTAGGCGTGCTGCAGAGACGCTTTCGCAGCTAGAGCCAGAAAATGGCACGAATTATGTGCTGCTTGCAAACATGTATGCTGCTGGAGCAAAGTGGGAAAACACAGAGGTTGCCAGGTCTGCAATAGGTTTAGTTGATGCAAAGAAACAAGCCGGATGCAGTTGGGTTTGAATAGTGAAACATAATTTGCTAGTTAGTTCGCCTTTTGGATTCGCAATTCACTCAAAATGGTTCAAAAATAGCCTAAAAATCGACCATGATTCGCTTTTTCCGATTCGTGATTCGCAAGGCGATTAGCAAATCATGTGACACTGGGTTTGAAGGATGCCATTCATGTATTTCAGTATTTGTTGACCGAGACTAATCACACCCCGAAAAAGATACAATTAATGAAAAAATTGAAGACCAGCCGAGTAAGATGAGAAATACTGATGATGTGCCATTGACAATTTATAATCTTAAATTGAAGAGCAAGGAGGAACTACTGAGTTATCACTGTGAGAATTTGGCTATTGTTTTTGTTTTTAGTCGCTGATTAACCTCTACCATAGGGTAATGAAAAATCTGCAAGTATGTGGCAACCAATGAAACATAATTCGCTAGTTAGTTCGCCTATTTGGATTCGCGATTCGCTCAAAATGGTTTAGAAATAGCCTAAAACCGACCATAATTCGCTTTTTTTATCTGTGATTTGCAAGGCAATTAGCGAATTATATGACACTAGTGGCAACTGTCACTCTGCCTTTTGATAAATACTGCATATTGTTGGTTACCAAATTGTTTAGTGAGCCTCTAATCATTTTTTATGGTCAATGTTTGGGGCAAATTCTGGATACTAGTAAAGGGCGGGCCAAACAATCGTCTCTACATGTATGCTAAACCAACTCGACTGTCGGTATCTTGCGTGCAAGTAGGTTCTCGTCAGCAGAAAGAATCAATCTGCTCCTAAACGAATTGCATCACGCCTTGAGCCTAACAAGGCAACAATAGTAGAATCCCGCTAAATATGTGCATCAAAAGTTGCAGCTTTTATCTCGGAGTACTATGTGAAACAAGAGTCAAAATGGGCAAGCAATTATATCAGATTCTGTAGAGCACAGTTTTGAACACCGGCTTTAGAAGAGCACTATTCGTAGTGAAGCATGGTCAAACTCAAGGGCTTGTTGCTCCGTCTTAACTAGCAGGTTAGCGGCTCTTTTGTGGCCTTTGATTCTACTTTGAGAAATTTTGTTTCGTAAAATTTCTTTTTGTTAAACCTATATATCCCACTTACTGTGGATCTCTTGCTTGGACAGTTCTGCGTATGAAATGTTCGATGTGAATTCCTCACCGGGTGAAGTTTTAAATTGCCTGCTGACTGCCGTAGCCTTGTTCAGGTCGTTTTCTTCTTTATTGTATTTTGTTCAAGTTGTCGATCTACTTGACGCACTTGCTTGCGATTTCTGTTCATTCCTTTGTTACTCGGACACTTCTACCTCAAGTATCTGTCGTATAATGATGCAATGCATTAGGAACAATTCTGAAATATTAAGAATCAGATAACTGAGTTCGTATTCTTTTCTTTTTCAACCATCACGAGTTGATTTCTGGTGATACAAGAATCGGAGGTTTGTCGATGTATGATACATCGATTAGCCATGATGCAGGCAAATAAATGTGAACGGAAGAACATGATCGAGCATTCCATACTACGAAAGATGAATACCGTCGTCATCACAAGTTGATCTCTGGTGATGCAAGAATTGGAGGTTTATCGATGTATGTTACATCGATTAGCCATGACGCAGGCAAAGAAATATGAACGGAATCGAGCATTCCGTGTCACGAAAGAGGGATACTGTTTTCGTCTGGAGAAGATTACTGGATTTTATGTCATGGAATTATTCAGATGTTCACATGTAATGGTAGAGTGATCAAGTTGAAAAACACACTTGAAGATGATAGCTACTTGGTTGTTTTGATTCAAGGCCTAGAAATTTTGTAGCTAGTAAAATGTTACATATTTGTGGTAAATTATATTCGTGATTTACAAGGTTTTTTTTTTTATTTATTTATTATATTCTCTCTATCCCTTTAAATTTGATATATTCATAAATTAAGATAAATTTTATGTGTATTAGATTACATCATGTTCTCATAATGTAACAAAATGAATCCACCAATTTCATTTATAAACAAGTCTAGTTTATGATTTGAGTATGACAAATAATAAAAGAATATGAAACAAAATACGACTTTTTGACAATTAAATATACTCTCAAAATTTAAAAGTAATCATTAAAAAAAAAGCATTAAGATACACATTCGAGAAATATTGTAAAGCAAGATTGATTCACAATTGTATACTATATCTACTACTCTATATAAATGTAAAAATTAATTAAAACGAAATAATACAAATTTTAATTGCTTTAGGCAAACATAGTTTATGATTTAATTATTATTACTACAACTAATAAAAAAATATAAATAAAAAATTGATCTTTCAAAGCTAAATATGCCTTTAAATTTTTTTATTAATTTGATCTTTCCAAACTACAATTTATTAAGTTAATTTTTTTCCTAGTTCAAATCTTCTAAATTAAAATGATCCATTTAAATAGAACAAATAAATACTCCCTCCGTTCATTTTTATTTGTCCATTTTACCTTTTACAAATATTTTTTAGCAAATTTTAAGCCTTAATATCTCTAACTACGTATCATAAAAAATTATAAAAATTATATATTAAAAAACTTTACATCAATACAAATCTAACAGGATCTCACATAAATATATTTTATCTTGAATATATATTTTAAAAATCTAATTTAAATTCCTCTCTTTTAAAATGAACAAACTTAAAATTGAAAAAAAAAAAAGAAGGGAATAAGAAGTAATAAATCCCCTTTCAATTTGTAGTTGGTACTTGATATTAATTATCGTACAAAATTTATGTCACTTATTTTTTTAAGGACTTTGTTATATGTACATGGACTAATTTCAATGGAATCTTTGACAAGTTTATTAATAGATCAACAAATTACTCATTAAATTAGCCTTGTAAAATAATTAATCTTTGACAAGTTCACCACAAAATTAAAGTAATAAATTGCTCTTATATTGAAAAAAAAAAATTACTCATGATTTATATGGGGAATATAAAAGAATCTTATTAGCATTAATGGTTATATGTAGTCCTTAGGGCTACATATAACATTTGCCTTCTTTTAATTATCCCACCAAATTTACCGTAATTTTTTTTAAAATCATAATTTACACCTATTTTAAATTACAATTAATTCATTAGTAAAAAAGTCTAACATCTACATCAAAATTATCATCAAATCAAATACAAAGTTTAGCATTAACTATCAACTTAGAACAAACACTTCTTCGGTTCTTCCTCTTGATTTCATCTAAAAACATAACACAAAAACTCTATAAATATATCGATTTATCTACTTTTGAGAGAATAACTAATTGAAATTCTACCAAAATCTAAAGATGACAATCATATCATTTTGTCAAACAACTCAAGAACTCCATAGATGATATGGGTTTTCTTTGTGTCCTTTGATTTTCCCCTTTCTGAATGAGGTATGTAGATACCAAATCCCAATTTCACTGCATATCTTTTACTATCTTCTGTTAAACCCTTGATGGGATTTTAGTTCCTTGCTTAGAAATACACCAATTGATCATACATACATCAAAAAGTTTGGAATTTTCTATCAATTGAGGATACTTTAATTTTCTTGTTCTTAGGTTAAATGCTATACATTTTAAATTTTTTTTTGTTATAAAAGCATTAATCTTTTTACCATCTTATGGGTCTTTTGCAAAGAATTAATCTTTATTGATGTTGTTCTTGATTCCCTCTATCTAATGCTCT
The DNA here is from genome assembly GCF_026212465.1 of Amaranthus tricolor. NCBI lineage: Eukaryota > Viridiplantae > Streptophyta > Magnoliopsida > Caryophyllales > Amaranthaceae > Amaranthus > Amaranthus tricolor. The sequence goes on along the minus strand of NC_080048.1, from coordinate 40,123,999 downwards.
AATAAAACTGATGGATATTTTTTGATTGATTTCAATTGTATTTCTCAAGGTTTGAAGGTGTTGGTTATTGTTCCTACTTGATTCAATTATTCCGTTTACTTTCTTGTCAATTGTTCCTCCTCTTTCGCATAGTAAAGCAATAACTATAATGAGGGTAGGGATTTTATTGCACTTTAGGATACCTAAATGGCTCTAAATAACACTTACAATTGGGGGAAAGTGTTTTTTTTTTTTTTTTTTTTTTTTTTTAATTATATATCGTTGTTGTAATATAAGTCACTGATAAGATTGATGTTTAGGAGGTTGAGCAAATGCTAGTATTTTTTCATAGGTCTTATTTATAATTGAATTGCTCTCGAACAGAAACGAAAGGACGGAATAGAGTAACTTATTGAGTGGTTTGATATTAACGTGGTATACGAGTTTGTTTACTCTAAAGCATTCCATATCTTCGTTTGTTTCTCTTGTGCTCGCAAATATGCAAAGACCGCCCATTAAAAGCGTGTCGATGAAAGTTATTTTCGATGTTTCATTTGTGAGCGGATTCTGTATCGTGGTTGAAATGGTGGGTTTCAAATATATTACACCCGACTCGTAGATTGGCTATGAAACACAAAAGCAATATTTGGATTCAGAAGGAGCAATGCCCCTGTGGAGATTGGAAGTGTTTTATAAAATACGAAGGGGAAGAACAAGGTCAAGCTTGTCAGCCCTCACAAAACGGGTCATCATCGTCCTCATCATCTGCAGTCGTCTTTGCACCATATGTGGGTCAGATTTTTGTAAGTGATTTTGAAGCTTTCGATTATTACAGTAGTTTTGCTCGTAAGAATGGTTTTTCGATTAGGAAAGCACGATCTACTGAAAGCCATAATCTTGGGGTTTACCGAAGGGATTTTGTTTGTTATCGTTCGGGATTCAATCAACCGAGAAAAAAGGCTAATGTAGAGCATCCGAGAGAAAGAAAATCCGTTCGTTGTGGTTGTGATGCGAAATTATACTTGACAAAGGAAATTATAAATGGGGTTACTCAGTGGTATGTTTCCCAGTTTAGTAATGTACATAACCATGAATTGCTAGAAGATGATCAAGTGCGTTTGCTCCCTGCGTATCGAAAAATTCAAGAAGGTGATCAAGAACGGATTCTCTTACTCTCTAAAGCGGGGTTTCCTGTCAATAGAATAATCAATATTTTGGAACTCGAAAAGGGTGTTCAGCCGGGGCAATTGCCGTTTATAGAGAAAGATATTAGAAACTTTGTTCGTACGTGCAAGAAAAATGTGCAAGAAAATGATGTTCTTCTCACCGAGAAAAGGGAAACCGATATGGTGGAGCTGCTTGAGACGTGCAAAGCCAAGGCGGAAAGAGATGGAGATTTTGTTTTCGATTTCTTGACAGATTCAGATGGAAAAGTCGAAAACATAGCATGGTCGTATGGTGACTCGGTTCGTGCCATTAACCTTTTCGGTAATGTTGTTCAATTCGACATTACCTATCAATCCGTTACTTATGGAATGCTTCTTGGTTTATTGACGGGTATAGATAATCATGGCAAGCCGATTTTTATTGCTTGTGCTCTCCTCCAAGAAGAAAATTCTCATTCGTTCGTGTGGGCCTTACAGGTTAAATTTCTATCTCGTTGTAGCATAGTTTGCCAGCTTATTCACTTTTTGAATTCGTATTCTTTCAAAATGACTCAACAATAGCCCAAAACCGATCATAATTCGCTTTTTTCAATTCATGATTCACGAGGAGAATAGCGAATTATGTCACACCGGTCTATCTCTGTTTCATTTTACTTGTTTCTATTAGGCCATGTCAATTCGTCACATAATTTCACGTGGCCCATTCGTGTGGACACGGGACACCTGTGGGCTCTGGCCCACAAACCCACAAGTCAAGAGTGTTGACTTGCACATACACTTGGTGAGGTTCGTTGTTCCCAAAACCATATGGTAGTTTGAGGATTAGCTCACCAAATATATATATATATGTATATATAAGTCCACAACCCACTATTTTATCGATGTGGAATCTTATCTCATATGTGAAGTATTTCGAATAGTTTCTTATTTTTGTCATATAAACTCTTTCTCAACAGACTTTTGTCCGGTTCATGCAAGGAAGACACCCGCAGACCATAGTGACCGATCTAGATCCTGGCCTCCGAGACATCATAGCAAGCGAATTGCCGAATACTAAACATGTAATATCTTTATGGTACATTATGTCTAAATTGAACAGCTGGTTCTCTCTAGCTCTCGGACCGAATATGTCGGATTTCAAGTCTCATTTTGTAATGGTGTGCTATGTGGAGAGTATAGAAGATTTTGAACATCATTGGAGTCATTTGGTCTCTAGGTTTGGACTTGGGTCAGATAAACACATATCTCTTCTATCATCATGTCGAGCGTGTTGGGCTTTTTCATATACGAGAGACTGTTTAGTTTCGCGAATCACAACAGCTGAATACATGAGATGCTTGAATAGTTTCTTGAAGGACATATTAAATGAGCAAACATGCTTACAAGTCTTCTTTGAGCAGGTATTGTTATCGTTAAGAAAATAAGTGGTTACGCCTAAACCAGCCTAATCGGTCGGTCGGGTCTAGGGGGTTTAGTGGGCCGGATAACAGCCAGACTGGGCATAAGTAAATATGGGCCGGGTTGGAGAAGGGACTTTAAATTTAATATGGGCTTTAAATGGGTCGGGCTTTGATAGTCCGGCCCAACCCAATCCATTTTTATTGCTATAAATTATTTTAATTCCTGTTATCAATTTATGACAATTAAATTATCATTTACAATAATTAAATTGAAAAAAAGTATTAATAATCTCATTGACATTGTTATTTATAATATTTAAATTATACATTAATTATACTATTTACAAGGCCAAAACCTGTTTTCGGCCCGGTCCATTATAAAGCCCTTTTAAAAACGGACTGGATAAGGGCTTAAAATGGGGGCTCGGGTCATAAATTTATTGTTAAGTTTATTCACATTGCTATTAAACAACTAAAAATATCATGTAATTTTTTCCGTCAAAGTTTAAAACTAGATTATCTTATTATGTTGGGCCAAAAACAGCTTTTTTAATTTTTAGTCTTTATTATGGAATATTTGAATAGAAATTAACGAAAAAAAGAGTAGATCATGACTCAAAAATATTGATATAGAACTCAAAAATTCACTAAATTTCATAAAAATAGGTTGGATCGAGTCAAAATTTGATATGTGTACGCCTTATTTGTTTCTTTTAACGATCTGTAAGAAAAGTATTCGGGTTTTTGTAGGTAGGTCGTTCTGCAAATTTGGGATATGGAGCGAACGACAAAATACGTTATATTCATCCCAAAACATGCATGCCTATTGAGGAACTCGCACAAAGCATTCTTACACCGTATGCCTTCAATGTGTTCCAGCACGAACTTGTGTTAACGATGCAATACGCAGTCGTAGAAATGGAAAAAGGATCTTACGTTGTGCGTCACTATAAGAAAATTGAAGGAGAGCGTGTTCTGTTATGGATTCCGGAAGATGAGCAAATCCATTGCTCATGTAAAGGATTTGAACATTCCGGAATATTGTGCAGGCATGCTCTTCGGCTTTTTGTTGCTAAGAATTATTTTCGACTTCCCGAAAAATATTTTCCATTTCGATGGAGAATGGAGAATTCATTGATGCCTACGGATCAGGAACATGCTCGACCAATCAAACAAGTGCACTACTATGCTTTACGTTCTGTTACTGATACTTTAACGACAGAGTCGTTAGTCTCTAAAGAGCGGTTTAACTATGTTCATAAGGAACTGACGACACTTCTTGATCGTGTCAAAGATATGCCCGTTGATGAAGGTGCTACAGACATGTTAAACTAACAATTTCGATGAATCTTAGATTTGAGTTATGGCTAATTATATCGGATTAACTATCAACGAAAGCGGTTGTAGATAATGTGACATGGTTTATACGATAATCGATGATTACTAGAGTCTAGAAATTCTCTTTTTGCAGAAGATCGACCAAGGTTATGAGGAAAAGGCGTAGTTTTTGATGCTTCACCTCAATGTACGCGGACAAAAGGAAGCCTCCCAACTCGAAGAAGAAGTTTTGGTTGTCGAATTCGGATTGAGAAGGTAATTTTGCTAACTTTCGGTACTGTAACATTTGTGTATTTATTGCCCAACTTATTAAACATCATTATTCATTAGCCTTCTATTAGCATTGGGTTAATGGAATGTTGTTATAGCAGTCTTCTATTGGTTGGTGTTGATTTGGATTGTTCATTATTGTCATCATTATATTTAGTGTATTTTACTCTAATGTTTAAGATTTGGGGATAAAAGATATCATACTTTTTCCCCTTAAGTTTTTGTAATTGGTATTAGTTTTTGTAGGTTCATTATGATCATCATCCTCATGACCTTAAGGTTACGGGTTCAAATTGCACCAAGTGAAGAGCATTTGGAGGAAGCTTTCGCTATCGATTTCTTTCTCTCACGTGTTTGAGCTTTGTATTGGGCTCGGAGCAAGGGTAGACCAAAATTATTCTTTGTACTATAAAATATTTTTTTAACCAAAACTGAGTCTTATTTATTAACGGTTTTTTTTTTCTATATTTAAATTTTTTATAAGGTAGGCCGAGAAAAAGAGAAAGTTAGATGAGAATAGAAACCGAGACCTTGCTCTCTAATTGAAACAAAACATATTTATCTTCTCTTATTATTGTTCAAATGTTTGAAGTGTTAGAAATGAGGGAATTTAGTATAATTGGTCAATATCTAACATAATTAAGAAAATAATTAATATGCCTAATCATTCACAATATACCAAGTAATACTAATTTACTCAATAACTTAGCAAGAAAAATGATTGTTAGTTAGCCAAATCACAACATTATGCAACCATTTCAAGTAATTACTAGATCATGAAAGTCAAATCTTGCTTAGTCTTAAACTTTCTATTTGAAGATAATTAACCTTGCTATTCTTTTGGGTCTTGTTAGTGCTAACAATGTTGGGGAACCATACTGTCATGTGAGTACATGTGTATAAAATAAATGTGAAGATCCGATATTGATTTGACATTGTAATTGAATTTGATTTGGCCTGTTATCAAAAATGGACACAATCTTCGATTTTGAATCAATATGAAACACCTGATTTAAAATTGACTCGATAATCCGAATGAAAACGCTATATGTGAGCTTTAAAGGCTTGTTCAAATGAGAAACAAATATCGTCTTAATTTATATGATAATTTCAATTAGCAAGATACACTAAATATAATGATGAGATGATGAAATAATTGCTAAGACCGATACGATGCGAAGTACTTTGATGAACGATAACGATTTCAATGAACTAACATGCGTTTGATGAAATAAAATTACGTAATAACACAATGATTTAAGGAGGTTCACCCAATGATAGCTACGTCCTCTGTGGTGTGTAGTTGCTTGTTTGTATTATTTCAATGGAGCAAAACACTCTTACAAATGAAGTATTACAATTGAGTAAGAAATAAAAAACAAAGGCTGTGCTTTTAGGCTTGCGGTTGTGTTTGATGTATTTTGGTTTACTAATAAGCTCTCTATTTATAGTGCTAAGTACATTCAATGATAATTGCTCACTTAATACATTCTTAATGCTAAAAAATGAACAACTTGTAACAGCTCCAAAGACCATTGAATCGACACAGAAGAATCCAAAGCAGGTTGGACTTACTGCTCGTTCGAGCAGCTTCACGGGGGATGATTCTGATCTCTTCAGCTGAGGCGCTCGTTCGAGCCATTTACCCGCTCGTTCGAACACTAATTCCAGCAGTCTTCTGTTGCGTACTGATCTACACGCTCGAACAAGGCACTTGCACTATACTTTGATGCCCCGAACAAGGCATCTTCTGCAGCATTGAAAACTCTTGAAATTCTTCATTAATATCATTCATCATACATCATAAAACCCATGTTTAAGATACTCTATCAATTTCCTCATAACTTCAAGGAATTAAACCACACTTAAAACACCACCAATCAATCACACACATTAAGACACCAATCTTAATTCACCCATTTACTTACTCCATAAGATTTCATCTCAAGAATTCACACATAAATGTACACTTAATTTTGTACACTCAAGTCACACAATTCATAACAGATGATATCATAACAAATCAAAATAAAAAAATACAGTAAAATTCGTGCAAGGGAGAAACACATATATAAGTGTAGAAGCATGATAGTTTACACATGCATTATAATTGTGTCCAATTGGTACGTTTGGACTTTTTGTGGTGCCGTGCACTCTGGTGTTAATGGGATACAGACGATGCGCTCTCTGCACGCTCTAATATTCATTTTTTATTATATGTAATACTAAAAAACTCGTGCAATATACCGTTTTTTTAATATAAATTAATATAAAAAAATATTAGTTTTAATTAATGATTTAATTATATATTATCTTTATCTTATTCAAATATGTTTATTCAGATTTAGTTATCATTATCATAATTATTTTCAAATTTTCAGATATAGTTATCTTATTTAAATATTTTTCATATAAGTGGTAACAATTTGATGCATTAGACAGGTGTAATTCTCAAACATTGATATCACACATTCGAACATTGATATCCAATCAAAAAAATTCCTTAAATAATTGCCATATTCGAACAATGATATCCAATCAAATAATTCCACATGGCATGAGTTATAGAATGAAGACATGTGTCATTTTACATTCTTTTTAGTAAATGTTATGATTTCAGACTTAAGTTTACAGAATTTCCCACTAAAATGGGAGATAAAATTGATTATTTTTTAAGTAGTGAATAGTAAAACTATGTCACAAGTGCAAAAAGAAAAGTCTTCAATTGTTATGTTAACTCGTGATTTTCCTTTTTTATTCTTTTGGTTCTTGGGAAAATAGAAGAAAATAGTATTAATAGGTCAACAAAGAATATGTAGATAAGATGAAAAGAGAAATTAAATTTGTGAATGAGACTAGGAAATATTTGTGGGAGTTTGGCAAGTGGTCAACTATTGATTGTTAGTTGTTAGTTGATTTAATTGACTGATCAGTTGATAGCATTTGCTTTTTTATTAACTATTAAGTTGGTCGTAGAAATCAGCTTTAATTGACTTGTTTGATAATATAAGTCCTTGGTTGGTAGTTCTTCATTTGAGAAATTATAAGTCAAATGAGTTAAAAACTAATTTAAAAAGTTATTTTGAGTAACTTTTTATTTAAAAATAAATAAAAATAAGTCTTTTATTTATAATTAAATAAGTTAAAAGTCAAAAGACAATTACATATACAAATTAGTCAAAAAGCTCATTACCAAAACAAGGTTAATGTGGTTCTTTTTAAAAAAGAGTCTCCTAATCGAACACCCCAAAATGTTGAATAAAAATTTTGTATGAGCGTAAATTGCATTATTTGATTATAGTTTAAAGTTGAAAATTTATTTCTAAACCACGCTTCAATTGACACGCGTCAACCAATTATCAATTAATATTTACTAAAATTTAAATATAGTAAAATAAATCAAATATCAACAAATTAAAAATATAGCCAAACAAGTAAGATTAGATTGAAGGAATATTTGTACCAACTTTTATTTTCTACTCAATAATGGTCAATTTATATCGCAAAAAATTTATTTAATTGAAAGATACTCTTTTTGGTCCCCTAATTTTGCATTATTTTTTACTTTAATTTATCCTAATAATTTTGCGTTATTTTTTTTAATTGGCAATGGTCTCGCTATACTTTTTAATCTCATCAATAAATTTATATTTCCTCCTTATTTTCAACCACTCATTTATATCTTTCTTTTAATTTTTTTATCTCATTTTTCAACCAATTTTTTTTTCTACTTTAATAAATATTATAATAAATGCAAAATTAAAAGGATAAGTCGATAACCATCAAAGAAAAAAATGTCATTGGTTGAAAGCAAAACCAAATTCCTTCCCCAAACGTGTCAATGTCATGTGTGAATGTGCTCTTGTGGACCAATTTTATTAATTAATTATGGAAAAGTAAATAAAACTCCCGCAATCTCTATGAAATCAAAACGACAATAATTTGTAAAAAATTATCCAATTTATTTTTTTTCAAAAAACTACCTAATGTGGTATATTTCTCTACGAATGACTACCACTTAACAGAAAACGTTAATGGACCATTAAGTTTAAGGGTTTGACCAATTTGAGAGGTAAAATTATCTATGTGGCAGTATCTCATTGGTCCAGTAATTTTAAAAAATTAAAAATTAAAACACATAAATTAACAAAAAAATAATAGATATTTGACGTCATTAATTTTTACTCATCATAACGATATTTTTTTAAAAAAACAAACATCACGATTATCCTTATGGGATAACTCTTTTGAAAATCCGGTCTGAACAAGTACTTATTTTCGAAAGAGTTACCCATAAGGATAATCGTGACATTCATTTTTTGTAAAATCATCGTTATGATGGCTAAAAATGACGTTTAATATCTTCAACCGGATTTTCAAAATAGTTACCCAATTAGGGTAATCGCTACGTCCGTTTTTTTAAAAAAATATCGTTATAATGGGTAAAAATGACGTCAAATATAATTTTTTTTGTTAATTTTTGTGTTTTAATTTTTAATTATTTAAAAATACGAGGACTAATGAGATACTTCCACATAGACAACTTAACCTCTCAAATTGGTCGAACCCTCAACCTTAACTGTCAATTCATGTTTTCTGTTAAGTGGTAGTCATTTGCAGAGAAATATATTACATTAGGTAGTTTTTTGCAAACAAAAATACATAAGATAGTTTTTTGCAAATAGACTTATAGATAAAGTAGTTTCTTATAATTTTTCCTTCTATACTAAAATTATGTGAATAAAATTTTAAAAAATTTAAAAATTTGTAGCTAAAATTTTTTAAAAGGGAAGGAGATCTTACTCAAAATTTAAAAAAAAAAAATTGATCAAAATAGAAATATTTGTAAACTCAATGTTTGAAATTTTTGGATAAAAATAGATAGACCAAAACTACCTCTTCTTTCAAGTCTTCTTTCCTTAAATCTTAGAGGACCCATTCATTGGACTTATTGTCTAAATAATTAGAAGTATTTACTTTTTCCCCTCTTATAAATTTGATATTAATATATGATACTCAAAGGAGAGGTTATGAGTATATTCAACATGTTTGATTGTATGGGGCTTTAAAAAATTTGGGATTCAGCTCTTAATATTAAATTATGTTGTATGTGCTACGTGTTTAGAGATACAATGTTATTAGAAAAAGAACGTAATTTTTGAAATTGCACAGGACCTTAAAAAAATTTAACAATTTTTACTCCGCCCCTAATAATACTTAATATTTTTGTTATAAAGTGGAATAATTATGATCAGGGTCTGAGGAAGAAATGAAGCCGGCAACTTATACCCATAAAGAGATTGCATCAATCACATATAAATTATTTATTAATAATATTAATTTTTTTTCTTCTATTTAATTTTTTTTAATAGTTTTATCTTTATAATTTTATAAGAAAATTAACAAAGAAAAGTAAAAATAAATGTTGATATTGATATTGATATTTTGTGGATGTAGCATACTACCTAATAATTTATTTTTTCATAATTGTTGTAGAACCCACGCCTAAAAAATTCCACAAGTATTGATTTTATTAAAACTTGATTCCGTTTTCTAAGGGTAATGAGTCTATTGACTTCAAGTCTTCCTATTTTATTTTGTAATTTCGAAAACGATAGCAAATTGGGTTTGAACACATTTATACGCGTCTTTGCTTCTTTTGAATTTCACACTTTAAATATTCATAAATTTTTAAATAAGAAGTTTTTATGTTGAGACTATTTTTATTGGGCTAATCCATATATAATTCTTATAATTATTAACAATTTTAAAATGTTCATTAGAGAAATAAAATAATTATATAGGTCGTCTCATGGTGAGACGTTTTCATATAAGACGAGTTGTTGAATATTTATTATAATTTTTACTTGATTATGGGTGTGTTCTACACTTCTATGTAACAATTAGTGATTTAATGAGGCTGAAATAATATCTCTATACAAAAAATATTTGTCATTGTTTGGTTAAATAAATTAAATGGTGACAATATGTCACATAACCATCCCTTGAGCTCATTTGTGTGGACTTGCTACGAGGCACATGTGGGTTCAAACCCACAAATTCACGAGTAATAAGAGTTGACTTACATATACTTAATGAGATTTACTCTTTTTCAAAACTATATGATATTAGGAGAATTAGTCTACAATCCACTATTTTAATAATGTAAAATCTCCTCACATATAATGTATTTCCAGCTATATTGAAAACATTATAATTTATAACCATTAGTAGTTTAATGAGGTTGACAACTAGACCTCTACCCACCAAGTAACGTTGATTCGAACATGCTCTATGTTTCTTTTTAATGTGATTTGTTTTGAAAGATCTAAAACAAAAAATATTTTTTTTTCCGAGGAGGGTAAGCTAAAGATTCTCAAGAAGAGTGAGAAATTAATTTTTTTTTTTTGCGATGAAAACTAAACCTCTATTATAAAGGAAATAAAAAGTGTTTAATCACTAAACTAATCTGTAATATTTAAAATTGCAAATATGATAAAAATACAGATCAAAACTGAATGAGAATTAGTAAGGGCATTTAGATAGTTTTGAAAAGAGAAAATATAGCGAAGTAGATAAGACAAACAAATCGAAAATCATGGTAAAATCCTAGGACAAACGAGTATCAATTGAAAATGAATTAAGTTGATGATCGTTAACACTAAAATGAAAGAAGTTTTTTACAATTGACAAATGATTCTTATTATAGCTTTTGATATGATGTAACAAAATGTATAGCCCGAACAAATATTATGGGCTATTTAGAACATGATTTAGGTCATATTATTTATTATTAGTATTGGATCATGTAATATTATTGTAGATGATGATAGTTGAGTTGATTTTAGCATACATACAAAAATAAGTGTTGATTTACATTTTAAATTGATATCCTGAATTATTAGTTAATTAGGCTCTCTCTTGAGAGACCGTCTTTTCTAAAGACGGCTCTCAAGAGCCCAACCCACTTTCCTTCTTTAGTAAATATCTTAATTTTTAAAAAACTGTTGTTTTTGAAATAAAACTGCAGAAAAATGCTTTCTTTTTGAAAGATGAAAAGTTTTCTGATTAACTGCCTATTCCCAAGCAAAATAAAACATCATTTAGTACTACATCAAATTTTTTTCTTTTTTTAAAAAAAATTAAGGTTCATCAATGGTGGAAAATAGTGATGTTGAAGATGACAATTATGGCTAATTTTTATGATTTGGGGTTAAAATAATATATTTGAAGTTATAACGTAATATATTTGGGGTTATAACCATAATATATTTGAGGTTTTATAACATAATATATTTGCTTATATTACTATAATATCAATTTTGTAGTATTATATCACAAATATATATTGTTATAAACCCAAATCTATTACGTTATAACCGCAATTATATATTTTGTTATAACTCCAACTATATTATGTTATAACTCTAAATATATTATGGTTATAACCCAAATATATTATGTTATAATTACAAATATATTATGTTATAATTCCCAATGTATTATGTTATAACCACAATTGCTTTTATTAATTTCCCCCAAACAGTAGAAATTGGTGTCTTCTTCAACATCACTATTTACACCATTGATGAAGCTTAATTTAAAAAAAAATCAGAAAATTGTAAATCCAACTAATATATAACACAATCAACCCAAAAAAAAAAAATAAAAGCTTTAAAAACTAAAATGATGAAATATAAATACATAACTTTGATGGTTTTGCAAATGTTGAAGAAGATAAATAGAGAAAAAACAACAATGGAGTTTGAGAGAAGAAGATGGAGATTGAAAACCACAAATGGAGTTTGAGAGGGGAAGATGAGCAGTTTTATCAGGAAAAAGAAAAAGGAAAATTGAAAAATAAAAGTTAAAAAGCATTATTTAGAAAGTTTAGTTATTTTTTTTTAATTTAAAAATTAAACTGGCCTAAACTTAAGACTTTTTTGTAAAGATGGTCTAAAATAAGAATTGGTGTTAGTTAATTAGTAAAGTGTTGGAAGTTCCTTCAAAATAAATCTCTCAGTTGCACTATACACTAAAAAATCACCAGAGGTACAAAAAATGTTCACACAAAAATTAAATAGTAAAAAAATTGTTACTCCCTCCAATTCGAATCTTTTCCCAAAATATTATAATAATTTTCACTTTACGTCAAAGGGAAAAATAATTTTCTATCTACCGTCCACGTCAGACAGATTTTTCAAAAAAAAAAATATTCAGAGCAAACCGCTATCTGAGATGGCGATTTGGTAATTTTACTGAGATAGCAGTTTGCTTTATTCTATAATTTAAAAAAAGCAACAAAAATGCTGAAAATGTGGGGTGCAAGTTTTGATCCCATAACCTCATAGCTTAACAACTTAAGTGCTTACTACTAGAGCAAAAAAACTTCTATGAAGAAATATTACCTACGCACTAATTTAACTTTATATTTTGACATGAGGTAAATCTCAAAATTATTACACAAAGCAAAAAGAATTATACTAAAGTAAACTATCATCTCAGATGGCGGTTTGGTGCTTTTATGAACCAAATAAAACCGCCAACAGTGGCGGTTTTACCTGGAATTTTTTTTTTAATTGTAAAACGCCATTTCATGTAACGGTTTTGTTTGTATTCCTCACTAAACCGCTATTTGAGGATGCGGTTTTATAAAAAAAAAATAATAAACCCAACTGTCCTACGTGGACAGTAATCAGGGAAATATTTTGCAAATTGGGAAATACTTTTAAGGATTGCATTATTTTGGGAAAAAATTCCTCCAATTCACTACTAATGTCTCATTTACTTTATGCACTCTATCCAATGCATTTATTCAATCCTTAATATTTCTAATTGTGCATTATTAAAAATTATGGAAAGTTGATATGAATAATCCTTGCATTGAGACGAATCAATCAAGATCCCACATGACTATGTTTTAACTTATAGATTAATAATAAAATACAAATTAAGAGTAAAAGATGAATAGTGTCTAAAAAGCAAATGAAACGTTAGTGCTGAATTGGAGGAAGTATATAATTAATGATACAAAATTCAGACTGTAGATCTGTCTAGGTTATAATTTGAGTAATTTGATTTAATATTAGATTAATATTAAACTATATAATATATAATCTAATAATAATGATATTTAAATTGATTCAGCACACACAAAAATTAGTACATTAGTAGCGGGCTCATCCTATATTAGTATCTTAGATTTACCCATGTTAATCAACAAATGATATTGAATTATTCTAAGAAAATCCAACTACATATTTATCCTTTCTACTTTCAGAACGGATTCCCTGTTTCATCCTTCTAATAAAATCTTCACATCTCTTGTTCAATTCTTCTGCATCCTCATCATCAACATCAACATCATGATCATGATCATGATCATCATCATCATCATAAACTTGAACACATTTTGAGTTCATCAATTGATGATGATGAACATGAACTTTACTTTCTACACTTGTAACATTCACCTTTACAATTGATAACCCAACATTTTTAACATCAACATCATGATCAACATAAACATGATCATGATCATGATCAACATGAACATCAATTTTATGATGATGAACATGATGAACTTTACTTTCTACACTTGTAACATCCACCTTAACAATTGACAACCCATCATTTTTAACATCAACATCATGATCAAGATCATGATCAACATCAACATCATGATCAACATAAACATGATCACATTCTGAATCCATCAACTTATGATCATGAACATAAACTTCACTTTCTACACTTTTAACATCGGAAAATTGAGCATTATGATCATAGTTTCCATGAGCGGAATATCCTGAATTTGATGATGATTTATTCTTTGAAGATGAACTTTTGACAAGAATTACCAAAATCCCATTACAAATAAGGAACATATGATTTCTATCTATGCTAAATTTCATATCAGAAACAAGTGATACACTCAAATTATTGTAAGAAAATTTATAAGAATTTAAGATTAGTAAAATTAATGAAGAACATAAGAATAAGATAGAGGGAAAATAAGGAGATTGTACTCTCTTAAACATGTTTAATTGTGTTAATTGCTCCATTTTAAATGAAAATGAAATTTGGGTTTTTTTTTGTATAAGAGAAAGAAGTTAAGTGGTGATGGAGAATGAGTGAAATGAAATGGGTTGAAAATTCATTTTTGGAGTGTGTGTATATATATAGTTATAAGTGGATTGGATAATAGAGATGGTAGTGAGCATGTCTTAACATTTTTTATTGTATCGGATTAACATTTTCATTTTTATTTATAAATAAGCTTTTCGACCATCAAATATATTTTTTTAGTTTTTTGATCAATTAAATAGTTAAAAGGTAATTAAAAAGTAGACATAAAATTATTTACCAGGCACCCTAATATAATTTTTTTATTATTTTTAATTTATGCACAACTAAAAATATTAAAAGTTAAAATAGTACATTAAATAACATGAAAAATTTTATAGTAACTATTAAAATCGGTAATTTGTAATTAAGATTATTACATATGTCAAATTGCAAAAAAAACTAACCTAAGATCTATAAGTTATTTACGGAGTGATTTTATTAAATCTTTGCAATATTAATCGTTCTTTTATAATAATCTTCTTTAAAAATAGGATAAGAACAAGATTGACCAATCTTGATGGTTGCACAAGATTGAATTTGGAGATTTTAGTACCTAATTAAAATTTCTTCCCTATAAAAAGAAAGTAATATATGTTCCAACTGAGATAAAACTCAATTCTCAATTTAATTAAGAATTAAGATTAGTTAATGAAAAGATAATTAAGTCATATCTTTATTGACGCAAGTACTAACTTTTTCAGATAAACAAATGACGAATTCAATTCTCATCTAACCATCGATGTTCCTAATATTTATCCAATATCCAATAAAAAAAAAATTCCATGGGAATAGAAGTCATTCCAAGTCAACGGTAGACATAGTCAAGCTATAAACCAACTAAAATATGAGCCTCGTAATGTAGCCCAAGTCTTAAGAGGGCTCATTTCACATAATATCACAACCATTTGGATTGTTGACTTATTGACTTGGAATTTTGTACCATTAATAATTTAATATGACCAAGTCTTTTTTTTTTTTCTTTTTCTTTGGACACAAACAACCACATTTTTAATTTTCAAAAAAAAAAAAAACAAACAACCAAATCTTTACTTTAAGAGTGTAAGAATCAAGAGGTGAATTTTTAAAAAAAATGTTTAGTCATATCATAAATATATAATCTATCTAGTAAAAAGGAAAATACAAATGAAAAATTACATGTAATATAATAGCTAAAAGTATAGTACAAATTATAACAAATTATTATTAGTAAAATTTACATTAAGCTCAATCAAATAAGATTACACTTATTAACATATATTTAATTTTTAGTTTATATAATCAAATGAAAAGTTTTCATTTGTTTTCACTTTATTTTTTTTACATAAAGAGCAAAAGGTTACAATTATCACGTGGCTGTTTAGCTTTTTATTAACTACATGGTGATATTAGTTTGATTCTTGTTTAAATACATCTACTTTATTTTAGTTTTTGAATTTAACATAATATTTACTAGTGTCATATGAAATTTTACATAATTCTCAAATAAATCATTTCAATCAATGACTATGATTAATTCAATCATGTTAATTACTTCCAAAACTAGAACTATGTGGTGTTAATTGATTATTTATCATATATCTCATAATAGCATTATTTTTAAAAAATATTGTTTTATATTTAATTTTTAACAAAGACATAATATTGACAACAAGAGTGTGTAAATGATATTTTTGGTAAGCAAATTCATGGAAATCTTATCAATTTATGCAATCTTTATTTATTTTCAAATTACTTAATTGAATATGTAAAAAGATTAAAAAATAATTATTTAGAGTAAGATACTTCTTATACTAGTGTTATCAAAGCAAATTATGACATAACTTAGCTTTAAGTAAGTATGTAATTTAAAATTAAACTAATAACTTATCAATTTGTAAGAAATTTACTTAAGAGTATAGTATTAACAAATATAAACTCGACAATATATATATATATATATATATATATATATATATATATATATATATATAATCCAACCATAAATAATTCCCTATTTAGGGAAGGAATGTAAGACTATTTAGGGAATATTAACTTTTTTGAAAAAATTTCCTAAAACAATCCAATCATAAATAATCACATTCACAACTTTAAATAAATTCAAATAATTTGATGATCTGCTATAATAAGTAATTTACCAAAAAAGTAAATTGAAAATTGATGTAAAATTAGTGTAAATTTTTTAAATTTACATAAAAAATTACGAATGATAAAAAATCAGAAAAAAAATGTAACATTTTCTTTCGACATTTTATTTTATTATTTTTTTAATTTTAAATAAAACTTGATGTAAGTCATCTCATTACCGTGTATACTCTAGACAAATACACTATCAAATTTAAATTATTCATAGTTAATCAATAAAAAAATCATAAAAATTTTAAATTATTACAAGTAATTATTTCTAACATTTTATTAGTGCCATATGACTTATGACTTTGAGTAAAGAGGAAGTGAGAAAAATTGATAGCCTCATATTCATGATCACATGAAAAAAAGGGGGCCTACCTCTAAATATCTAAATTCATCACTTTCAAAATCTGGAAAAGGATATTTGTCAAATTATACATTTTTCTGCTAATCTTTCCATTTAGTTTGAGTAAGAAAAAGTGAAAAACCCAATTGCATGGCTCAGCATTTGAGTGCTTGTTCATCTTCAATAGCAGTGAAAGTTTCTTCCTTTACTAAGAATGAGACTTGTTTTCTGCCATCTTCTTCCGTTAATTTTCCTTCAAAGCTTCAATCTTCCAAATGGGTATCTTGTATTCTTTCAAGAATTTACAAAACAAGGTGTTTCAGTTCAGATTCTTCAAATGGGCATCATTTAAATGCAATTTCTCTTCAAGATGGTAATGATTTTGTTTTTGTTGGATTATAATGTATTTCTGTTTTTGGATTGTTGTAGTTGATGTTAAAGAATGTGAATTTTAGTTGTGATTCTTGGTGCATCTTGTCTGATTTGATACCATTTGTAATTTGTAAGATTGGGCTCATGCCAACCATAATTTTGATAGAGGAACATTCTATGCCATCAAGGGTGCATATTTTAAATTTTGTATGCTAATATTTAGCTTTGTTTTTGGACTTATTAGTGAGTGTAAAGTAGACATAGTGGTGAGAATTATGGGTTGCCTAGTGGTTGAAGGTTTTCGCTTCAGTCCTTTTGATAGGGGTTTGATTCTACCAAGTCGATTCTCCTTACCCTTGAATAAAACATAAGGTGATAATCATAGGTTGTCTAGTGGTTGAAGGTTTTCGCTTCTATCCTTTTGATAGGGGTTTGATTCTATAAAGTCCATTCTCCTTTCCCTTGAATAGAAAAATAAGGCGAAAATGGTCGGTTGCCCGGTGGTTGAAGGTTTTTGCTTCCGTCCTTTTGATAGGGGTTAATTCTCCTTACCCTTGAATAAAAAAATAAGACGAAAATATTGGGTTGCCTAGTGGTCGAAGGTTTTTGCTTCAGTCCTTTTGATAGGGGTTAATTTTCCTTACCCTTGAATAAAAAAATAAGACAAAAATATTGGGTTGCCTAGTGGTTGAAGGTTTTTGCTTCAATCCTTTTGATAGGGGTTAATTTTCCTTACCCTTGAATAAAAAAATAAGACGAAAATATTGGGTTGCCTAGTGGTTGAAGGTTTTTGCTTCAATCCTTTTGATAGGGGTTAATTTTCCTTACCCTTGAATAAAAAAATAAGACGAAAATATTGGGTTGCCTAGTGGTTGAAGGTTTTTGCTTCAGTCCTTTTGATAGTGGTTTGATTTTACCAAGTCAATTCTCCTTATCGTTGAATGAAAAAATAAGGCAAAATCATGGGTTGCCTAGTGATTGGAAGGTTTTCGCTTCAGTCCTTTTGATAGTGGTTTTATTCTACCAAGTCAAGTTTCCTTACCCTTGAAAAATAAAATAATACGAAAATCATGGGTTGCGTAGTGGTCGAAAGTTTTCGCTTCTGTCTTTTGGATAGGGGTTCGATTCTACGATGTCAATTCTCCTTATCCTTGAATAAAAAAATAAAACATAGTGAATCATATTGTTTGTATAGTAAAAATATTATTTATTTATATGAAGTGCAGATTGTGTCTAATATCATTTTGTTTCCATTCTTGATGGAGACAAATATATATAGTTTTTGTTCTTAGATCATGATGGATTATAGCATAATGACTTGCTAAATCATGTGTCAATCTTTATTTTAATGTTGCATTCAAAGGAATAAGGTTGCATACACGACCCTGCCTAGGTTGGAGCTAGGTTGGGAGCCGTATAATGGTATTGGGGTAATAGAATGTCGTTGTAGTAAAAGATTACCTCCTGCCTTGATGAATAAACTGACAGCCAGTTATCCAACTTTCCTTAAGTTTATGACATGACCATATGGGTAGATGTTCAGTATGTTGTTTTCTTTCTTTTTTTGAATAATACTAGATTTATTAATAAATAGTCATACGACATCTATACCAGAGATCAAAATTAGCAAATACATAACAACTTTAACCAAAAATAATTCTAAATTAACAAAACTACGATCGTTGTGTATGAGATCTGACAATTCTGAACCTCTTCCACATTGCTGTTTGATACAACCTTCTATGAGGGGGTCTTTCGATCTGTTGTAGTCTTGAGATAAAATTGAATTTGATGTAGTTGATAGTAATTGCAATTTTAATGTCTGCTGCATTGTCACATTAATCTCTACCAATAAATCAACTACAGACCAAAATTCATAACCAAAACTCTCACGAGGAGAGAGATTAAAACCCAATATATGGTAGAATCAACCCAATGAATGGGTAGAACAGTGGACAAAAATCTATTCTAATCATATTAAAAAAAAGCTTAAAATAGTGAAATTAGGGGCTTACCATCAACTTTTGGTTGATGATAGCCACAAATCAACTATGGAGATTAGGGTTTTTTTAGAGAGAGATGAGAGAAAAAAGGGAGGCGGCTAATTTTTTTAACTGCAAGAGTTTTTTTTTTTTTTTTTTTTTTTTTTTTTTTTGGGTCTAAGGCTCCAATATGTTCAGGCTGTTGTTTTCTTAGAACACACTATTGTGATTTTTAAGCAAACTACTTGTTTTGTATGAAATTTATTACTTGGAGATATATTCAGAAGATTTTATAGCTTAATGATACATCTTATTAATGACTTCATTTCGCCCAAGGGCTATCTTGCGGAGTTTCCTGGTTATCAACAACCCTTCAAGCATCAGATGTTTTGGATTCTTAGACAATTATGAGCAGGAACCGAAAAATCCAGTGTTAATAGCCTAACTTATTTGACAAAACTTCCTGAAAGCAGGCTGAAGTTCGCCAAAAAAAACCATATTAGGCTAAGTAAAACCTCTGGCCCCATGGACAATTAACTAAATTCTTAATCCTTCTTAGGAAAGCATATGACCCAGGTTGATTTTTGTCATGGTTTTCATGTCACGAGTAACAGAACTGACACATATCCTGTCTATATTGGGAATTCATGTAATCTTCTCAACCTTCTTTGGGGAGCAAAGTACACAAGCTACCTCTCATATTGTATATGTTACAATAATTGTTACACTTCTATCTATGCCATCAATATAAGCATAACTTGCTGATTGAGACAAGTTGTTGGATGGTTTATCCCACATCAATAAATTAAAGATGTTGTGCACACTTTATAAGTCATTGGAGCCTTTCTTCCATTGCATTATGGTTTTGGGTTCGTATCTTCTTGGCTTATGGAGTGTGTGCACCTCATGTTTTCGCGATAATATGCTGGCATTGATAATAAATCCAGTTAAACTTAACACAAGTGTTTGATTCTTCTCAATAACTAGTCTTTCAATATGAATGTTCATGCAGCGCGGGAATTCATAGAGCTTTATATGAATCTATTAGGCATTTTTCACCCTCAAATGCTGAATCTCTTGGGCTTCATGCAGATATGCTTGTTACTCCAAATGTTGCAAAAAACATTGAACCACAAGAGGATTTCGAGTCGTTTCCCACTTTGGAATTTGTTAGAGAGCCCACACTTAGCATAATTGTAGTTGGTGCCTCGGGAGATCTTGCCAAAAAGAAGATATTTCCTGCAATATTTGCTCTCTATTATGAAGGATTTCTTCCCGAGGTACTTTTCCTAAGAATACAAATTCAATACATATTTTCTTTTCATAGTCTTATGCATTCGATATGTTGTTGCAACAAGAACTGTATGTGATTGTCCCTTGCAATCATATTGTGCAGAACTTCAATGTCTTTGGCTATTCACGAACAAAGATGAATGACGAGGAGCTGCGGAACTTGATCAGCACAACCTTAACCTGTAGAGTAGACAAGAGGTACGGTATATCTACATTCCTCGTATTGCTTTGCCTAATTTATTATGAACATGTACTCGGTATTTATTTACTAACCCCGATGTTTTACAGGGAAAATTGTGAAGATAAAATGAATGAATTTTTGAAGAGATGTTTTTACCATTCCGGTCTGTATAATTCCGAGGAAGACTTTGCTGAATTGGACCGTAAGCTTAAAGAAAAAGAGGTACTTCCATTCTTTACGCATTTATTTTTTATTTAGAAAGTACTTGTTCAGTTTTAAGCCTGCAGAATTTTACCAATGATGGTTCTACATATTTGGGTATAAATTGCAACCAAGGTTGTTAGAATCGGGATTCTACGTAGGATTGTTGAGTGGTAGGATTGAAATCAGTAGAATGGGATCGTAGGATCGTAAAATCGTGTTATGACCCTAGTTAATCCTACCACCTAAATTCGTGAGTTGAGTAGGATCACGCGATTCCACCAACATTAAGATCCTACTTAAATCCAGAGCAGTTGCCTATTTTTGGATCGTAGGATCGTAGAATCGTAGATCATGATGGAGATTCTAATGACGATGATTGCAACTAAAAGAAATGGATGAAGTATGAGATTTTTCGAGGTTTTTTAGTATTTGACACGAGGGGCGACTCCGGTAATCAACCACTTTCATTTTATTGTACGACCCCCGGCCCTAATTAGTATGGTTTTTCCTTATTCCAATGTAATTTATTAATGTTTAGCTTGGTATTTACGCTATCAATATTGCATTTTTCTTCTTGTAATAGTTTATTGCTAATTATGCTGTTCAAAGACGCGAAGTAGCTCCATGTAGTCGGATGAGATGCAAGTATTAAGGATTCGGAAATTAAATCTTCTAAATATGCTTTTGTAGGCTGGTAGACTGGCCAGTAGGCTATTTTACCTTTCAATACCGCCAAACATTTTTGTTGATGTGGTACGATGTGCTAGCCATCGAGCTTCTTCTGAGAGTGGATGGACAAGGGTTATTGTTGAAAAACCATTTGGACGTGATTCAGATTCATCTCGTGAATTAACTAGAAGCTTTAAACAATACTTGACTGAGGACCAAATATTCAGGTATAATTCCGTCTGATGCCTTCTCAATGGTTTCAAAAATAGCATCGCAAAGGCGTATGTTGTCTAACCTTGAACTGTCCAGGATTGACCATTACTTGGGGAAAGAGCTCGTTGAGAATTTATCGGTTCTGCGCTTTTCAAATCTAGTTTTTGAGCCTTTATGGTCAAGAAACTACATCAGAAATGTCCAGCTGATATTCTCGGAAGACTTTGGTACCGAAGGACGAGGGGGGTAAGTTCGGAAACCCAAATTTGCTTGATAAAGCTCTAGCAGATAGAATAATGTTGGGATGGTTTATCCCACATCGATGAATTAAAGATGGTGCGCACACTTTATAAGTCATTGGAGGGAGCCCTTTCTCGTATTGCCATATGGTTTTGGGATGGTATCTTTTTGGCTTATAGAGTGTGTGCACCTCGCGTTTACCTGATAATATGCTGGTATTCACAAGAAATCCACCTAAACTTAAAAAATAATATTTTTTTATTGCATTTTTTGTCTTAGATACTTTGATAATTATGGAATAATCCGCGATATAATGCAAAACCATCTTCTTCAAATTCTAGCGTTGTTCGCAATGGAAACACCCGTTAGCTTAGATGCCGAGGATATCAGAAATGAAAAGGTATTTTTATTTATTTCTTGTTATTTCGTAATCTTTGTAATTTTGATTTTCCTTGGAGAAGTAGTTGTGAATTTGTGATTTTGTTTCTTTTATACGTCTAGGTGAAAGTTCTAAGGTCAATGAGACCACTTCAGCTGCAAGATGTCGTGGTGGGTCAATACAAGGGTCATAGCAAAGGAGCAAAAACATATCCTGGCTATACGGATGATCCGACTGTGCCAAATAATAGTATCACTCCTACTTTTGCAGCGGCAGCATTGTTCATTGACAATGCTCGATGGGATGGAGTTCCTTTCCTAATGAAAGCGGGAAAAGCTCTTCATACAAAGAGGTTTGCATCCCTCGTTTTCAATTTTATACTCGGACTTCATTTTTAAACAACCTTGTTGTCATTACTAACTACAGTAGGTTGCATACATCGTACCCCCAAAACCCCACCTCATTTGATGTTTTGAAATGCAGAGCTGAAATCCGAGTGCAATTTAGGCATGTACCGGGAAACTTGTACAAAACAAATTTCGGTACTGACTTGGATAAAGCAACCAATGAGCTTGTACTACGGGTGCAACCGGATGAAGCAATTTTCTTAAAGATCAACAACAAGGTTCCTGGACTTGGCATGAGATTGGACCGCAGTGACCTTAATTTGCTTTACAGTGCAAGGTGAGGCGTTATCGCACCACAAATTGACAAACTGTTTTGCTAGAGAAAATTAATGAACTATGGAATGATTGATGATTAGGGCTTAAAGGTTCAAGCTTTATCCGTAAAACTCTCGAGAATAGCCGTATGGAGACTCTTGTTCTGATACAACCTTAATTAATGAACTAGAAATGAAATGCAATAGGAAATATGAGCGATAATAAACCAACATACACTCAACATGGTGTACTCTAGTCACCAAACTTCCACATAAACTTCCTTAGGGGTATGGGTTGAGTACATCCCACCCCCACCCCAACCAAAAAAAAAGAAAAAAAAAAAACTCTTGGTGGGAGTTACTTAAAGACATGAATGCAATGTTGTTGTAACTCAAGTTATTACAAAATTGTGTTCCAATTATTGAAGGTATCGAGGAGAAATACCGGATGCATACGAGAGGTTGCTTCTGGATGCCATAGAAGGAGAACGAAGGCTATTCATTAGAAGTGATGAGCTCGATGCTGCTTGGTCGTTGTTCACGCCACTATTAAAGGAGCTCGAGCAGAAAAGGATAGCACCGGAGTTGTACCCTTACGGTAGTAGGGGACCCGTAGGAGCGCATTATCTTGCCGCTAAGCACAATGTCCGATGGGGTGATCTTAGTGGCGAGGATTCATGACTTTGAAAAGGAAGATGCTGGTACATATGTTCACTTTGCCATTTTACAAGCTGCCATTGCCTGAAAATTTGAAACAATTAAGCAATTTTAACAAAAAAATTTTAAAATGAGCTTCAGGTAAACTTAATTCCATAAATAAGCGTTTTTATGTCCTAGCCTAAGGTTAGGTTTGTTCACAGTTATTAACTGCTAATAAAAAAGTTAGTCAAAAAAGTCAAAATTGTTTGTTTGCAGTTATCAGAGACAATGTCATATGTTAGAAGGGACAAAAAACAAAACAAAAACATAGTTTGTTCGCAATTAGTAACTACGAACAAACATAATTTCCACTTTTTCTGTCTCTTCTAAAGTTATGACATTGTCACCTTTTGTTCGCAGTTACTATCTGCGAAGAAATAATTTTGATTTTTTTTACTAAATTTTATGTTCGCTGTTACTAACTGCGAACATACCTGACCTTAGGCTTGAATTTGGAGACGCTTAATTTTGAAATTTAGTTTACCCGAAACTCTTTTTTTATTTTTTCAGTTAAAATTGCTTTATTTGTTTCAATCTTTCCCATTGCCTCAGGAGGAGGATATTGTTATGTATGTCATATGATTTGTATTGTGAGCTTGAGACTTGTAGAGTCAAACTGTGGTGCATACTGGTAATTCATCTGTTTGAGTCCACTCGATTTTGAGTTGATTTGTTTAGGTGTTTATGGGCAGGTTATCCGTCAGGCTCGACTTACTCGGTTCGAAAAACGAACGTACTTAACAATAATTTTGGAAAAAGAAATCAATTTCCCTTACCCACAAGACTTGTTAATTTTTGAAATTGGATCAAGTTCGGATCCGTAAAAATCAAAATAATTGGGTAAAGATTGTTCGTTATCTGGATCCAGTAGTTTTTACCCCTAACATTGTTACGCTATTATTGTTGGCGATTTTATTTATTTTTTTCTTATTATTGCGTCATAGGAGATTCTCAAAGATTAATGGACTTAAATCTTATTGAAATTTGTTTATGAGCATCTCTAAACTCTTTGGCATGTTTGGCAAACAGTTATTAGTTGGCTTATTTAGTTGATTGACTCATAACTCATAAGTTAGATGTATATGTCGATTGCATATGTTTTCTCTGTTTTATATTACTTGCTTCAAATCAATTTTTACATTAATAATCATTTTATAGTAATTTACATATTTCAGCTATTATTCGAAAAAAAAAATTATATAGTCATGTGAGATCTTGTTTATTTGTCTCGTCATGTATTTTCATAATATCAAATGTTTATAATTTTTAGTTATGTATAACTCTAGATATAAACGATTCGACAAACGCATTAAATTGCGCAAAAGTTTATTTAGTGGAAACGGAAGAAGCAAATGTTGCGTAGAATTAGTCATTGAATGGTTAAACCAACAAATTAAATTATAAACCATCAATTACCACACAACTCATTTAACTTCAAATTATTTTTTTGGTGAATTTTAAAATCATTTACCAAATAAATATTTTAAACTGTTTGACTAAAAAAAATTATGAAAAGAGAATATATAGATAAATAAAAGTTATTTAAGAAAGTAATACTAGTAAATCACTTATGTGTCCCTATCTTATAAAAGACTTTTGAGATTTTATTTTATCTTTTACATATTTTGTTTATTTTAATATTATGTATTTTGTCTCTTTACAGTTATTTGATAATAATCGTCAGTATTTAAAATTTTCTAATTATGAAAATATAATTTCTTTGTTTGAAGTCGTCTTGTCCCGAAACAGTGTTTGTAGCTCAAAAAGTCAATATCAAGGCTTAGATTGAATTGATTGGCACGAAACCAAAACCCCTGCAAAACCCTTCTCCCTTTGTCTTCTTCCTCAAAGCGTCAGAAACCTTCAACTGCGACGGAAAAAACAGGGACGACGGAAAATAATCATGACGCCGGCGTTACAAAGCGTCGTTCGAAGAACGTCTCTCAACAACCGTTGCCTTTTCTATTCAAATTTACTTTCAAAACGATCTGCTTTTTCTTCTCCTTCTCCCTCTACAGCATCTTCATCACAAGCCTTCTCGGAATCTTCTGATCCTCATCTTGCTTCAATTCGTTCTATAACTAAATCATTTCGATTCGCCTCTCTTTTCAAGTTTACCTTGATTGGCACCATTGCTGGAGCTCTAGCAACCGCCGGTTATGCCACTTTTGGTTTGTATTCTTTTCACATTCTTGTATATTTTATTGTTTTGTCTAGTTTTGTTTTACTTTTTAAGGATTTATTATTGCGTTGCTGAAAATTTAAAACTATCAGAACCCTAGATTGCAAAAAATTCAATTAAGGGAGACCAAATAACCATAACTAGCTAAAAATTGCTGGAGGTTGACCAATAAGCGACAAAATTTTATTATCTCAATGCCTGAGCTTCCGCCTAGGATGATTTTTATGTTATTGATAACAAAGAGGTTATATATCGAATTGAGTGATTGACTCTGAGAGCAATCATCATGATGTACACATAATTTAATGAGCCCTTTATCTAATCTGATTTCAAGTTCTGCGTCAATTAAGAGACATCAGGTTGACCAATTTACTATTAGATTAGTTGTATAAAATAAGTTAAAATTTTAGGCTTTTCATTTTTCTCCTATCATATGCAGCTGCAGTTACATACTACTAATTTACCATGATAAATTTCTTCTTTATCCTAAGCTGCATTTGACTGATTACTGGTGTAGCATATAGTACTGATGAAGTAGATGAGAAGACAAAGGACCTTCGATCTTCGATCAAGCAGTCCATGGTAGATGCTTCGTTCACTATTAATGTAAGTTTCTGTAGTTGGTTTTGCAATTGCAAAGAAATACCTCACATGAAGCTTTATAAGTGTTTTGATTGCCATCCCCTGTATACCTTCGTCTTCATCGATTCATCCATTGATAATAAGAGGTACCATTGAAGAGTCGTAGTGTGGACTTGTAGTACTATACTAATATAGTGGGCTTTGTTTAATGGACCGTCGCCTATTGGTTTACACCAATGCAAGACTGGTTAATCATTAACGTCATATAGATACGTAACATATGAGGCTTTTACTTGTACAAATCTTCTTGTCATGATTCACGTTTTGCCTTTTATTTCGTATTAGTTGCAAATTACAATGTTGCATTGGTATTCCAATTTCGTAATGGAAGACGAAGAAAAATCACCCTTTGCTTGATTGGAGCATTAATTTGCTTTCTTATGTTGGATGTGTGTAGTGCATCATTGTTTTCTTTTGAGTATGCATGTTAATCCATACATTTGTGCTACGATAAAACCTTTTTCGTGTGTAACTACAAATGAGATGAGAGGTGTCTTGCAATGCAAGGCCTACTTAAATAGTGTTAAAGTAAATACAGGCTAGAAAAACGAAAGGTGGGGGAAAGAACTACTTTGTACTTAAATATTTGGAGGCTTTAAAAATAATTTTCTTCAGCATTTGTGATTTGCTATTTTTTTCAAAATGAATTTTAATTGCATCCTTGTGTTAATAGTTTCTTTTAAGTAAATCTAGCTTCTAGACAATTGATATTCTACCAAAATGTAAACTTTGTTGATCTGTACCTAATAACAACATTGCATTAAGCAATACTTCTAAGTTGCTCTGGCATAGGTGGGGTTTAAGGGTTAAATGTCACAACCTTACCCTTGTGCTATTATTATTATTATTATTATTATTATTATTATTATTTGGTGTATAGATAAAGTGTGGATGGGATTTGATCCTTGTCTTGGGTTCACATCACAAGACTTCTTTAGCTGAATTAACTCACATCTATCACCTTGATTTATTAGATATTGGTGAAATGGCCAAATATGAGTTAACATTGTCAAATTTAAAAGAGTGATTACCTACAGGTTTTAGATACACTGTATCAAAGATTTTATTCTTTTACATGGGAAAATAGGTTTTTCGTTTGTATGCTCAACTTACCCCTACTGATTTGTCTTTCAATTTAGAATATTTTCCCTGTATTTCATGTTTCATCGCTTGAATATAGATCTCTATATGCTTGTAAAATATGTATTTAACTTTGAAGACTTCTTGTACTTAATCACCCTGGTTTTGATAATGATTGAGAAATTGAAATTGATTGTTAACCCATTTCTTTAAAATGGTTGTTCGCTCAGAGCTTAGAGTATTAAACTGGATTTACATGTTCATAAGACATTTAGATGACATGCTCTTTCTTGTCAATGGTAAGATTGCACAATCATGGACTCCGACCAATAGTGAATAGTAATGTCCTCATGGGTATTGTACAACTGTTTTGTGAATTCTGAACATTTTGCTGATATAAGGATGTTATGATGCGATGAGAAGGCATGGTACATGAATACGAGAATGTAAACTGGATAAGAACTAATTTTGTAGGATTTTAATCTCTATCAATCAGTAGGTGTTAGTCACGGACACATAGCCTAAGTACACAGTGCGTATGATGTTTTAATTTGATATATCCTTCTGTATCACCAATATACTGCAATTTCTTGCCACACTGATATTCATTTTTTTTCTCCAGACACTTCCACATCTGATCTATATTTCTGCCATGTCAGGTAAATTGGTCTTCTTCCTTTTTCCTGCTTTATGTTTCTACTTTGAATGTTTGTTTTTACTTCCGATACTCTTTATCTATCTATCTAACTACCTACATATCTATCTTTATAATTGATAGCTTCCCTGAAACACTTTTTTAACCATCAATGTTGTAGCAGCCCTATACACCGTTAGCCAGAACAAATGTAAAAAACCTGTCAAAAAAGTTGAATCATATATATATCGATTGAAAAAAATAGGATGCTAACATACTATTGTTTGCATTTAGATTTACTATGAAACTGAAATTGCTAAAATTCAATTACTAGTAACAACAATGTCCAATCCTTAGCCGCTTAACCCTTACGATTCCAAATTACTAAAAGTTAGTTAACCTTGTTAACTTGCCTTCGATAAACATTTAATTTTAAGTTTTCTAATTTTTTCTACGAGTTTAAATCTTGCGTTGCTTGGGCCTTAACTAGCTTTTTCTCCCAATGAAAACCCTCAATCATTTAGAAAGTTTTCTTTCCCTCTCTCTGACCATTACTTTTGTCCTTTCTGATTCATCTTTTAGTTCCATGTAAAGCTGTTAATCTTTACCTGGACCTCAGGCGGTCAACAGAAGAACGTATCCAGGTGATTCTTTTGTTTAGTATTTCCTTATTTACGTTCTTTGCTTTCCTTTGGTGGCTGAAGCATCATTTTGGTTTTAGGAGTTTGCTGAACCTTACGCAGAGAAACTTCTTCCGGACATGGTTCCAGTAGAAGAACAAAATAGAGTCTTCACACTCATTTTGGATTTAAATGAGACACTAATTTGTACTGAGTGGAAGGTGAGTGTTATTTCTGCTTTTGATGTCTTCTTCATGTGGCGTTGCTTCTGCCTTTCTCATTTATCACACTGAAACTTATTCATGTGTCATGATTTGAATTGATATAGATCTATATATGCAGCTGCTAACTACAATTTATGCTGCATAGTGAGAAAAATTGTCAGATCTTCTGAATAATTGTTTTTTCCTTTTGGTCCAAAGCGTGAGACAGGGTGGTATACTTTTAAGAGACCAGGATTGGATGATTTCTTGGAGCACTTGGCTCAAATATATGAGATTGTTGTTTATAGCGATAAAATTGTGCGTAAGGATTTTTATTTCCATACTTCATTTATTTTAGAAGTGTGTTATGTCGTATCACCTTGTTTATACACGTTATGGTCTGTGCAGTTGGAAGAACAGATTATTTATAAGCTCATGGAAAAAGGTGTGCGATACGTTCTACAGAGGCCAGCCACAAAATATCAGGATGGGAAGTTTTTCCGGGTTTGTAGATGCTAGTTTGTCTATTTTGCTTTCTTTTTGCTCTCTGTTTGTGACTTTTTCCTTATCTATGAAGATTTTAGTTGATTGATCATCTTTTTTCTTTGGGTATAATACTGGCGTTGTTGCTGGATTGGCAAAAGACAATGTTTGTCTGTGAACTGCTCATTTGTTATCTTTAGATTAGCAATTACGTAGAAAATTTCCCTTTCCTAAACTGTTCTAGTTTATCATGATGCTGAAGAACATGAAATTGAGGTCGTGATAAAAAGTATTTGCTAGCTATTAATATGGTCTAGACAGGCAAAGAACACAATTTAACTTCCTAATCTAGATGTGGGATAAGTTCTAGAGATATTGATTCCTGGAGTTTAAGATGGTTAAATTGGTGTGATGTATCAGTTCTTCCAGATTATTAGTCACTTTGCATAGATTTATTTAGGGATAAACATTTTGATGAATATACTTTGTAGGAGTGGGCTTAGTTTTGCAAAGCGTGAGGCGTAAGGGGCTGCACCTCGCCTTTGTGATCCTCAAGCACGCTTTGAAGTACATTTGAAAGACATAGTTTTTTGGATCTTCTTTTTATTGAGTTTTGCGCCTTGTGCATGTCTCTTGGACTGCTCCTCGCCTGGACTATAAGTGCTTTTCTCGTGCCTGGGACATGCTTTTCAAAATTAGGCGGGGTGTACAGAAGTTGGGATATTTTTTACTTTTTCCCTTTTCTTGTTGGTCAAGTATGTTTAGGATGGTCCGCTTTGTGTTGCTTGATACTCCTTGTACTTTAGAGCAATAAAATCTTGGATTATAATGTTAACAGATATTTTGCCCCCATTGACGATTTTGTCATGTAGTCAAATCATGATGGGTCTTTGTACCATTTCTGACTAAGGCATTGATTGCTTACACAAGAAGGACAAGGGTGAAGTTGGTAATTGAAGAAGAATTAACTTTCTTTCAGTTACAAGGACAAATTGGGAAAATAGGCTGAGAATTTGGTTACAATTAGAGAACAGTGGAGTATCCAACAACAAAGAAGTAGAAAGCTAGCAAAACTAGGAAGTGTGTAGACAGAGGCATGCTGAGAGAAGATCTTGTTTCATTTTTTCATATCTTTGATTTCTTTTATGTTCTAACTCTGGCCCTTTTACCTGAGCAGTTCTATCACCACACTGGTGTAGACTAGTAGAACCTTGAACTGATGCTTAGCTGTCGTTTGAAATCCTATAGTATGGGTAATTTATGCATGTAGCTGTATCACCATATGTCCATGTTCTAAGCAGGTGCATGATACACTTTTTTTGTTCTTTGGGTTTATATTTGTTGTTTAGATGAGAAATTGGCCGATCAAAGGGAAGCAAAGGTTCCTTTTCGTTCTCTTTCCCTCACCCACCCATTACAAATGCCTTTTTAATTGTTTGCATTTTGCTCTTATGGTAAGTTAGCAGTGAGTCATTTTTTGGATGACCAGGTTAACTCACCTTCTTCTGCTCTACATGCCCTATGTGAACCTCTTTACCTAGAAATCGGTTGCATGTTCTGTCCACACTGTAGGGCCTGAACCTAAAATTCCAGTGGTACCATATCAGTTTGAAATGAACTGTTTCATTCTCGTTCTCAGAGATAGAAAAATATTCTGGTTGACAGTATACTCTACCTTTCTGTCAAGATAGGCTCTAAAAGAAAGGAATAATAGTAGTTTGGAAAATCATCCTCCCTATATGGTTCCAGATGGTTCAAATATAGGTGTAATATGTTTGACAACAAATTTGTAGAATTTATTTATTCAAACATTATCTGTTTTAAGCTTTTGGTTGGGATGTTTTCTTACAAGTAATTGATATCTGTGGCATTTTCGCTTTGTTTAAAACTGTGAATCTTATTTAAAGTCATTGACAATTCTTTTATCACAACTGCACAGGACCTCTCCAAATTAAATCGAGATCCTAAAAGAGTTCTCTATGTGAGTGGATATGCACTAGAATCCTGCCTTCAGCCTGAAAATTCTGTTCCTATTAAACCTTGGAAAAAAGAAGTGCATGATACAGTACTGATTGACCTCATTCCATTTCTTGAATGTTAGTAATCATCTTCTCATTTCGTGATTGCTGGTGTGGAAAGTATAATTTCTTTGTATCTCTGTCTCGTTTAACTTGTGTTTCCTTTTCGATGTTACTTGATAGATGTCGGAATCAATAAACCTGCTGATATAAGAGAAGTTATTTCCAACTACCAAGGAACTGACATACCTACTGAATTCATTAATCGTTCTAAAAAAATTCAAAGGTAATATCAATCACACTTTTATAATACTTGTTTGATCTAATGTATCATGATGCATGTGTGAGGTGTGTGTTTTTTCTTCCCTGTAAGCGATGCACATATTTTTATTAGTCTTTGTTGATATGCTTGTTTGCATTGGGTTTTTGGGTTGGATGTACACAGTGTTATCCTTGCTAGTAATATCAAATAAGTTGTTTCCAATTGACCCTTGGTAGCAATTATCATCTGCAATTTCATGTAAATAAGAAGTGCATATAATTTAATGAGTCATATTAATACAGTCCATTCATCATCATCATCGTCGTCATCATCATCATCAGTTTCCTGTGGGGAACAATGTGTTTCACAGAAAAGAAAAGTTGGCAGATAATAACCTAAACCTATGTTACTACGATTCATATGTCCATGTCCAATGTGGATACGTGTCCTACACTTGACTATTTAGTCAACTTTTGAACCAAATTGAAGTGTTTAAATGTCTTACACATGTCCGAGCATTAAGGATTGACATCGGTAGTTGATATTAAGTGGATAGTCCGAGAAACAAAGGCCTATAGGACCAAATGAGTAGAGCGTAAACATGTAAATAAATTGTTTGTTCATGCCAGTACTTTGAACTGTTTCATTTTGTTCCATTTTTGCATCATCATATAATTTCCTTTGTCGCGTTCATTCATTTCTTTCTAATTCGATCGAATTAAGGCACACTGAGTTGTTTTTGCCCTTAAAATGGTGTTTATTGCTTGCTTATACGTTGAACTCTAACGAATGTATTGATGAATTGCAGACACTATAACAAACAAAGGGTCTTTCCCTGGAGTCGTGACTTGAGGTCGTAGCCTAGTAGAAGCTGCATGTATCCTCATTTTCATGTAATGTTTAGTGATCCGCCAGAGTTAAGTGGTGCATGTTGTTCTTGGAACATTACCATTTGTAGTATTCTAAAACAAATTATATTCCAACAGTTACCGAACAGTACTGTAGCTAATTAGGCAATTAAATGTTTAATAGTTACAATTGTTTAACTATAATTATGCACTACAAACAACTAACATCTACTCTAAGTCTATCTTGAGTCGGACAAACCTTATAAAATTGAAAGTTATTACATTTATAATTCAGATAAGCTATTGTTTTTCAATTTGGTAATCAAAGTTGGCCTTTTTATGAATTGAAAATAAATATATATATTGATTAGAAATCAAAATGCTGTTGTTAGCTTTATCCTTATACATAATTGAAGATGAATATAGAGCACAACCCTTTCTCTATATTCACATTAATACTATTATCAAAGGTCAATAATCTATATACATGTGCATAGCCAATAAGCAACACCAAAGGCATTTTCAGCAAAACACCTCCACAATCTAAGGAAAATCAAATTGGGAGGGTACTCTTTTTAAAGTTCATAAGTAGTCTTATCCATCTTCTTAAAGGGCATTTAGTTAAGGATATAGGCATGTTAAAGAATTATTTCCCCTGTATATCATTAGTTTACCTCAAACTCAAAAACATTGCATTCATTATATTCTTAAAAATATATATATTTCTTCGTATAATTACATCAATTTGTTAGGTATTTATACATAACTAAGTTTATGAAATACTCATTTCTCATAATTGTCGTTCAAAAGTTATCATCGTATTCTCCGTCATTAAAATTAGTATTTTATCCTTCTATCAAGCTGTCTTTACTTTAGCCTTGATTAGTTATACTTAAATAAAGTATTTTTAACCCTCACACTTTATATGAACATATTGCTTAATAAGCCCTTAGATGGACACATAGAAATAGTTATTAACTTGGTCTTTAGGTGCATCATAAATTCTTTTCCTCATATGTATCATCAATAAGAGATTGAAACCTTATAGATTCATGCAAATTCACATTGTTCAACCATCATCATATTCAATATGAAATTGCATTTCATTCATATAAATTATAATCAAAATCTAAAAGGAGTTAGATGATGACAGACCATATCCTTATCAAAAGAGATAAAGAAGTTACAGTCACATATTATATTGTACAATTAATTTGTTATATTCATATCATAATTGCATTTATGTTATTACTCCAATTCTTACTAAGTAAATAGGGATTTGAATATACCATATAACATTGTTATACCAAATACTCAAATATAATTGCAATTATTAGTGAGAATCTTAACAGCCTTGCAATCTATTTATGTTGAAGGGTAAACAATATTTGTGTAATAGAATGTCATTATTTTTAGTAATGGAATGAGAGAAATTTAATGACATATTAATTATATTTCCTTATTGGTCACCAAACTTGACAAATGAAGCAAAAATATCAAATTGCAATATAGAAATAAAATAAAATAAAAATATATTTATGTATGTTAACCTAAATAATTAATTCAGAAAAGAATAATAAATATAATGACATCACATTATATTTTGATGGACAAAACTACCCATCACCAAATTCACTCCTAAAAAAAGTTGATTAATTAAATTAATTTTATAATAAAAAATTTATAAATATATTTGTATGCGCATCATACACAAAGGTGCATTTTAGAAAATCATCACATTAATAGAATAAAATACGCTTTACTTTTTATAATCAGATTATACATTACACAAAGTATCATTTTTATTCATTTTGGTAAAACTATTTTTTTTTTCTGTCTTAAAAACTCTCTAATCTCTTTCTCTCTCTTCTATTTTCTGGTCTGAATTTTTAACCCATGTCCAAAATTTTTTTTTTGATTACCCATTTGCATTTTCAATTTTCTTTGAATTTTCTTAGTTTTTTTTAAGTCAATGAAATCTTTTAAAAAATTTGAGCAAAAAAAGGAGAAGATTTAGGGTTTTTATAAAATTTTATTCTAAAGATTTGAAATTTTTCATGTTTGAATTTAGTGAAGTTTTGAAGAAATTTTTGCTGATCGATTGGAGGTTTTAGACGATCTATGCACTGTTCAGTTGGACTCTCAGTAAGTTGAACTATATTTTTGGTTGAAATTATTTGACTATTTTAGGAGTAAATTGATATTTTTTAGTGATTTTTTAGCTGTTTTATTTCATTGTTTTGAGATTTTATCTATTATTATAGTCTATTTTATCTGGGAGTGATCTTTTTTGTTTAGGAATGTATAGATTTTGGTTGAATTTTTTGGCTTGTTTGTTTTTCCAGTAATTGGGGTTTTTTCTGCTTTATTTTTAATTATGTAGCTTGAAATTAATGCGCATGTACTGTGAATTTCCTTGAAGCTTTTCTGGGTTTTTGTGGGTTTTGTTTTTTCTCATTTGGGTTTTATTGGTTGAAGATTTAGCTCTAGTTTGTTGTTATAGATCTAAAATTTTGGTAATTAGGGTTTTTGAATTAGAGCTCAAATTTCTTGCTTTGCTTTAAAACTGACATATTACTGTTTAATTTTGAATTTATAATTGTTTACTTTTCCTTGAATTTGTAGTTGTATGTATATCTTAGTATTAGATTAGATTTGTTCTTAAAAAATTTTTGGAGGAAGTTTTTTTTTTTTTTTTTTGGAATTTACTACTGATTTATTTGTTGAATTGAAATTGAAATTTAAAATTGACTAAATTGAATTGGGATTTATTGTTTTTGTGAGGTCTGAATTTTTTTGTTTGGGTTTGACTGAAGTGCAGATATGTAGATATGGGCAGTATCAGCACTCACTTTCAGTGTATGGGCTCTGTTTCTGATTTTATTTATCATTGAATAGTTGAATATTGAGTTGTTGTGTTTGAAATGGAGTCAAAGAAAGAAGAGGCTCTTATAGCCAAACAACATGCTGAAAAAAGATTTGCTGAGAAAGATTTTGTGGGTGCTAAGAATTTTGCTTTAAAAGCTCAAATGATATGTCCTGAATTAGAGGGTATATCCCAAATGGTGGCTACATTTGATATATATGTTGCGTCCGAGTCAAAAGTTAATGGGGAAGTCGATTTTTATTCGATCTTGGGGTTAAAACAATCGGCTGACAGATCTCTGGTTAAGAAACATTATAAAAAGCTTGCTGTGTTGTTACATCCCGATAAGAATCGAACGGTTGGGGCGGAAGGTGCGTTTAGGCTTGTCTCGGAAGCGTGGACCCATTTGTCGGATAACGCTAAGAAAGCTTCGTATGATCTTAAGAGGAATGGTCAGTTGTCTTCTACAGTGGTTGCTGGGGCCGGATTTTCGAACTGTGCCAATTCGTCTCTTCCACCGACATTTTGGACCGTTTGTACTTCTTGTCAAGTTCAATATGAATATCTTCGGAAGTATGTTAATAAGAGGCTCTCGTGTAAGAACTGTCGTGCTACTTTTATGGCAGTGGAATTGGGAACTGCTCCGATCAATGGTTCTTATCCGGTTTCTCAGTTTTCGGTTGTAACTGAGAATGGATACAATAGTCATGGGTATAACAATATGTCATTCTTCCCTACGAATACGGTATTTGTTCCGGGAAATGGGGTGCCTGGATATCACCCTGGTCATGGCTCGGAATATGTTTCAAACGTATCATTTCAATGGAGCACATCCCCAGGATCGTCTGCTGGATTCGCGCCTTCTACTGATGCAATTTATCACAACAATGGGCATCCGAATAAACCCGGGAAAAGGGTGAAGGCAGAAGTTGATACAAGAGTCGATGGTTCAGTCGGATATAACCAGTCGCTTGCGACAGCAAAGGTTACACGACCGTATAAGAAAAGAAAGGTCGATGGTGGAGTTAATGGTTACGAGTTGGGCGCTAAGGTTGGTACAGAGGCAGCAGTGCTGAATGAGAATGGATGTACTGTACCAAAGTTTTCGGTCACCAGTGAATCTTCCGTTAGGCGACCTATTCCGCCATTGATTGATATTAGAAGCTTGTTAATCGAGAAGGCTAGAACAGTGATTCGGAAGAAGCTGGAAGAGATAAAATCGTCTGCAGCTGAGAATGGCCAAAAACCTTACAGGGAACCAGGTAAGCCAGCAGAATTTCGGAGAAGGGCAAATCCGGGTATGTCCCATTTGGAGCCCCAGAAATTTGGGCCAGTGAATCTAACAGTTCCTGACTCTGACTTCCATGATTTTGATAAAGACAGAACAGAAGAATGCTTTCAACCTAAGCAGATATGGGCACTGTATGATGAAGAAGACGGCATGCCCCGCCTTTATTGCCTGATACGCCAGGTTATTTCGGTGAATCCCTTCAAAATGCATATTAGTTACTTGGGTTCTAAAACTGATACTGAGTTTGGACAAGTAAATTGGATAGATTCCGGATTCACAAAATCGTGTGGGCATTTCCGAGCTACTAATTCTGATATCGTTGGAGAGGTCAACATGTTTTCTCATATCCTGAGTCGGGAAAAGGCCGGTCGAGGAGGATGTGTTCGGATTTATCCAAGAAGTGGAGACATATGGGCCGTGTATCGAAATTGGTCGAAGGATTGGAATAGGTCAACCCCTTACGATGTGAGGCACCAATACGACATGGTGGAAGTTCTCGGTGATTACGATGAAGAAATCGGGGTTTATATCGCTCCACTCCTCAAATTAGAGGGTTACAAGACAGTGTATCAGAGGAACACAGACAAGGATGCAATTCAATGGATCCCGAGGCGAGAGATGGTACGATTTTCGCACCAAGTCCCGTCTTGGTTGCTGAAAGAAATGACTGATTTGCCGGAAGGATGTTGGGACTTAGATCCCGCTGCGATCCCAGATGAACTGCTGCAGCCGGTGAAGGACATAGCGATCGAAGATTCGGATAAACCTAATGAGAAAGAAATTTGAACATCTAATACAACTCATTTTGAGCATAGTTGGAGATTATTGTTGTGTTGTTTTAAGGGATTTAACATAATACTGATAGAATATCATAAAGTAGGGCAGAATGTTCACCATAGGATGATTTAGTGTAGTTCTGATGTGGGTCACATCACAAGTTGATCTACTACTCCTTATAAACCCTAATCATTTTACAGGGTTCATTGTTCATTGAGTTATGGTGCTATCTTGCAACTTGTACTCATTTTTAAATTCATTCTCTTGTCTTTTTTACAGGTTTTGGATTTGATGTTTGAGTAGATTGCTAGAGTAGATGTCAAAATTTAATGTATGTTGTGCTATTTTGTTTCTTTGAGTTTACTACTTTATGCAAATTAAAGCGAGGACTATTTTGATGTGTGACAAACTTAAAAGGACGGAAAAAGTATGGTTTAACTAAGGTTGTCTGTTTGTGTCATTGATCAGGTTTTGCTTTTGGGTTGGTGATGTCAAAATTTGATGTATGTTGCTCTTCTGTTTTTTTGAGTTTAGTACGTTAGGTAAATTAAAGTGAAAGCTTTTTTAATGTTGTGTGGCAAACTCAAAATGACGAAGAGAATATGGCTTAACTAAGGTTGTCTGTTTGGGTCATTGATCGGGTTTTTTGGTTGGTGATGTCAAAATTTGATGTATGTTGCTCTTTTGTCTCTTTGATTTTACTACGTTAGGTAAATTAAAGTGAAAGTTTTTCTGATATTGTGTAGCAAACTCAAAAAAACGGAGAGTATGGTTTAACTAAGGTTGGTCATTAATTGTTTTTCGAGTCGAGTCTTTTGGTTCGTTTATTTTTAATAAAATGGGCTTTTACTTCATATATTTCGTTTAGATCAATTTCGTGTCAGTTTAATTTTGATCGAGTTGAACTTATTTATCTTCTCTATTTAGATGATTTTTTTTTTCTTTCTATCAATCTTGTTATATTCAACTAGTAGAAATTCATAACTTTTTAAAACATTTTACATAATCATATTGTTTTTACAAGATTCTTTTCCCAAAATATTATAATTTAGGAAAATAATTCTCACTTTACGTCAAAGGAAAAAACAATTTCCTATCCACCGTCCATGTCAGACGAATTTTTCCAAAAAAAATATTCAGAGCAAACCGCCATCCTAGATGACGATTTGGTAATTTTACCAAACCGCTATCTGAGATAGCGGTTTGCTTTATTCTATAATTTAAAAAAAGCAACAAAAATGCTAAAAATGTGAGGTGCAGGTTTTGATCCCACAACTTCACAGCTTAGCAATACCTACGCATTAATTAAACTTTGTATTTTGAGATGAGGTAAATCTCAAAATTATTATACGAAGCAAAAAGAGTTATACTAAAATAAACCGCAATCTCAGATGGCGGTTTGGTATTTTCATAACCAACTAAAATCGCCACTTTAGATGGCGGTTTAGTAATATTGTAATTTTTTTTAAAGTACTGTTTTAAATAAAACGCCAAGTAAGGTAGCGTTTTATATTAGATGTTACACAAAAATCGCTGTTTTAAGTGGCGGTTCTAGCAAAAAAAAAAAGGCAAAAAAAAAATTTCTCTTAGGGAATTATTTTCCTAAATTACAATATTTTGGGAAAAGATTATTTTTACAATGAATATAGTAAGGAAGACTTTAATATCATAATTATATGACTTAAACATAATTTAGTAATCTGGGCAAAATGCAATAACAATGTTTCTCAAAATTGATGGGTAGTTTTCCTTGGAAAATGAAATCTCAGCTTGGGGAAGTAAAGATTAGGTAGAAGTAATTATTATCAATAATATTATTTTATTTTACCAACAAAGAAATAAATTATTTATTTTCGGTGGAAAATGTGGCATAATGGTGGAGTACATTAGAATATTCTGTATATTACCCCACCTTTATTTTTTGAACTTTCAGAAATATATTATAAAAATAAAAAGAGATAAACTCAAATTTTTAAAAATACATATTGGCACAGCATTGATTTTTCCTTATTATTGATTTTTTTGTTTTGAAGAGTTAATGAAAGTATGCTAATAATTTATTCAGTTTTGTTTTAATTTTAGAAATTATAAAATTGATTATAAAGATGAGGAAATAATAGTTCAACCTCTAAAACTCAACTTATAATTTAACAAAATCACATATGATTACATACTCTTAATTTTAGACTTATATAGATAAATACGAGTATGATTAAGTCATATTCAATATATCTTGCTCAAAGAAGTAACGATTAAAGGTTTAAGAGACAACAAATTGTATCTTTATCGAAAAAAAACTACATCCTTAGTAAAAAAGATTGCGATCAATAGTACCCTCAACTCGAGATAATCTGCAAATAAAAAATAAAAAACAATAGTACAAGACAATTGGGAAGTA
This sequence comes from Amaranthus tricolor, assembly GCF_026212465.1. Taxonomy (NCBI): domain Eukaryota; kingdom Viridiplantae; phylum Streptophyta; class Magnoliopsida; order Caryophyllales; family Amaranthaceae; genus Amaranthus; species Amaranthus tricolor. The sequence continues at coordinate 40,084,048 of NC_080048.1, read as the reverse complement.
GACAAGTACTGAGGCTAATAAGTAGAAGCATGATTTTAACTTTTTAAGTATACACTTGTAATTAGGATTTATACTTGGCAATAGCTGATGAGACCTAAACCTAATTCAATATAAGTGGGTTTAAATTAAGATTTTTGACTCTATTAAGTAAATGGGTTAATCTGATTTGATTTATTTAATTAAATAAGTTTTGGTAAGGTCAATTAGCATAATCTAAACCTATTATTTAATATTTTCCTATTTTTATTATAGTAGATACAATATAAACAATTCCTAAGCAAAAAAAAAAAATTAAAATTCAGGCCCGAAAAGTAAAATGTAATCAATGATAAAAAAAATGTAAAATAGAAATAAAATCGTAGATGGTTTAAATGAGTTGAAATTAGTTTGCAATTGTGATTTTCATTCCAATTAACTAAATGGGTCAAGTTTAGATTAAGAGATTTTTTATATAATCCAAAAATCCGAATATAACCCTACCTAATTTGTTTTACAGGATTACTTGAAATAATAGTAATATTCTCTCCAATTCACTACTAATGTCATATTTGTTTTATGCACTCTATCCAAAGGTAATAAAATACAAATTAAGAGTAAAAATTAATAGTATCTAAAAAGCAAATAACACATTATTAGTGAATGGGAGCGAATATTTATTAATAAGAAGCTTGCTAATACGTTAAAACTCATTTATCAATAATGGTAATCAAATCAATTTTATAATAAATTTTAAAATATTTCAAAATTTTGAATTCAATAGGATCTGAACAATTTGAGGGGTGATATTTTCCCTTTAATTAATAAATAAATACAAACAAAATAGAGTAAATAAAACAACACATCAGTTTTATTGGGGCCACAATATAGAAAAGAAGAAGCTTCCTTTCAAAGCAAAGAATGATTCCAATTACCAATATTATTGCTATCATATCATTATATTTGAGTAATTTGTTTTGCTCTTTTAGAGAAGATAAATAAATAAATAAATAAATAAATAAATAAATAAATAAATAGTTGAATGATATAATCATGACACATGCACATTACAAATATTTATTTCTAAATAATTTTAAAAAATCTCACATATTTGAATTATATGTTGCAACTCAAAAGAAAAAAAAAAGAATATTTGTAATCAATTCTTATCATTTAAAATTTTATTCTCAATATTTAAAAATACTAATAATTATATTAAATTAATTTATTAAATTAAAATTAGTTTTTGAAAAAATTACTTGAGAATTTAGGGTACTTATAATAATGGATTTGGCTTTAAAACCTTTATAACATAGATACTATTCAACATCTTTTTCTATTTTCAACTATTTCTCTTTTAAAATATTTAGATTTAGATAGACCTATAGTTTAAAATTATTATAAGATTACTTATTATACTCTCTCATTTTCTAAGTACATGTCCATTTTAATTTTACACACTATTCTATATCAAATATCTTTAATTATACTTAATTAAAAATTATAAAAAATAATATTTACAAATTGACAGACAAATTAAACAAAATAAAAACTAAAAATAATTGATCAATAATATAAAAAAATTAAAACAACTGATATGAAGTTTAATACACTCATGTAACTTCTCTATGTCGCCAATAAATTACTGCGACTCTTAAGGAGTACTAGTGTTTGTAGGGATGGTCATGGGTGGGTCTCGCTAGATTCGGACCCGAATTCAAATTTAAGGGTTTAAAATTTTCAGATTTAGACCCAGATTCGGAGGATTTAATGGGTTTAGGGTCCTTAATGAGTTTTAAACAAAGTCTCTTTGATTTTCAAAATTGAACCTTTTGCGAGTCTTTTTGTATTTTTGTAAGCAACTTATTATCGTATTACAAACACTTGTTCGAGTCCATGAAATTCAAATACAAATTAATTACTGAAAAGTAAAAAAATATATATAATTGTATAAGGTTCGAGTCCAGATCTAAGGTCTAGGTCCGGGTCCGGGTCTGCACCTTGAGACCCGAACCCGTCAAATATTTTCTGGATCCAAATCTGACACGGATTCGATGGGTGTCAAAAAATAAGACCCAAATGCTTATAAAAAGAGCGAGTCCAACAGGGTTCTTGACCCATAACCATCCCTAAGTGTTTGACATTAAAGTGTATTTTTACACCAATATAATTTTTTTTTGATTTTGCAACTATCTCTAAGACGATATTTTATAAAAATAACATATACTAATATTTATATAACTCTTCTATATCGACAAACAAATTAAGTATATTTGTATCAATTAATTTGTGTTTAATTTGAAAAGTTTGATACCCGAGCTAAACCAATATTTCAATCCGACCAGGCCCACCTATAGGTAGGTACCCGTCCGGCCTAGCCCGACTCGAAATTTGTTTGACTTATTGAAAAGATGTTGAGACAAGCTTGTTTTTTTTGTACCAATGCCTCGATTATAGTTCAAATCACCCTATTGCTATAAAGTCAAACAAATGACAAAATTGATGGGTAAAAAGCTCAAGTTGAAAACAAAAATGGATCCTCTAATATGGCACAAAGCTGCTGCTATATCTGGTACGTCCTCTTGCTCTCTTCTCATTTCTATTAAACTTTTCAAATACTATTAATTGGCGAAAAATCATCATTATCCATCGCTAATAAACCCTAATTTGTTTCAACTTTTAGGGGCAATTGCTGTTGGATTGGGTGCTTATGGTGCCCATGGTTTCAAACCCAATGATCCCACTTATAAACAGGCAAGATTTCTACTTTTCTTGATTTTTTTTTCATGTTTTGCATATTTCATGATTTACCCATCATTTTTTGCGTAGAAATTTCATATTCTGTTCTGAAAATTAGAAAAAAAAAAATGTTATTAGGTTTGGCAAACAGCTTCTTTGTATCATTTGGTGCACACTGCTGCTCTGCTAGCTGCTCCCATGACCAAGAATCCAACCCTTGTATGTGTATTTTTCTTATGCAATTCATTTTTCTTTTGTAATTATTGAATTCTTATATTAAAAAAATTGTATTAATATATTGGAATTGAAATAGAGTAATTTTTTCCGATTTTCTGAAATTTCCTATATTTTGCTTGTTGCTAATTGCAGTTTGGAGGTTTTATGAGTGCTGGGATTCTCTTATTTTCGGGAACGTAAGTTTTTCCCTTTTCTGCTTTTATTTTTTTTTTTGACCATCCCTTTTCTGCTTCATTGTGCTTACATTTAATTTTGTGATTAATTTTGTGGATGAAGTTTAGTGCTTTTATGTATTTAGGGCTAAATTGGTATAGAAAATGGTAAATTGATGGTATTGGTAATTGGATTGTTAACAAGGGTCATCGGAAAAATCTATTTGTCTTCGAAAACAACCTCTTTTAAGTGTAGTTGCATATGAGGTTTGCTAACCAGGGTCATCGGAAACAATCTCTTTATTATTGGAAACCTCTTTAGTCGGTCTTATTTATGCGTATTTGCATATGAGGTTTGCCAACAAGGGTCATCAGAAACAACCTCTTTGTCATTGGAAACAACCTCTTTATGTGTAGTCGGTCTTATTTATGTGTAGTTGATATGAGGTTTGCTAACCAGGGTCGTCGGAAACAACCTCTTTGTCGTCGGAAATAACCTTTTTATGTGTAGTTGTAGTCTTATTTATGTGTAGTTGCGTATGAGGTTTGCTAACAAGGGTCATTGGAAACAACCTCTTAATGTACAGGGGCGGAGCAAACAATTCCAAGGCCCTGTTTATTATTTATAGATTTCTAAAATTGGGGCCCTTTTTATAATTAAATTTTTTTTTAACAAAATAAAAATTCAATGCAATCTTTATTTCTTAAACTTAAATAAAGTTGTTAAAAATTAAACTTTCTTCTCTAATGTTAAAATGGAAGAGAAAAAAATAGTAATATATTGATGACCAATAATAAAAAGAGTAAAAGTTTGAAGAGTTGAAAAATTAAAAATAAATTGTTGATTATTTTTATAAATTTTTTAGTGATAATTGATATTTAATGAATGTGTAAAATATTAAATAAGGTAAGAAAAAAATATTTGAAAGGTAAAGAGTTGTTTTTAAAAGAGATAAAAAAGGAGAGAAAAATATAATCAATAGGTTTTGAACATATGACCATTGATACATTAAGTAAAACTTTTACCAACTACTCTAATGCAATAGTATGCTATTCTACAATAATTTTTTAATACGAGGCCCTTTAGGTTCGGGGGCCCCGTGCGGTTGGGCACCTCGCATGACCCCAGAACCGCCCATGTTTATGTGTAGTTGGAGTTTTATTTATGTATAATTTCATATGAGGTTTGCTAACAAGGGTCATTAGAAACTTTTTATGTGTAGTTGCAGTCTTATTTTGTGTAGCTGCATATGAGGTTTGCTAGCGAGGGTCTCAGAAACAACCTCTTTGTCATCGGAAACAACCTCTTTATGTGTAGTTGTAATCTTATTTATGTGTAGTTGCGTATGAGGTTTGCTAATAAAGGGTCATCGGAAACAACCTTTGTCATCACCAAAAAGAGTAAGGTTGCATATATTTGGCCACCAAAACCCCGCTGAGGTGGGAGCCATTTAACGGCATTTGGGTAATAGAATGTCGTTGCTATATCCCTATATTATATACTTCATGTTTACGTTCTCGTTCCTAAATTATAATTGCTATGTATTATCGCAGGTGCTACAGTGTGGCGTACTTAGAAGACCGAAGCTACAATAGATTAGCACCAATTGGTGGCTTCGCATTTATAGCGGGATGGGCTAGCTTACTATTCTGAAATTCCCGGTACAAAGGACGACAACTCGTAAATGCGCACGACTGTCTGCTCATACACAACGTACGTTCTACTAAGACTGGTATAATATCTCATTATGATTGAGACTCTATGCTATACTTCTTGTTCTATCATTATATGTCTGCTTTACCTGTATATCTTGTTAGGTGAATGTGATGTATCCTTGTATTATTCATTACTTTGAGACCATACATCATGATTGTGCCATTTCTTCCCAAAGATGTCCCAAACATGTGCATCCTTCATCCGCTAAGCAAGCTTTGCGTAATTTTTTTATGTTCGTGTCAAAAAAATTCTCCTTCAATTATTTTCACAATGAACGGACGAATAAGAGTTGTTGCTGGTGTCTTTGTAATATCGACGAACTTGTATTTCTTAAATTCCATTTACAAATTGTAGAAGTATTTGTTGGATGAATCAAAAATACAAAGTAGAGTACATTTTTTTGGTGGAATCAAGTTCAAACTCTCAAGGAAGATCTTCAAATTGGCAATTCTCATGGCCTGCAGTATGTAATCAGTACTTCCGCAATCGTAGGGCTGTATACGGTCCGGTCTGGTTTTGACACAAAAATCAGACTAGACTAGAAATTCGGGTCTAGAAATTTTTTCAGACCATATCAGACCAATCAAAATACAATACCAGACCGGACCAGTCCGTTCTACTATCGAAAATCGGAAGCAAATATTTTTTTTTACAAGGATAAGATTATGTGTATATACCATTTTCAAAACTCGTACATGTGAAAACACTCGATCACATCGTCATCATCCTACCCAGTGTATTCCGCTCATACAAAAACTATGGACAGGGTTTGGGGAGGGAAAGACGACGGCAACTCATACCCATAAAGGAGAGCGCGACCAAAGGAGTGCCCTGAATGAGTATTTACTATAAATGTTAGTTTTTATAAACTACAATATTATTATTGAAACGGAGAGTATCAAAATTAAAGAACGTGAAAGTAAATCTGATGTCTATATTATAAATCCTGTCATTTTCGACTTAGAATTATTTGCATTGTACAGGCAGAAACAATTGTTTAGAAATTTTGCTTGCATCACCCAAATCAGAAAATTTACAGTTGAGATTGGGTGTGTCAGGATACCATGTAAATGGCCATGCTTTTATTCATGTTCACTAATGGAGGATCAATGTGACGTGGTATGTAATATGCAAGGGTAGTAATCAGATCAAATAGCCCCTTTGTATATCTTTATCAAATTCCCGCTTAATTTTCAAAACCCTCCGAAAGTATGAATTATATCCTTTGAAATGGCCAATGGGGTACTCTATATTGGGCCCTTACTCAAAATTCTCAACTCTTTATAAGTCATATCTAAGACCTTTTACTTTAGCAAAAATTTAAAATGTATAAGACAAATTATCAATAAAATGAATCAAATAAGATAAGTTTCAACTTATTTTCAAAAGTAAGCGTGAAATTCCCCAACTCGAAGTTTGGGGCTGTTCGCAGTTAGTAACTGCGAACAGTTTAAAAAAGACAAAATAGCTGTTCGCAGTTATTAACTGTGAACACGTCAAAACAAGTCAAACAGTATGAATTGTATTTTGCATTGCCACAAAAAAATTTCAAAACACATCAAAAGTATGAATTGTTATTGCCTTCGAGTTAGGGTACTAAGGACCGGCTTAGAGCCTAGGCTCAAAATTCTCTTTAACTTTTTCCGCACTCTTTATAGGTCCTATCTAAAGAAATTTACATAGTAATCGTAATACCTTGTTATTCTAGTCAAATTGCTAACATGTATAATATAGTATGCCCATTAAGACTTATAAAGGGACTCTTTGAAATCACTATATGGCTTTTTCAGTGTCAACTATAATTTTCTATGGAATGCGGTGACCCACTAGGGATACAAATAATATATTTTATATTCCCATAAAATAATTTTTAAAATACCTTAAAAGCGTAAATTATAGCCTTTAAAATAATATTCTAAGGACCTACCTTAAACTCAAGCTCAAATTTCTCTTTAATTTTTCCCACAGTCTTTTGTAAATCCTATCACATGAAAAACACGTACTAAACTTTTTAAAAGTAATTATTTAACACAAAATCAGCATGGTCTTTAATTGTGTTAGGGTTATAGCAAGGTTCACTTTCTTGTAGCATATTACACGCCACATTATACTGCCTCCAAGCCCAGTTTATTGTTGCTTGCAGATCATCATTTGGGGTTTGCACATACACTATTGTTTTCCGTAATGGCCCAACACCGTAGTCTCGTGTAACTTCTCACCCTAATCACGCTCGCACACAAACAAACACACAACATGAGAACGGCAGTGAGCGATATAGAATTATAAATGCAATTCGGGACAAAGGGAAATGTAGTTTTATTGTGAGGGCTTAGCCTTAGATATGCACAGTCAGACTGATTTTTAAGATTTTACGTCTGAAATTAGGGTCAAGGTTATGTTGAAGTAAGATGATGAGCTCAAACAGTCCTTTTGTTTGTCTTGGTAGACACACCTTATTCTAGAGCAGGCAGGTTTTTATCACCTCAAATATCCTAATAGGATCTATTAAGAGTGTGGGAAAAGTTTTGGAGAATTCTGAGCGGAATCTTAAGATAAATTCTAAGTGCCCATTTCAAAGACTATAATTCATGTTTTCGGGGTGTTATGAAAGTTTTTTATCAGATTGTGAGAATGTATATAGAATCATCATTCGGTCACCACGTGTAGTAGAAAACTAGAATTGACATAAGTATAGGCCATATAATGAGCTCAAATAGCCCCGTGTATGAAATGCGTCTTATAAATATATTGTCTCGTACAACAATTTGTATTTTATTATTTTAATTGGGCTACTAAGTCCAATATATGTTTGTCTCGTGAAAAGACTGTCTAATATAAAAATTCGTGAATTAGTAATCAAAGACTAATATAGGTATATGGACCCGACTATTCTCAATAGGTATGAGTTGTCCACTGGATCGTAATGCATACTGGGTTTATGTAGGAACATAAGTTTGATCTTAATAGGAGTCTTCCCGATTGTAAAGCTAAATTCAGCTAGTTTTATATGAAACCATATCACCATAAGCGAGTTTATATAATTAGTTCATTTTTCTAATCGATTAATGTTAAAATTGTAAATGATTATTCTAACATACTAAATATATATGTTATTCTAATAAAGATGGTCTCACTATAAGACTGTTTTATTTAAGAATTTGTGAGGTGACTATTGTAGTTTTCCTTTTTCTAGTTAACATTTTGTGTTTTTAATTATTAATTTTTTTAGTTGTTAGTTTTAAAAAAGATGATGTACCCAAAAAAATTTTAATAAATTTATATTTAATATAGGACATACATAATGATTTGAAAATCAAAAAACCAAAAACAAAAAAACAAGATAATACCAAATGAAGTTTTCAATTTTTTGTACATAAAGTTGATATGTCATAAAGTGAATTTTAAAGGTCTAAAAATTAGACTCAAATCTAAAATTTTTCGAGTTTTGAGTCCTAAAATTCTACTTATAATTATTATAAGTTCCATATTAGACCTAGGGTCATAATATTTCCAATTTAACTCATTCGGATAAAAAAATAATTTTAAAAACCATTTAACTCTTAAATGGAGCATTAATATTATAGGTTAGTTTTTTATAAATTAGATAATAAAAAAATCCAACAGAAAATCTAGAGTCTAAAAAAAGCGGTCTGAGTAGGGCTTTAGACCTTTTACGTTTCCTAAATGTAACTGTGATTGAAGCTATTAAATTTTCAAATTTTACTATTAATGTTTTTCAAAAATTCTTAGTTAGCACTAAATTTCTTTACTAATTTCTATCGATCTTCTCTTAAATTGTTTTCCCAATCAAGATGATTAAAAAGTATTTGAACTTTTCTAATTTTTGGTGATGAACAATCACGTCAAAACGATCATTCAATATCAATTTACACCAATCATATTTAATCCAACAGATTATAAATTTATTTATCAGTAATTTGTAAAAATAATTTAGGGGTTCGTTGAGATTAGTTTCTTAAAAATTGACTCAAGAAAAAATGTTCAATTCATAATATTGGATCACTAACCCAAATTATAAAAATGATAAAAACATAACAAGTGAAAACTCAAAATTAATAAAATAAAAAAAAAAAAATCTTATTAACAAACGCTCCCAGAGCATTGTTAATAAGGTCATATATTAACTAATATAACATAAAATTTTTATATTTTATTTTGTTTCCTAATATCCTTTTTCAAATATCGTTAGCTTTTGCCTTATAAAAACAAAAACAAGGTGGACCATTCAAGTCTTATTCATATTAGATACGGTTGGATTTAAAGATGGATCAAAAATTGACTAGCCTATGTAAATTGTAACAGCTGGTCTGGACGAGACCGCCTTATAATGAGACTGTCATTTGGGCATGCCCAGTGCGTGTAACAACTTGGACATTTTTTTTATTTTCTAGGTATTTTTTAATTTTAATCTTAAAGATATCAATTTTGATCTTAAAGGTATCAATTTTGAAAATTAATACTTTTAAGGTCAAAATTGATAAATGCCCAGAAAATTAAAATGTTATTACACACGCGAATTGGGCCGACCAAATTGACGGTCTCATAATGAGATCGTTTCATCCAAGTTTTTTTAAAATTGTAATACTCCCTCCACACTAACTGACATAAGTATTAAAAATTTTGTAAAGATAAATGTGGGTATAATTAAAAGTGAGGAAAATTAAAAAAAACTGTGTGTATACATATTCACAAAAGTAGTGGAAACATTATCAAAAATAAAAATATTACAAAGTAAAAAAGACGAGTAAAATAATAAAAAGTATCGCAATCTCTTAGAAACAGACAGAGGGAGTATTTAGTATTATGTACCGACACTAGTTTGCAACAAATATAGACAACGAACTAGTTTGCAACAATCGCTCATCCGTTTCAGTCAAATTGCTACATTTTCGCTAAAATATATTAATTTATTACAAATAGGATTAAGACTTAAAAGAGTATTTATTAGCCAATTAAGTAGTGCACATGATTATGAGCTAAACGTTTTTGAGCCAAAGGGGAATATAGACTTCCATTATACAAAGCACATGCTAATTTCTACATATTCACACAATAATCTAAGATTTGAAAAGACTACTCACATGGGGGAATCATCCTTTTGATATTCTTGCCTACTCACATGCCATCAATATTATTCTCATTTGTTACAACTTACAACCACTAATGAAACTAATTCATACAAACTTAAAAATAATCAAAATAATACTCATGTTATAAGGTGGGTGAGCCGAACACTAAATTCTATATATAAACTGAATCAACTCGACTGCCATTTTCTGTATAATATATTACATAATTCAATATTAATATGGTTTTTCATCGGCAATGAACACAAATATCAAAACAAAAGGAAATCAAAACACATGATTACTTGCATAAGACCAACATTTGTGATTGTTTGAAGTGAAAGTTAGCATCAAATGCAAACCGAACACTGAACTCTGTATGTAAACTCAACCAACTCGACTGCCATTTTTCGTATTATAAGTTATATACTTCAATATTAATGCGGTTTCTCAAACCTGGGCAATGAACGAAAATATACAAATAGAAGGAATTCGAAAATACTTCATAGAAAAATGAAGAACACATGATTAGTTGCATTAGACCAACATTTGTGATTTGTTTGAAGTGAAAGTTAGCATCAAATGCAGACCGAACAAGCTCGAAAATGAAGATGGTTCTATGTTATAAACCTAAGGCTTCCTACTAAACAATTCTGTCTAATTGATCCCTAACCCAAGACCCAAGATTGTCCTACTCAGTAGCTATACATGGGATTCCGATATTACAACAAAAAATCGAAGATTACAAGATATGTGTCGAGGACTGTTTAAATGTACATATTATATGAATAAGATGCGTGATCGAACTAGGCACCTAGCCGCAAACAAATACTGTATATACAGAAACTACTCACGAGTAACGTGAGTGAACGTGATTAACATCGTGTTATGCATTTATGAGTTGAGGTTTCGGAAAGTTTCAGTTCATTAACGCTGTCAATCGAATCCACTCACGAAAATGATACGAGCCTACAATAAATGAGGATTACCTTCGGGATGGATATAGACGGGTGAGCATATTCTTATAGATCATCATCTGGACTCGAAGAAGCAAGCTACGGCAGAATAAAGCTGTTCTTCTTCGAATGGTTTGGATACGTAACCATCCATGCCACATTTAACACATTCTTCATTGGTGGCTTGAATTACGTCCGCTGTCATCGCTAATATTGGCGTGTGCCAACTAGTCATACACGGAAATGACTCCAGTGAAACTTCCCCGGAATCAAGTTTCTCGTTAAACTCTTTTTCCTTGTGACGAATTTGCCGTGTAGCTTCAAATCTATAGAAACATCGGAGAAAACTTATGTAATAAGCCTCGCACTTTATCAAGTCAAATAGGAATGGAAGATACAAAATCAACAGTATAGTGCAAAAAAGCGATAACAGTCATGATAGTGGTAACGACACGGTGATGTGGTAACGGGAGCTGCAATTATCATAATGCCAAATATCGGCATTTTAACAGCTTTACAATGCGTGAAATATTGGTTCGGTTTTTCTATTAAAAAACTTTATAACGGCAGAAGATATACCGACATTGACCAAGAAATAAAAGGTGTAGGGATAAGGCAAAGAACAATACCCGTCCATCTCCGGCATTTGGAGATCCATGAAGCAAGCATCGAACTTATGAGGTGGTTTGAGCTCATTAACCGCGGACTTCCCACTGCCGACACAAGTAACAATAGCTCCGTATTTCTTAAGAGCTCCTTCTGCCACTTTACGATTAACCGCATTATCATCAACCACCAATATTTCTTTTCCTTTGAGCAAACTACCAAGACTTGCGGGCTTCGCTCTATTCAATTGCCTTCTCCTCCCTTTTCCGAAGGCTTCGTGGAAGCACCCGGTTAAGACACTCAACCGTAGTGGCTTGGTTAGTATATCATCAACAAGAAGTGACAATTTAAGTTCACTGCGCTCAGGCGGGCTCATGGAAGTGGCCAACATAAATAACTTGGGCACTCTATCTATAGCTCTTTTCGACACTGCATCTTTAAGCAGGTGACGGATCTCCATAACCAGCTCCTTTTTCCATACCTCCTGGTCAATGAGAATCATGGCGAGTGGAACTAAAGATCTGCATAAAAAATTTTAAAACAACATCCGTTAGTAGAGATCAAATAGTAAATCTCTAAAGAACACCTAGATAAGATTACCAGAAAGAGGCTCAACCAGTGTAATATAATTTACTAGCTAATTTGCTTTAGAATTCGCGATTTGCTCAAAATTCACAATTGACGAGGAATTTAGCGAATCATGCGACACAGGGCTCAACATTCTAGAACAAGCAACATACAAATGTCAACAATCCATTACCCTAACGCTATTAAGTGGCTCAAGCCTAGGGTGGGTTTTAGGGGGTTGATTTGTTGGTGATAACAATGAGGTTGATTCCGGACCGTTGGTAACAAAGATCAACTGCAACTTCACATAAATTTGAAGTGCACATGAATTAATGGGACGTTTTATTTTTAGTCCATTATAATCAAAAACTAAAGAACGATAAATCTTTAGCCCCATTAAAATAACGAACTCAAGCAACATACAATGTAAAGAATTAAAATCTACCTTGAACTTGAAATGTTAGCAACAAACGAAAACGCCGACTGAAAACTGGAAACAGTGTCAACAGATATCCCCAATCTCTGAAGATGATATCGCGTTACCTCCGCTCGTATGCTTCTTTTATCAATGACTAAAGCTCTCAATCCCTTCAACTCGTATATAGATGTTTCATGTATACGCCATTTCGGATCAAGGGAGTCCAAATTTCCTCTCATGAGAATAGCGGTAAAGGAAAACGTACTTCCAAGACCTTGCTTGCTTTTAAATCCAATTTCTCCACCCATAAGGTCTACTAAGCATTTGCTAATACTCAATCCTATTCCAGTCCCTCCATAGTGTCGTGACGTTGAGCTATCGGCCTGCATGAACGGCGTGAATATGCGGTCTTTTGCTTCTTTCGGAATACCTTCTCCTGTGTCCTCCACGGTAACTATTAGTTTGATCAACTCAGATTTGTCGGTGCTTTCCTTACCACCCAACAGTTTGAATTTTTTCCAGCTTTTCGATCTGTCCACGATAGGATAGCCACTCAAAGTATTTCTTTCCGAACCATTTTTCAACGGAATAGTTCCTTGTCGCAGAACTTCATCCATCACATCAGATGGTGCCTTTATTTCATCAGCCAAATGTACAGAAACAAAAATATGCCCCTTATTATTTGTAAACTGCAGCACAAAAAAAGTACAAAGTATATAAGATGTCGTATTGCACAAAAGCATAGAATATACTTTCTCTATTCAAATTAGTTACGCTTTTTGTTTTCACGCTATCCAATGCATAATTTTGAACTTTAATATCTTTAGTTGCGCATGATTAAAAACTACAAAAAGTTGATTCAAATATGTATTGACACTAGAGGTGTTTATTCGGATCATCAGGTCGATTTCGCGTTAGATGTTTCAAGTCGGTTTAAAATTGGTTCTTTTGTTCGCATTGATTTTTATATAATTGTAAATCCAATTTTTAAGTCGGGTCAAATTGGGTTCAGTTACAAAGACGGGTGAATATTGGGTTGTCGGATCTGTTTTGAACGCCTCTAATTGAGGCGATCAAACAAGATTCTATTTGACTATGCAAGTGTAGCAACAAATTCCAACCAGAGATAGACAGATAGTATTAAGTTAAATTCAACTCGACTTCAGCAAGAACCTATTGGCTTTATCACACAACCCAAAACCAATTTATGAACTCAACTTTTGCAAACTAACAATCTACACCTACTCGGCCTTCTTGTAGAAGCATTGATGTTCACAATAAATCTAGTAAACTAACCTTTACTGAATTACCAACAAGATTGGTGATTATCTGCCGGAATCGTCCAGGATCTCCGACCACAACTTCGGGTACCTTGTTGGACACATAAACAGCCAACTGCAAAAATACATATGGAGTTCAAGTGAGTCTATTTTACCCATAATAAACTAAAAAAAGATAAAAAAAACTTTTCAATTGGTTAAGTCAATATTATACTTCAATTTCTTTCTCACGAGACTTTCCCGAGAACAGCGAGACAACATTGTCTAAAATAGCACGTAAATCGAAAGACACTGCTTCAAGCTCAAGCCTGCCTGACTCTATCTTGGCCTGATCAAGAACTTCATTAATAATGGAGATAAGATCCTTCCCGCTAGCATGAGCTGTCTGGGCATAATCAAGCTGATCATCATCCAGATCAGTATCCATCAGCATCTGAAGCATACCTGAAACATTCCGAAATTAAGTTGCAAAACGTTTTAGCGTTTAGAGTTTAGATGAACACAAAAATAATCGAAAACAGCATTTGAATTCCTTCTCACCTAAAACACCATTCATGGGTGTTCTTATTTCATGGGACACGGTAGCAAGAAACTGCACAATACAAAGGAAAAAAAGTTAACTTGAACTATTGGTGCAAGAAAAGTCGGGGAAAAAAGACGTCGTTTAATATTGAATATTAACCTGAGATTTTGCAACGTCAGCGGCTTCTGCACGAGCTTTTAGTTCAGTCATCTTTTGGCAGTCCTCCTCGACTTGAACAATTTTATCGATTGCTGCATTAAAAATATAACTAAGGAGCAATGAAATCGTTAAGACTCCACCCGCTGACAATATTGCGGTCCATGGAGGGGGCGGCATGTTTTTGAACCTATAACATGGAATACAGAAAGGAAAAATCAACTATTATGAATGGGTCATAGATCGAGAAATTTAGTCAATATATATACACACAATAACACTACCTGCAATGCATCTCGTGCTTGCGGGTTGGATCCCCAAAATCAAGACTGCAAATGTGTAAAAAACCCGTGTCTAGAACATTAGTTCCGTACATGTTAATGGGCGAAGAGAAATTTGTTGTATCGTAAACATTCACAACAATTGTTTGTTTGCTCGCAAGTTGCTGAAGGATCTTTTCGACTAGTGACCGGAGGTCATAAGATGCGCCAAGATACCTACAAAATGAGGCTCCCTTTATTTATATATAGCTTAAAGTAAAAAAGAAGCTATAATTTTCCATGGAAATACACATTACCCCACAGTAGCTGCTATGCGTTGCTCTGGAGTCGCATCTGGTGGGAGCTGTCGGTCATAGACAGCGAAAGTAAGTACCACTCCGAGATGATTTGACTTTAGTAGCTTAAATGGAGAAGTCAAGACCCCTTTTCCGGTAGCTCTAGCACGCAAAATATTGTCACGATCTTCCTGCATGTATCAATTTTTGCCTTAATTTGTTAATAGTACGTCTAGACATCTAGTCAATAGATATGATTATATTGGTACTCCACCAAAGAAAGTTAGCCACATTGCGAAAAAAATATTCCGCCACTGAGCCCCATTCCGGATTTTATGCATAATCAAAGAACTATACACTTCGTATTCATGTGAATGAGGTGGAAATCCTTAACTTAGCTCTAACACTTTTTCATCGTCTATGTTACTCGGACTCTTCATTTTGCTTCACGTATCCGTGTCCGATCCTTGATGCTCGGACATTGGTATAGCACTTAGACACTTCATTTTAGGCGTAAAATTGAGTATTTAGATGTATCCGATACTTAGACATGTACCAGTATCCAACATCAATACCCAAGTCCAAGTAACATAGGCCATCGTTATCAGAACTAAAAAGTGTAAAAGTGATTATAAGGTTTCACCACTTCAGTATATAACTCTATATCGTGCTATATCTTTGTAATTTCTTTCTTTGACCCATGTAGCTTTTCTAAAACCAAGAAAAGTTAATAGTTACATATGGAAAAATTATGTACCTTTCCGGACATCATGTCTATAGACACAATATGAGCTACTGTCTTCTGACAAAATATAACAGGTGCATATTCATCTTGAATGGGCGCAGGATCCATCTTTGCGGGATCGAAATCCTTTACAAGAGTCTGATCTCCATGTTCCATTTTCTTTATAGTCCATCTCTGGCGTTTCTCGAATTGCTCCCTCTCGGAATGTGTAACTTTTAATGCATATGCAACACCACTGGTAAGAGGCCTCTCAAAAGCAGTTCTTTCAGTATACTCTTCAAACGTTTTCTGCAGAATCACCCGAATAAATTAAACTACCTCCTTCGAATGGAATCCGTTAAAGTTGCAAGGATATTCACCAATTTATCAAAAAAATAGTACGGACTATGGCTAACTATATATTTAAAGAGGACTGAATTTATGCAATATAATTTGTTTATGCAATATAATTTGTTTATGTCCTACTTGTTTCTTTAACACAGACATTCGTCTATAACTTTCATTTTGCATCATTTAAGCGAGATTTTCACTAAAAACCTCTTTGTTATCACTGACACGAGTAGGGTTGCATATATCCAAAAATCCCAAACCACCCAGAGGTGGGAGCCATTTATGGCATTGGCGTAATGGAATGTTGTTGTTTATGAGTTGGGTAACTTTCATTTTGCATTTAACATGTTTGGAACAAACTATCACGACGAAAAGGCGATCTTAATTATTGGACTAATTATGATAAATTGGGGTAATATGCATTTGGGTGCAAGTCCTGTTTCTTGAATGGAGGAAGTATTTCCAGATACTATCAAGAATATAAAGAACTTAAGCAAATACCTGATCCATAGCCGAAGGACTTTTTCCATGGTGGAAAGTAGAAACTAGAATGGCTAACGCGTGCACGTGATTTAGGCCCACATTGAACTGATCTTGAAGCATCCTGGCTCGCTCATCACACATATTGGCCAGTGTTTCTTTTCTTCGGAAAATCGTATCTTGATAAAAATAGAAAAACGTACCAATCGATACCAAGACCATAGTGACCACGAACAGGTACAGGCATCTCCTATGCCACTTGGTCGCAGTTTTAGCTGGACTCTTCAGCGGAAGCTTGTGTTGTATTAGCTGCTCCCGCTGCGATTGCTGGGGCTCGGGATTGAACTGCTCGAGCAGATGTTTCCTCCAACTGCTAAAACGAGAGTACATTATCCTCGAACTTAGAAACACCATCCCGAGAAGCACCCACCAACAGAACCTCGTTGACCAAATACAACTAGATGCACACCCGTCTAGAGAGGTAACCTGAGCAAAAAAACAATAGAAGTTTCACTATTCAAACACTACTGAAAAATTTAATATGATTACATTAGTACAAAGGTTCACATTATAATGTAAGTACTATTAAGGCATTAATACACTTCATATAAGTCTGGGCATCACCACCTATCTTAAGAGTCTTATTCGACGGGTTTACCAACCTATTTATCATCACCTATGTTACTTGGACACAGGGACTGAAGTCGGATATTAATATGTGTCCAAGTGTCAGATACGTCTAAATATTCAATTTCACGCCTAAAATGAGTGTTTAAGTGACATACCAATATCCGAGTCGGACATGGGTACTTGAAGAAAAATGAAGAGTCCGAGTAACATCGATCATCACTAATAAGGGTAGGCGAGCATAGATTTGACACCTCAAAACCCCGTCAAGCAAGGAGTCCCGTAATGATATTGGGGTAGTGAAATGTTGTACTTAACACCACCCTAACGCATACTCATGGTATGATTCACATAAGTCTAGTAGAAACCCAAAGAAAATGAATGAATTCAAGTTGGTGGATGTCAGAAAAACGCATAAAGTCACAAATTTGAGTTGTTTTAGGCTACTTGGTAACAATATCAAAGATTCAAAACAATCAAAAATGCCAATTAAAGCATTAGACATAGAACAACCCCCACCCACCTCCCTCCCTCTTACCTCTATTTGAAAGCAAGCTCAATAATGTATAACTTTTGCCTCCTTTTTCACCCCTAAATAGACAACTAAAAGCTTGAATGGAAGATTTAGCCAATTATATGTTCAAGCCTCCTCGCATGAGATACCCTTTGGGTCTGAAGTGTGGATGCAACACAAACTACCGCATATTTCTTCATAACTGGTGCTTAATATTCCACTCAAAATGAGGGTTTTAAAGGGTGCATGAGATGCGAACCCATGAACATCAACTCCGCTTTTGATTGAGTTGGTTACTTAACACAAAGTAAACAAAACAGCAAACTTTATCTACATAGACCCACATGGTTCTATCAAATTATAGGAGTATCCAACTTTTATCATCAAGAACAGCCACATTTCAGGCAACACAACCAGAAAAACAGCAAATTTACACAAAAACATACCACAAAGAAAGAAATTACCTGATCAGAAAAAGTTTGAAGCTGGTGCTGACCAAAATTAACATGTCCCCAGAATAACAAATTCTTGAAATCACCAAAGAGAAAAGACTTGTTATGTAGGTTTAAATGGGTCCCATTCAACCCAGACAAAACCCAAATCAGCCCAACAATAACCACAAGAATTAACATTAGTATCTTCCCTTTCAATTTCCACACACCACCAGATCCATGGACCTGATCTTTAGATTTCTTCACCTTAAAATTGGTAGGAAGTGTACCATTTGAACCAGAATGGTTACAATTTAAAGACATTTTAACGAAATTTCCCTTGCAATTCTTGAGCAGAATTCTTTTTGCTTGAAATACTCCACTTAAAGCAGCAAAAACCATCCAAAATTAGAAACTTTTACACAAAACCCACTTGAAGAAAATGCAATTACACACAAACCCAAGATCTGAGGCATTAAATCAAACATACCCAGTTAATAAAAAGCATATTTAAGCTAAACCCACAAAATTATTCAAAGAAAAAAGAGGTAAAAACTAAAAAAAAAAACACCCAATTGCAATTCTTATGAACCCAAATGAACCACTCAATGAAGGAGAAAAGGAACTTGTCTTATCCCCCAAAACTTTACTTTCTTACATGGTACATTCTCTCTCCTCTTTTCTATCTGACAATACTACAAAAAAAGAAGAGCTTTAAACAAAAAATATATAAATAAAAATTGTTTCTTTATAAAACAAACCCATTTTAGGGGAATTGAAATTCAGATAAGTAAGACCCACTACAATTTCATGATAAAACCCAACTGGCAACTGGAATCAATCATCAATCTTTAAGGAACAAACAACAAAAAAAAGAAATAATTTCACTTTTTTCTTAATGTTTTTTTAAAAAGTAGGAAAATTGAGAAATTAATAGGGTTTTTGTTTTTTTTTTACCTATTTTTTTGATTAAATTGGTGGAGAGCAATTGACAAGAAGATTGGGATATATTATTGTGTCAATCATTCAAAGTGAGAAAAAGTTATAACCAAATCACCCACAAAGATTTCAGAATCAAAACCCACAAAAAAAAAAGGTTTTATCTTTTGTTGCTTCTAACTGGATACTTCTATTTTTTTTACAATAACCCACTAAAAAATAATTACATTTTTAAAAATGAAATTTATACTCGAATTATTTACTTGTACTTTAAATTTTTAAGGGTTATGATGAAAAAAACTGTACCATTTTCAATGGTTGTTAAGTGAAACAGGTGCAGGAGGTTTTTACTGATAGACAAAAAAAAAACAAGAGAAGATGGAGAGTGTGTCAGTTCAGAGTGTTCTGTTCAGACAGCTTTTTTGTAAAAGAAAAAATGGAGGAATACTCAAAATAATGCTCAAATAAATTAACTTATTTTAAGATTATTAGAAGTATATTTTACACAAAATTTTAAATTAGACGCTTTTATGATGAAATCATTATATTAAGTTGACTCATGTATATACAATGTGCTAAAGTGATCATTTTATAGTTTTTAAAATGATTAATTACGGAAATAAACTAATTATATGAGTCTGTCTCATGGTGAGATGGTTTCATATATTGTTTACTCTTTTTTATTCTTTGGTCGGTACATAAGACGGAATTTTGTGGGAAAATGAAGCAAATATTTCCTCTGTCTCTTTAAGTTTGCACCCTAAAAGTTAAATATTTGATGGCTTTTTAAATCATGAGGTACAAATTCAAATGGGACAAAGGGAGTAGAACGATCAGCATATGTTCTTCATTCATGTATTTAAAGAGATTGATTTGTGTAAAATTGATAGAATTGCCAACAATATCAAGGCTTTGCCTATATTTAGTTTGATTAAGATTTTTAACAAAAATAGATAATAAATTTTAAAAAAGATTGCATTTAAAATATTGTAAAGTTAAGAATACAGATTAAAATGAAAAATATAGCAACATATTGAAACATACCTGCTCTATGTGAACGATCTAATGGAAAATTAACAAAATGACTTTAATGTTGAAATTTTGGTAAATTTGAGTATTACTTGGAGTCAAAATTTCTTATAAACTTTATACTCGATAAAAGGGAAAATAATATAAAATAATAGATTAAAAAAATTTAAAACTTACTTGGTTCTTTAATGTTGTTTTCATTTGTTTTTTTTTGGGTTGTTCCATGTTGTTCTCCAATAAAATTTTTTTATTTATATCACGTATTTTAGACATAATTAACTTTGTTCATCTTTATTTTTATAGAAGTATTTTATTAGTGTTTATGGTCTCTACATATTTTTCACTAACTTTATTTTTAATATTTTTATATTGCTTTTGGTCCCTATATATATCTCATTAAATTCATTTCAACATTTTTTTAAAATTGTGATTTCTATATTTTTTCACCATCTTTTATTTAATATTTTTTAATGCTTATGATTTTTTTTTCTCATTAAAATTATTATTCAATAAAATAATTAATCTACCATCTAAAAATTTTTTTTAAAATGGGATGTGAAAAATTGGGAGAGTTGAGAAGATCATTTTTTTATTATAAATTAAATTGAGGGACGAAGAAAACCAATAAAAATAAAACTCAGAATTTTATCTGAATAAAGTGATACTTAATCCAACTGTGACAAAAACCTGATTAGGGTTTGAGAAGATCTTGATGGATTTGGATTGCCCAAAAACAAGGGGATGATGTCAGCACCCGTGACAATATATGTCGGTTTTATGCTTTGTCCACAATCATAAACAATGCTCCAAAATTATCATTAACTTTACTTAATTAATCTTTGGTGAGGTCTCTCTTTAACTACTCTTCATATTTATTAATATATACCTATTTTTATATGCTTAAAACATTTAACAACTTTTTAAATTGGAATTTAAATATAAATGATAACACTCTTAACTATTCCCTTTCTTGGAAGGATGTGCTATATTTTTTTATTAGTAGGTAATTTATTGAATGACGGATCTTGAACACTTTTTATAAGATGACCAGCTTAATAGAGATATTAATCTAAATAATAAAATTAATTTAAAAAGGTCAAATCAAAAGTGTAAACATAAAGAGTGATTATTTTTAGAGCAGTCGAGCCTGATTGACCGGAAAAAGTTGTGCCCCTACATTATTGAAAGTAAATGAAATAAAATGATAAAAGAAAAGTTTGATGATATAAATGTTGATAATATGAAAACACCGCTTACACCGCTTAAAAACAAGTTCAAATTTATAATCTATCTACTAATAACTATTACTAAAACAAAACATCATTAAACATTTGAAAATTGCCTACGTATTTTTTTCTCAACAAAAATTTAACTCCAAAATTCTTTGATAATGCCTTTAGTATTATTACTATATATTTTATACTTTTTACTTCACTATCATTAATGATTATAATAATATTCATATTGATTGATCTTTGATTTTAGGTTACATGATTTAATGTATTAGAAAACGTACATGTTTTTATTCTATTTAATTTTTTATTTAGAAAAATTTTTCTTTTTTTAAAATTAAATATTATTTAATATATTCAATATTTTGAGATGTAAAAATATAGAGTACTATACTTTCATGTTGACGCTATTGATTAATTGAATCAAATGTTTAATTAAATTTTATTTTCTTCTAATTTTAAAATATAATATCTTTCTGTAACTAAACTATATTTAGAAAGAAATGTAACATGTTCATCAACAAAGAAAGACAAACACTTGCATTTAAGGGAACTATCAACTATACAACTATGTTAATACATTAATTTACACCCTCATCTTTAAATTAAATAAGTATTTATTATTTTTTGATGTGATTAATTAATATAACCCCATGGAATGATATAATAGAAGAGAAATATCTTAACAATAGCCCCTACAAGAATTTGGATGTATATCCAAGGACCTACTCCTACTCCCCTTTGTCATTATTCTCCTTTAAAGTATAAGCCAACCAATTAAAACCAATCAATGCAAGTTGTATTTGTGTAATTGTGTGTAGGCAATTAAGGATTAGCAAGTAGCAACTACTTATTTGGTAGTTGAATACATATTATTCTACATTTGGTCAACCACCAAACTATCTTATGTTATACTCTCTACTATTCACACTGATTATTTCATTTGATTGGGCACGGATAAGAGTGGGATGCGGTCCACCAAAAAGGTGGTAGTTGTGATTTTTTAAGTAATTGGACTAATTGTTAATGATTCTCTCTTTTTTGTTAAATAAAGTAGATATAATTGAATTTTGGAGGGAAAATTAGATTTCACATTTACAATAAAATTAACTGACAATAATACATTTTCGGGGTTTTTAAATTAACAAACCATAAAAGTACTTAACTTAAATTACAAAAAATTATATAAACTAAATTACACATTACAAATTGAAAAAATAAACTAAGTCTTCAATTCTTCCTTGATTTCTTTAGCGTTATTTGAACGGCAACCGAATACGAACAACCCTCTTGCCACATGCACATGCGGATATCAAATCTTTCATTGACTTCAGATTTAAAACAAAACAAACTCGATTTGCATTAAATGTTCAAAATTGATTAATTAGCTACGAAAAATATGAACATTTTGATTTTGAAACAAAGCCATCAAATAAACTGGAAGATAGCATGTCAGTAACATCAAAGACAAAGAGGCAACAATTCCACACAGCAAGTCAATAATATCAAAGACAATAACCCAAAATTTTCAGATTGGCGCAAAGTAAGAAAATTCAGAGGCGCCAAGTAACAAAATTCAAAGGCTGCAGCTATATAATGATAGCATTAAATAAAGAATTCATCACCACTAATTAATTTACATCAACCAAATTTGAAGTACAACCATGGTAAAAACAAAAGAGCTAGATAATTTTACTAGGAATCAAATAATGCATGAACTTTTATCGTCAGTCAATAGTAAAGGGAAGCCAGCACACGGGATCATCAATGACATGGGGAAGTACGTTGTAAACGAAGACAATAGGAAGGATATGGGGACAGATGAAGGACCAACAACAGAAGAATCAACTTCCAATAAATGTCAACAGTACGAAGAAAGGCAAGAAGAAAGGGAATGAGATTCCCTTTGATGACACAAAGTTCAAGGAACTTGAAAAGGCGAAAAAGACAAGTCAAGCCGCAATTGCAAGGGCCGTGGGAATTAGCCAAAGCACAGTTTGGAGATGGAAAAAACAGAAGTACATTCGAAAGCACACCATCAAACCATTGCTTAATGACAAAAATAAACTCGACAGGTTAATTTTTTGTCTTACAAGTTGCATTTTAGATGAGCACACAAGCAATTTCACGTTTAATGACATGTCAAATGTAGTGCACATAGATGAAAAGTTATTTTACATCACAAGGACACAACAGACATATTATCTTACACCCGGAGAGGTAGAGAGCCACATAGAGAAATCCAATCAAAATGATTTGTGCCTAAGATCATGTTTATGTGTGCTATTGCTAGACCAATCTTTTCTAATGAAGGTGAACTGATTTTTGATGGAAAGATAGGCATATTTTCTTTTACACAAGAAGTGGCAACGCAAAGAAGTTCAAAAAACAGGAAGAGAGGAGAGTTAGAGACCAAACCCATACAATCAATCACTAAAATACACACGAGAGACATGATTGTGCACAAGATACTGCCAGCAATTAGAAGTAAATGGCCAACACATTTAAGCAAAACGATATACATTCAACAGGACAATGCTAAGCCATACATTTTAGATGATGACATAGTGTTTAAAGAGGTAGCAACACTTGATGGATGTAGTTTCCACTTAGTGCAACAACCTCCTAACTCACCATATATGAATGTGTTAGACTTAGGATTTTTTAGGTTAATACAGGCATTGCAGCATCAAAAATCAGCAAATAATTATGTACAGTTGGTTATGATAGTGAATGCAACATTTGAGAGTCTACAACCAAATGCATTGAAGTTTGTATGGTTCACTTTACAAGTATGTAAAGTTGAGGTTATTAAGAACTTAGGTGGTATAGATTATCAGATTCCACACATAAAGAAATCAAAGCTTGCAAGGGAAGGGAAACTCCCACATTGTTTGGGGGTACGAAAGGAAATTATTTACGAGACACTTTGTTATTTGGACACAAAGGTGGGTCAAAGTACGTTTGAGGTCATCTTATTTTACTTGGAGATCAAAGATGAACAATTTTTTCATCAACATCATTTACCAACAGCACAAACAAAAATACCATCAACAACAGAATGGCTATCACCAACAAAAACAAAAACTTCAGCAACAACAGAATGGTCATCACCAACAAAAACAGAAACTCCAGCAACAACACAAACACCACCACTAACAGCAACTCCAACAACAACAGCAACATCATTAACAACAGAAACACTAACAACAACACAAACACTAGCAAGAACAGAAACAACACCAACAACAAAGGAAACAACACCAACACATTCAGCAATAGTAGCATGAACACAAGTAGCATGTACATATGACAGATATGAGTATACTTTTGAGTTACATGTTTATACTCACTTTTGGATGAACTATGTTAGGCAAAAAAAATCATTAAGTTGTTTAACCATAAACATTTAAATGAAAATGACAGCTTCAACAATTTACTATTGGCTTCAAAAACAAAATTGAAAAAATTACATAAACTCAGAGAACAAATTGTTCTCATCACAGATACTCAAAAAATTCCAATAATTGCCTCCTGAATCTGGTAAGAACATAGCCTCCTAAACATGATGTTTGGTGGCTTCAACTGAAAACCCTAGATTGGTGGCAAAATAAGTTGATTTAGGGTTTTTGTAGCTATAATCAAATGTTTACCCTCAAAAAAATCATAGGGCAAAAAAATCAGAACATCAACACAGACATGAATACCATTAAAAACACAAACACAAAATCATCATAAGTCAAAAATAAAAGATGTATCAAAATCAGACACCAAATCATCATCATCAAGTGATTCTTCATTTGAGGAAGGGAACAAGTTTTCAATATAAAGATCTTACAAATCTAGTTATAAATCAAACAAACTCCCAATTTCTTCATCCTCAGAAGTTAAAGTTCTTCCCCGATTAGGATCCGTTTTAAAAGAGTTCGTAGGAGATGGAGGAGGTCGATTGTAGAAGTCAAACCAAGGATTAGGAGGACCAACTAGGTCACTGACTTGGGATGAAGACAACCAAGAAAGACAAGAACTTGGTGACTCCATATTCAAAAACTTAGAAGCATACACAAAAAACCCAAGATTTGAAAAAATCCTAAACGTATTATGGTTTCAATCGAACACCAGAAAAGAGAGAAGAGACAGAGGAAAACGAAGATGTTGAAGGAAAATGAAGATGAAGATGAAGGACGATAATCAGTGACAATGGGGATGAAGGAGGAAGATGAAAATAAAGGAGGACGTTAAAGTTGAAGATGAAGATGAAGGAACAGAGTTAGGGTTTCAGTTAGTGGGTTTAGGAGGAGGAGGGGATTGATTTTAAAAGGGAGGGAAAAATTAAGAGTATTAATGAGGTTTATGTAATTAATCAGTTTGGGTAAGTAGTGTAAGCGGGGGTATTTTTGTAGTTACGTGTGTGAACTAAGGGTATTTAGGTAAAAAAAACATTGACAAAAAAAGAAATAAGACAATTGATATGAATTTGCCAAATAAGGAAATGAGACAATTACTCTGAATAGGAGGGAGTAATAAAAAATTAAAGAAAAAGAAACACCCACCTAACAATCCTCTAAATATAATCGATATACTCTTTTGTCTTACCGGTTTATATATTTTTCTTTTCAGTCAGTCTTACGTAAATTAATATATATTTCTATTTTTGATTATGACGCACATGCTTTTTTGATTATCATCCACATAATTAATTTATCTTTTCATTTTAAAGTATAAAAAAACACTTTTTTTAACCCTTTTTCTGTTTTTTTGATTTGTACAATATTTAAAAGCCAGGGGACAAAGGGAGTACAAACTATTTGAGCTAATTTTTTTGAAACATTTTTTTTACCTAATACAACACAACATTTTAGACTCCATTTTAAAATATCAATAATTGCCCTTTTCATACAAACATTCTCCTTGTTTTTAACAAAGAGTTTATATTTAAATTTTAGTTATGACTCATGAACCATTATTTTAAGTGATTGAGTTGAGATATCAAAACATTTTCTTATTATTCAAAGTTTAAGGATTTTAATTTTGAAGTCATGCTCTCATTTATCAACTCAAAATTATAGTAAGCTTAAATAAATCATGTTACTCATTACTCAATGTAAACCCCATATATATATATATATATATATATATATATATATATATATATATATATATATATATATATATATATATATATATATATATATATATATATATATATATATATATATATATATATATATATATATATAGGCAAAATGTTAAAAAACTACCTAACATAAACCCCATTTTGCAAATAACTACCTTAAATAAAAAGTTTTGCAAAAAACTACCTTACATAATCCATTTTTTTGCAAAAGAGTACCTTGTAACGGATTTAGGCGTTTGACCGTCAGATTTAACCTTTGACTAGCACGTGCCAGGCACGTGGTCCCTTTAGTTAACCTAAATCGTCTTCTTTTCAATTCAGAGCATTCGAAATCGTATTCAATCCTGCCATTTCCAGCCAATCTTCCATTGTTGTAGCTTCATATTTCGCTCCCATCCACCTCGTAACTTCATCTCATTGAAATCTCTAAGCAAATCCGGTATGTTTCATCTCATTGCTGTAGCTATAATTTAAATTTTTTTTCGTTTTTCAGATTTGCTTCCTGTGCTGTGCGATTTTTGTATTGAATTTGTTGTTTCATATCTTTTAATTTGTAAATTGACTCTTGTTGTATCTGAATACTGTATTAGGGTTCTTAAAATTAGCTAAATCAATATATAAAAATTAGCTAAGATGAAGAAATTGACAATCCGTAAAAAAGCCAGTGATTTGAAAAAGAAGCAGTCTGAGTTGTCAACTGAGGTGGGTAATGTAACGGTAGATGAGGTGTTGATTGATAGTTCTGAGTTGGTTTTAGCAAATGTAGATGGTAATGCTGATGAGGTTGAGGATAGTAGTGATGATGATTATACATGTGTTAATGAAGATGAATATGAGGATGATTCTGATTTGTTTGCTGAAAATGTAGTTTATGGTCTTGATGATGTGTTTATAGATGATGAGGAACTTAGGTTGATAGTAGATAAGGAGGTTGATGAACAAAACAGCAGAGACATATACTTTAATGATGATGAACCGTAGTCCGATGATAATGATTTGAGTGCATTGAATGATGATGAGGAAGGTATATGCAGTTATCCTACATTCAACCCTGAGGTTGATTTCAAGGGTAAGATTAATTTGTGTTTAGGCCTTAAGTTTCCTTCGACATATGTGTTTAGAAAAGCACTAAGGTACCATGCTATTGAATGTGGTTACAATTATTATTACTTGCATAATGGTACAAATAGGATAAGTGTGTATTGCTACAACAGATGCGATTGCATGAAATCGAAAGGTAGAATTGTGAACTGTGTTTGTGGGAAGGAGAAGAAGTGTTATTTTAAGGTTCATGCCATGAAACTGAAAGACGAGGAGACAATTAAAATAAGGAGTTATTTTCCAAACCACACATGTGGTCACCAACACCAAAATAAGAAAGTCACTGCTTTGTATTTAGCTGAGAAATACATAGATGATTGGAGGGACAATCCAACTTGGGAATTAAAGGCGTTTAAGAAACGGGTTAATAGAGAGTTAGGTTGTGAAGTGAAGTATTCTAAGTGTTACATGGCTAAAAGAATTGCAATGAAAATGATATATGGTGATGCTAGTGAAGAGTATAGCAGGGTGTGGGATTATGCGGAAGCAATAAGGAGGTTTAATCCAGGAAGCACTGCAATCGTTAAATGCATTGGAATAGACACACCCCCACCTTTGTTCCAAAGGATGTATATATGCTTGACAACGTGTAAGGAGGGGTTTGTTGCTGGCTGTAGGCCTATTATAAGTGTTGATGGGGCACATCTGAAGGGCAAATTCCCTGGGGTTTTGTTGACTGCTGTAGGTAAAGATGGGAACAATAATATCTTTCCCATTGCATGGGCTATGGTTGAAACAGAAAATGTAGAAACTTGGACTTGGTTTCTAAATATTCTGGTAGAAGACCTTAGATCGGTAACTGCATCGAGTAGTTGGGTTCAAGCAGAAGTTGAAGCTTTCACCTTCATGAGCGATAGGCAAAAGGTAATTACTTGTTCACACATATCTTGTTTTAAATGTAACTAATGCTATAACCCTAATATTAATTTGTGGAAAATGTAGGGTTTGATTGAAGCTTTGAACTCAGTGGTTCCTGAATGTGAAATTAGGTTCTGCTGTAGGCATATATGGGCGAACTTCAAGATCAAGTTCCCTGAAGAGTTGTTCAAACAACACTTTTGGAGTGCAGCCAGAGCCTACAACAAGGTATGGAATCATTTATGTTTATAGAATGTAATAAATATCTGACATAATGTCAAACTAATTAGTAACAATGTGTTTACAGAATCATTTTGATAGAGAAATGAATGTAATAAAGAATATTTCTGTTGACGCATATGAATATCTAGCTGCTATTCCTGCAAAACACTGGTCTAGGCATGCTTTTTGTAGTAGGAGTAAGTCTGGGATGTTGTTGAACAATGTTTGTGAGGCATTCAACAATGTATTAGTAGAAGCAAGGGGGAAGCCTATAATTTCTCTAATGGAGTGGATTAGGAGATATGTAATGCAACGAAGCGCAGCCAAAAGGGAAGGGCTTAGTAACTTTGAAGGTGTGTTGATGCCAGCTATCACCAAAATGATTGAAAAACATGCAAAAGAAATATACGGTTTAAGGGTAATCCCAGTGGATGTGTATGAGTTTGAGGTGGATGATATTGACGACTCTTACGTTGTAAACTTGGCCAACAAAACTTGCCATTGTGGAAGTTGGGACCTAATAGGGATTCCTTGCAAACATGACGTTGCTTGTATTGTTCTTAGAAAATTAGATGCCAACGACTTTGTCCACGAAGCGTATCTCATAGAAACGTATCGAAGAACGTATAGTCCAAAGTTTTATGGTATGCCAGGACACAAAATGTGGCCAACAACCACTTTAGCCAAACCACTTCCTCCACCATATCGAAAGATGCCTGGAAGGCCTAACAAGAGGAAGAGAAAGAAGGAAGTTGGTGAAGGTAAAGGAGGTAAGAAGGCTGTTAAAGAATTCAAGCAACGGAGATGTGGTAATTGCGGTGACCTAGGTCACTATAAAAAGGGCTGCAAGAATCCACCTAAACCACCACCAACAAAGACCCAGTCAAAAGGTGGAAGGCCTAAAATGGGATCGTCTTCTACTCAACAATCTACTCAACAATCTACTCAACAATCTAGCTCCAGTGGTCAACAACAAACGCAAAATGCTGCATCTACTTCATGTCTAATGGATCAAAATAGTCAAATATAGACTTAGAATAAAGTTGTTGTATTTTAGCAAATGTACTATGTTGAAATAAGAATGTAATGTTGCTGTACCCTGTTTAGCAAATGAACTAGTGTAGCAAATGAACTCAGAATGTTGTGCTTTGAATTAGTAATTGAATCAGTAATTGTTGTTGTACCCTGATCAATATCTTGTGCATTGTGTGTTGTACTGTTTTAAGGTTGTTGCTGTACTGTGCATTGTGTTTGAATGTGTTTGACTAATACAGCAATATGTGTTTGAATGTGTTTGACTAATACAGCAATATGTGTTTGAATGTGTTTGACTAACACAGCAATGTGCATTGTGCAATATGTTGCTGTACCCTGATCAGTGAGCCTTGACTAATACAGCAATATGTGCAGCAATGTGTTTGAATCAAGAATTGAACTGTGCATTGTGTTCTGCATGTACTGTGCATTGTGTGCAAGTGAGCCTTGACTAATACAGCAATATGTATGCATTGTGTTTGAATCAGTTTTTCCCATTGAAGTTGAGTATGCAGCAAGTCAGT